>NC_051270.1:9434164-9749789 GCF_015220745.1 Sebastes umbrosus
AGTTGTTGAACTGCACGGTTGGGGTTTGCTTGTTTCGCTCAGTGAACCACAGTGTGTGTCTTTGTTGGGCTGAGTTAGCTTTAGACTTTGGGTTTTATGTGATCCATATGACTTCCTAAAAGGGGTTACTGAAGGTTAGCTGTTCTGCTGATCCCGACACATAACTTGTTCCCTTTCTTTACTTAAGAGCTAAAGGTCTTTGCTCATTATATGCCAGCTCATGTAATGATATTCGGTCTTGGACATGAAAGCCTGTCACGACATGTGTGGAGAGTGGATACCAGTGGTTTTGAAGGTCATGCCACAGTGCATGTTTATAGCATCATTTGTCGTGCCAAACAAAAGCTCAGCATGTTTCTTTAGTTTTCTTTGTTATTTGTTCAGAAAGGACAAGGTGGAAATGTTAAAACCTTGTTAACATGTTTGGAAACTCTGAAAGTGGTCTATAAGTGGCATACATTCCCTCCCAAGCAACAAGTCCAAGTACAACCCCCCCACCCACAGTTGCCCTATGTGTCACCAAGAAACATTTAAAGTGTCCATTAATGAGACCCGACTGAGACCGACTCAGGTCCAGGTCTGGACTCCATCTCCGCTCTACAGCTTCTCTCTTTCTAGTTGGACTCAGATTCTCTGTTTTGCTCTGATAGAGACAGAAGCCAGGCCTGCGTCTAGTGGCCTAGTAGCGTATTAACGCCGGGGTTGAGGTCAGGTCAAAATGAAACAAACAGCAAGTTTCATGCGTACATGCTAAGTGTTGTTTTGAAGTGCGCGTAATTACAAAACTCACTGACGGTTGTTTGAGCTTTATGCTAACCAGAGAAGGTCAGCGAGGTTAGTGTTGAGAAATTGATCCTGTCCTTGTCCTTGTCAAAAATGATCTGATCGTTTTAGGGCAAAAGAAAATATGACGGGAAACACTTTAGTCTGTCTTGAGTTGCTCTTTAATCTGACAACCAGCATCCTGTACTTGTGTGTCCTGTTTATTCCTCCTCTGAGGACAGTGGTGTCTTTGGATGGGGGGGCGGGTAAGAGGATGAGGCCACAGGGGAGCGTCTCTGGTGTCATGGTCCCACTGAGAGACGAGGATGTGGAGAGTTTCAGCAGTTGAAATAACACTGAGACGGGACACAGAGCCTGCTTACGGGGTGAATGATATCCTGACTTGATCCTGATTGACCTGTTTAACTGACCAATTTGCTGACTGACTGATTCACTTCCTGGGATGATTGATTAACATACTGACAGCTGTTGAGATACAAGCTTGTATGGCGTATAATACATGTGTGAGAGTGTGTGTGAACTTTGCTCCTTGACACCTTCATTGCAGGACTACAGATAAAGTAGCGTTATCTCAGAGTCTTAAGCCCCCTCTCATCTCCTTTGTTTCCTTCTTGTGATTAGACCTGGTTCTCACCTCAACTCTGGATCCCACATGGTCTCTGCACATACTTTCAGAGCTACTAACCTTCCCCCCATAAACACATACCAACACACATATATGTACTTGTGAAACTCAAGTGTTCTTAGTAGTAGTGATGCATCAGTAAGTTGCAAAACAGGCCAACTGGAAACAATACTCATTCAGCATAAAGTGCATAAACAAAAGAGCCATCAGCAGTTCAGAAAAGGGCAAGCAGATTAGATTTTAAATAAACGGAGGTAATGAGTTATCCAGCTAACCGGACACTGACATGACAGTCGTTGAGACTAACAAGACACATGCAGAGTAAACAGGGCAGATAAAGACATGACAGTCACATGAGAGACACAGCGACCCAGTAAATGAGGGATAACATGCTGCTCTAACAGCGTCCGTCACTCTCTAACATCATGGTGACTTCCATGCAGTCATCTGAATCGGCTAAAAATGTGTTATTTCAGCTATTCGACACTTGACACTTCAAACATAGAAAATATACTGTGGGAAGAGGAGGAGAGATGGATGAAAGAAGAACTGTCTTAACACAGTCCTGATCCCCAAAACTGGTTTCACTGCCCAGTTTTGGCATGATGCTCTGCAAAGTAAAAAAAAAAAAAATCCATCTACTATATGATGTTTCTCAACATCAGCATTGTTATTGTTTACTGTTTGTTGTACGATAGTGTATTATGGCCATTGTATATAAACAATTAAGGGATGTTATGTGCTCAAAATAATGACACTTTTCTTTATATATCACTTTTCTAAACAGAGTTACAAAGTGCTCAACTACGAAAGGGTATTAGGGCCATTGTAGATGGGGGAGGAGGTAATATTCAGAGAATTTTCTGAGATTGAAGTTGTAAAGTTACAATAAAAACTCACAAATTTGCAAGATTATAAAGTCATAAATTTATGAGAAAAACAAAATAGTTACGAAACAGTTGCCACGGCTTTGCACTCCACTATTCCAAGTTTTTTTCTCACAAATTTATGATTTTATAATCTTGCAAATTTGTGAGTTTTTATTGCAAATTTACCACTTTAATCTTACAGAATATCGAAGCATTTGTCTCATAAATTTACAACTTTAATCTCAGAAAATTCTCTGAATATTACTCCCCCACCTACAATGGCCCTAATACCCCGTCGTAGTTAAGCCCTTTGTAACTACGTAACTAAGAAAAGAGTTATTTTGAGCACAAAACAACCCTAAATTTACTATTTGACATCTCTTTAATTGTCATGAGAACTTTGGGAGCTAAGAAAACTTTGAGCAGTCCTGTATTATACAATCATCCCCCAGCAGGTGTTATTCTTGCCTTTCCAAGCACAAAAAAGGAAATGCAGACTTAACTTGTTTCTTTAAAGAGTCTGGCTGTGGAGAAATCAATATCATTCCATCTGATGCACTTTTGTGAGAAATGATCCACAAGTTTTGTTGGCAGCTCCTGGACCCAAGGCAAACAGCGTAGTGAGGATATAGAAGGCTGATATAAAAACATCATAAAAAATCTGCAAAAATATGCACAGCAGGGAAAACTACAGGAAGGTGGCAGATGTAGAAAAGGGAAGAACGTAAAGGAAAAGAGAGGGGGGGCTTTGGAAGCGGAGGTATTTGTTTGATCCAAACGAAATAAAGTTGCACCCTGGCAGGCCGAGCTGCGCACTCAGTGGGGGATGTGCCTGGAAAACCACGTAAAGGTCTTAAAAAAGAGAGAGAAGGGGAAATCAGAGCAGGGAGGGAAGCTGCTGAGTGTTTTTCTCTCTCTTCTGTAAGTGGCTTCCCACCTTGATGAGGACATGTGGTGGGATGCTGACTGACAGACAGAACAGCAGCTCCGCTCAGTAGACATCGACATGATATTCATTTTACGCTCCCTCTTGGATCCCTGCTTTTCTTATTTGCATCCATTACTGTCCTTTTCTCAGTTTTTCTCTTTTATCTCTTTCTCCTCTCATCTCATCTCCATCCTGCCCATCTTTCTTCTTTTTTTCTCTGTCTCTCTCTCCCTTTCTGTCCTTTTCCAGTTCATACATCCTCTCTGTCACTCACTCTGTGACTCACTTTCACTCTTCTTTGTATGTCTTCTATTCCTCTCGCTATACCCCTCCTCTGTGTTTTCTTCTTTAGATCAGAAACCTCAGTGATCTCAGTACAAAAGTATATTTGGAATGTTTCCTCATCGATTGGTCACAGATGGCATGAAATGGAGAGCACCTGCTCCAAACACACACTAACTTTCCTCGTGTGTAACAATGCTGTTTAGTCTAACTAGCTGCCTTGTGTATAATCCGATATAACTGCACATGTATACAGTGCACATTTCACAGGAACATGGGATATCTCCTCTCCCACAGCGCCTGAACTCACCATGGGTGATCACAGAGCAACATTCAGACAGGAGAGGAAAGAGAGGAAAGGATATTTGTGTTGTGCTGACTCAGTTTTGAATACATCCACTCTGTCATTTTAACTTGACAATGACTTTTTTCACAGCAGACATTTTGACATGTCATTGCAGGGTAAACACAGGTGTAATTAATAACATTAATTATGGCCCTGTTCCATTTAGGTGGGCCAGGACCCTGGTATAGCACGTGCTGGCTCGCTGGAATGGCTGTGACACACTAAATACAATGGGACCATAATTCAGTTTACCTAGTGTAGTTGCACCCGGGTGAGAAAAGTCAAACGGCAAGCTATTCCGCTATTTACACCCGGTAGTAGTAGTAAAATAAGGTGCAGGTTGTGGTGGATGAATGGATGCAACTCAGGACTTTCACCCATGAGGCTGGAGTTAGAGTCCTGTGAGAGGTTTAGCCATTCATCTGTATCTGGTTGTAGAGACAGAGGGCTGCTTTCTGTAGCAGGTGATGAGAAGCAGACGTGTGTGAGTGTGTGTCCACATGTTTTCTCCTCTGTGTGCTGTATGTCAGTGTGTGTCTCGCACTGTACACTTCAGGGCCTGCTGGGAGTCAGAGGTCCCCTTCTTACAAGCCATAAAACAAGCTATTACTTTGCTGCTGTTGCTGAAAAAAAACATCCTGTCGTTTTTTTCTCACATGAATTAGAAAATGTGCATCTGTATTTTCCTCTTCCTTCCTAAGAATTCTGCTGTTTATACATGTTATCTTATCATCGCTCAATAAAACTCAAACCCTTTTCATTTCACCGAGCAGCCCCAGTGGCTTCTCCTCCAGTGATAGGATCAATACAAAAACACACAAACATTAAACAGTGAAATCATGTGCTGAAGCCATTTGTGTCAAACAGCAGGAAACCTCCGACTGAAGAATGGAAGGAGATTATCTGATTTAGACTTTAAACAGATAACAAGAACCAGATGTATGTTTCGTGTGTCTCTACATATGTTTATGAGTAGTACGTGAATATGTTTGTGCACGGGTGCATGTGCAGGTTGTTATGTTGCGTAGATGTCTGGATTGAATATCGGGACATTTGATATTTTTATGTGTGTTTGTGTCTGTCTGCGTGTGTGTGTGTGCACAGGTGCACGTAAATGAGATCATCCTTTAGGCTTGTAAACGTGTGCACAAGGGTGGATGCAGTTTTACTTTGTGGATCTCTGGCGGTATGGATATTTGTTAAACCGTAAACACGTGTGTGCATGTATGGTATGTACAGTACATGTTGCATGCGTGTGTGTGTTCTGGTGATTAAATTCCCTTTAACAGCAGTCTACTGTTTATCATCCAGAGGATTTTAATAAGGTACTGACAGCCCTGTCTTCAGCTCAGTCCTCATCATAAACATCAATGATAAAGTGACTTTTTCTGCCTCCAGCTAAACGTTAAAATACTTGGTGAAATCTCTGCTCTCATCAAGTGGAAACATCTCGCACATGAGGGCAACACATTCGGACTGAACACGATCCGTTTACGGATTGTTTGCACTGCATCCAGGAGTCCACAGGGGCATCCTATTCAAACTATCACTCTCTTTTCTCCCTTTGGCGTTTTCTCTCTGTATACTTTGGACGGCGATCAACAAACCCCGAGCTGTGGGAAAAGCAACCTGTTCATTTTTTTCTCACACTTTGGAGTTGACACTAGATTCTTTCTTTGAGTTTTTCTGTTTCGTTACACTGAGAAGCATTTAACGCCGTCCTCCGTCTTCATTTTCTCAGAGAAAAACTTTTACAAGGCCTTCAAGTTACGCTTCCTGTGTAAGTCGGACCCCCCACAAAAAAACTCCAGTCATCATCTTCCATCTTTTTCTGATTAGCGTGCACCTGAACGGCCCTCTGGACAAGCACAACGGCTGTTTTTTTAATTTTTTTTCTGTTTTGCGTGCAGTCTGCTCTCGATTAGCTCCTTTCACTCCCTTTATGGCTGCGCTGTCACTGTCGATACCTCAACAAAACAAATCGCCGGCCAATTGACAACAGACTGGAACGACATTGTTGTTGCAGTATTGTTTGAAGTCGGTAAGCCCAACGGGGTGCATGTTCCTGTAGGCACAGAGCTTTGTCTCATGTAACACAATTGAAAATGGAGAAGGTGTGGAGTGTAACAGCTGGGGAGATACAACCGAAAACAGTTATAACTCTCTCAATGCCTCCGGGAGTTTACAACATCAAGGCCATTTAGAAGACTCAGAGGACCTTCTTGCTCTTATCTGTCCATTCCCAGCAAACATTTTGACGTAGAAAAAAGAGTCTAAACCTAGACCTCATCAGTGGGTTGAAAATTATAGCCAAAATTAAAGTTGAATTAAAGTCAGGTCTCAATGTCCTCTGAACGTGCAGTCTTCAACTTTTAAAAATAATTTTCTATATCCTGACATGCTTTGTGAATAACTGTCTTGCAAACACCTCTTATGTTGACATCAGGGCTGAGCAGAACCACTCAATATTCAAGAATCACTGCACCCGACATCTGTTCAGATAAACATTTTAATGTAAAATAATAACCAATTACATATGACATATATATTAATTATAATACACATGCAACTATATATGAACTAATCAAAAAGACTATCTCATAAAGTCCAGTGTTACCATCCAACTTCACTTTAACTGGCTGTTTCTTGACTCAGCCGCTGTGTGGAGAACGATGAGGCTTTTTTAGCACAGAGGCTAGCTAGGTTATAGAGTGCATTGTGCCGTTATTTGAACATTTTAGCACTAAAAAACTACAGCAACCCACTTGTAACTTTCCATAAATCACGGAGCACATAATGTTCATACGGTGGACGTACGGACATTAATAGATACATAATATTTATACACAGTGCTGTGCTGACCTCCGCAACTCACCTCGGGCACGTCTCTCATTTACTGGCACCGTTTCAAAACTGCCACTTTATATAACTCTGAGAGTTGCATGAACACATAAAAGTAGTTTAATATTCTACATTAATAAATAACTTACCAATAAATGTGTAAAGAAGCCTTCTTCGTGTTCTGCTTGAGTTGGCTTCAGTGACAGGAGTTCTCTTCAAATGATGCAGGACATGCACAGTAGATTAAAATTTGTACTTCATTTGTACAATAATTCTATGTAACTTTATATCGCTTATTATGCAATTGTAAATTTCAGGTTGCATATAAAAGGTTGTGTGGTAGACCTGCCGTCAACCCCTGGATCGATGAAATGTTTGCTGGGTTACTTTGAGCCTCCAGTGGTATTTTTAGTCTGGCATAAAAACTCAACCAGACACATCATCATGAGCGATCTGTCGTTAGCCTGACCTCGCCGCTTAGCTGCTCTCACTCACCCTTATCTAGTGCTTACCCATCCCACTTTGGTCACTGTTTCCCTCATTGAGCTTTAAATGTATTTTATTGGCATTGTATAAAAGATATTATCCAAGTAAAAGTAAGTGTTACTTTTGACAGCTTCTCTCTGTCACACACACATCTGGTGACTGACGTGATGCATTCTACCAGTCCACAGCTGGTTGGTTTTCATCCACTTATTTTTTTTTTTATGCCAATATTTGATGCCAAAAATGATACAATGGAAACACATTGGCCTGGTAAATAAGCGATATCGCAATATTTCCTGCGGCTTCCCAGAAACATTCACAATGCGGGCAGCCAGGAGGCATTAACATCTGGTATCAGCAGGCCAGTCAGTAAATCAAAGCCTTTTTTGGCCTAAAGCATTACAGATGTTACATACATTAAAATGCCATCTGTAGAATATTTGTCAATCCAACAGAGAGAAATGTGTTTAGCTGACATGTAAGATCAATAATGATCAATACATAAATTTGATTAATTAAGGACAGGAAGGCCTTGATTTCAGTCATTCTGATGGAGACTAGCCTAATTTACCTTTTATTTAAGGCGTCATTTTAAACATTTGCTCCCATTTGTCTGCATTGAAATGTAGCTGGGAACAGCTTGTCTGTGAATCTCTCCACATGTCCTCCCCCACGTGTTCTCCGACCGCTACAGCAGGATACCAGACCTCTATTATCACTGTAGACAGAGCAGATTGCGTGTTCGTCACAGGAAGCAGCTCAGAGGGTCAGAGATGCCATATTCCTGTCCATAGCCTGTCTCAGAGGCCAGAGGCGACTGGGAGAGCCCAAGACATCACAAAACCCTTCCTTTAAACAAGTGAAAATCAGGCAACAATAAACATGTTCCCCCATAAACGTTGGAGTCTCTTGATGGCAGAGCACTTACAAACCAAAACCGTAGCACTTATGGGCCAATTTAGAAATCTGGCAAGCAAGTGTGAAAATGAATCATTCGCCTACGTTTCATTAAAGTCATGGTCAGTGGTTTTGTGGGGAAATCATGTCTGAAGAATGTGGGGTAATTTACAAAATGTCACAATGAGGTGGTGAGATTCTGCATCATACTCAGTCATTTAGGAAATCTGGTCTGTGGTATGTGAGGTTTTGTGTATAACGGAACAGCGAACAGGAAGAAAGGGGTCTGGTCTCACACACCTTAAATAAAACAGTTTTATGATTCCACTCATTTTCTTTGCTACTCATCATATGGATGTCACTGGCTTTTAGAGAAATGGTTCATTATTTTTGGGGTAATTGGGACATGGTTAGCTAACAGCTTTGCTGTGTCCAAAGTGAAGAAAAGGCCCATCAGCACCCCCAAAACTCACTGATTAACACATTTTTATCTTGTTGGTTTAATCCGTACATAAACCCACATGTAAAAATGACAGTTTGTGCTTATAGGGAGAATTATGTGCTGTGAACAACAGTTGTGGGCAGTGACTATGTGCAGCATCCTGAACTTGTCATCACATGAGGTTGCCATGTTTGGTGCCATTATACCTGTATAGAAACCTGTAACAAAACTGTACCTGGCAACCCAAGCTATAGGCAGAAATGCTGCTCGGAATTGCTGAACACATGGAAAAACTCTTGTTTGCCAAAAATAACTACAGCTACAGCATGAAACTCCCTGTAAAATAAGCAGATTTCCCAAAATGAGCTAGCTAAACAAGCTACAATACACAGGATGAGAAGAAAAATAATTCCTCTTGGCCAATAGGGATAGTCTAAAAGTTTTAAAGGTGCAGTGTGTAGGAGTTGTTGGCATCTAGTGGTGAGGTTGCAGATTGCAACCAGTGGGCGACCTCCGGGGTCTGAGAAGTGAAGCCAATGTAAAAGTGCCTTAAACTTAAACAAAGTTTGATTGTATAGAAGTCTATGAGAAAATGAGCTTACTTCTCACTTGATTTATTACCTCAGTAAACATTGTAAACATGAGTTTATGGTCTCAATCTCTAGTTTCAAGTCTTCTTCAATACAGCATGATGTTCATTTAGTAAATTATGGTTCCATTTAGAGTCAAATAGACCATAAAGCAGGGTATGCTTTAGGGCAGGAGTTCTCAACCTTTTGCAACTGAAGGCACACTTGTGATTGTCAAAACATTTCCGAGGCACACCTCACAATATCCCAGAGAGGGATATTGGTTCTCAACCAATGTTGAGAGCCAGTGTGCGCCGCGGCACACTGGTTGAGAACCCCTGCTTTAGGCCGTAGCTACCTTGTGACTGACAGGTCGCTACCACGGCGTTGTCCGGTCTGGGAGTTGTCCGTGTTTTCGTCTTAGAACTTTAATCCCTTCACAGTCTGTTTTCAGTTCATGAAAGTTAATTATAACCTTTTTGATCACCTGAAAATATCCACGTTCGGTTGTATTTAGCTGCACCTTCCCTTCACTTCTGGTTGCAAGAAAACAATATGGCGACGGCCAAAATGCCGAACTCGAGGCTTCAAAATGTCAGTCCACAAACCAATCGGTGACGTCACGGAGACTATGTCCACTTCTACAGTCTATGGATGTAACACAGGATCCTGAGGTTAAGGTGTTTCTGACAAACCAACCATTTTCTTAAAATTTTAAAATTCAACCCTTCACCAGATAATGCCAGTGGAGACATGACAGGAAATGAGGGAGTGGGAGATGCAACAAAGGTCCCCAGCCGGACCTCGAATCAGGGATGCCGTGGCCCATGGTCGCCGTTTCAACCCCCCCAAGCCATGGGGGCCATATCTAATAATTAATATTTGATATGATGAAACTTGTTTCTCACATCTGGAAGGAATAGTTTGACATTTCAGGAAATACACTTATTTGCTTTCTTGCTAATAGTTGACAACTGCTTGTTGTAATTTTGGAATTTCCATTGCTTGTCTGATTATATTTCTGTGGTCCTGCAATATTGACAGCGGGTAAATTAGAGTAGGCAACGAAAGGTTAAAGGGTGTTTTTAAAGAGGGGGTCAGGATGGGAGAAATGATGGAAAGATGAGGCGAGTGGGGAGAGGTGAGGCATAACAGAGGGAAGGAGGAGGAGGAGGAGGAGGAGGAGGAGGAGAGCAGGTCAGGCTGTATTCTGGTGGAAGTGGTTCAGACCTCCTGTGCTCCCAGTCAAAGCTTCCTCTGTTAGACCAGAGCTCTGATGTTTCCCCCGAGGCCCGGGTCCTGGAAGTGGGCTGGCAGGACATATAAACAGAGAGGAGGTGCTCACGCTCGCCACACTAACACCTTCACATATGTATACTCACAAGAGTTTCAAAAAGAATACACACACACACACGCAACACTAAAAGAGCTGTACATGTGGCTGTGCGCGCAACACCTTCACACCTTTAGGAGGGTGGTGATGTAGAGGCTGGTTTTGTTTAATTTGGAGATCGAGCCTCCGAGATCACGAGAGGATTTGGGGGAGTTTAGGACATTTTTAATATAAACATTTGAGACAAATTGGTGGAAAAGTACAAATTAGTTCAGCCTTCTTATAAAGTAGTATAAACGGGATTTCACGGGGGATTTAAGAAACACACAAATGGCTTACACAACACCCTATAAAGAAATCTCTTAAAATCCCACCTTGAAGAGACAAAAACAAAAAAAGCTCAACATCCGAAATGACTCCCAAAAGACTATATATATATAAAGAAAGGACTTGGCACTCCTCCACAGATGTGTTTTATTGTTGGTCTCATCATGCTAATGTGTTTCAGCGTGATCCATCATCACACCATCACACATAACACGACCGGCCAAATCTCTGAACTGCTCACTGCTGCGTGGGTTTGCAGAGCAAATAAATCAATTACAGCACAGTTGATGAATACAGCATGCTGTAATTGTAACACGTATAAGCCACATCAGTAAGAGGCATCCATCAAACTGACAGGACACACGTATACACACACATGGCCGGTCTCCTGTCCTGGCGTGTCAAGAGGCCATTGACCTCCACTGAGCTCAACTTCCTGAATTCCTCCCAACCGGAGTCCCAAGAGGGAAACTCGAAGCTGACAACAACCTTCATCCCTGTCTTTTAACCATCCTCCTTCTCCTCCTGTCAATGTCCTCCTCCCTCATTTTCTTACTCATTTCCTCCCCCGTTATCTTAACATCCAGATCATCCCACATTTTTGCAATCTGAGGCGATACACAGGTGATTTATCTCAGAGGACATCAGAAGAGATGGATACTGAAGCATAATCTCCCTCGCATGTAAAAACTCTACCTACAAACTAGGAGAACGACACTCTGTAATGTGAGTTGGACTCATAATGCATAGTGACGGCATCGTCTATGGAGAGCATCATCCATACTGTGCCCTGCTCTCAGGACCCCTGCACTATCTGGGCTGGGGACTTGGGGAGGTAGTGGGGTTTTCTCAGGGTGCTATAATGAATATCCTGTCTTTGTAGCGCATTCCTGCCTGCGAATGCACAAATAAATCACAGTAACTCAGGATGGGAAACCATAACAGCGAGCGTTCCCCCCCTGGAAGGAGACCCCTCGCTAAAGTACATAATCTTCAGTGTAAAATGATCCAGGCCCAGGCCTACCTCTGGATCCTGTCTCGGTGTTTCTTCCACTGCTGCCGTGCTGATTTTGGCAGCGGCTGCCGCAGCAGACTGGGATCGTGCCTGCATCCCTCACTGGGCAGGTAGCTGCTGGGTCAGCCACCACCAACACAGGGGGGGACTGATGGGAGAAAGTTGGTACCCAAAGACTAGAGAGGAGGATGGACAGGGGTGGAGTTTGGGATGCTTTGAATTGGATCAGGTCAGTGTGGCATGCGGACTCAATATGGAGTCGTAATCATATGCTAGAGGTTGCATCAGCCACCAGCAAGACACACAGCCGGACCATGTCAGAGGCCTCTCAAGGGTGGCTAATATGTTTTTATCCTGCTCACAAACATCAGACATGCTCGCTAGAGATTTTCTCCCTCTGCAAGATCTGCATCAGAGCCAATCGTGGCCTTTCTTATGGCTTGGTATGAGTTATGTTATGTCCATTATAGTTCCAGTTCTTTGTTTATTGTAACTTATCGCGCTCTGGGTACACAAGCTGTCAAAAACAGCAGCCAGCAGTCACAGTTAATGATATCCACATTGACAGTGTGTCAGCAAAAGCCAAGACAGGATGTCCAAATCCTCTCCAAACCTTTCTGTCATCCAAGATTTTTCCTAATGCAGACTAAAGCAGCTGTGAAACACATGCAGATTGCTACTAATTTTTAATATGGGCTTACAAAGCCAGAAGAGTCAATACTGCAGGTCAGCCTATACAAGGCAGTAGATACAAGCTACAGAGCCATACACTGACATAAGTACAAGTACATCATTGGGCATAAATTCCACAATAACCTTTCAGCATATTGTAATTCAAGTGTTCTGAGAGATAACTAGACTTCTGCGCCTCCTCATGACTCTGGCTTTAAAAAATCTAGCCCGTGACAGGAGACTATGACCAATCACAGGTCATTTCAGAGAGAGAGCAATGACATCTAAGAGTACAAATGGTAGTACGCATTATGCTTAATCGTGCTACGATTAAGAGGGGGTCCTTGGAAGAACTTCTCCACTGTAAGAGGCCCTGGCCCCCAAAAAAGAGAACCCCTGATGTAAGTAATCAACTGGGGACGTTTCATGGTGATATCTATTAGTTAAAATGTTGGGGTGTCTCCCCTTAATCACTATACATTTTAAGTTGAAAGTTATAATAAAGTGAAAGTGTAAACAGGCTCATTCTCCGGTACTCCTTGTTTTTGCTGCCTCACATGAGACACCACCATAACATTGAAATGAATTTCATGTGAATTTTGTGAATCATTACATCCCCACGAGTTAGTAAGCAGGCCCAGTATTCAGTCCCTCATGTGGCCATATACTGCTTTGTGGAGATGTGTGCTGGTTGGCTAACCCTGTACTCCAACCTCAGAGTTTAATAGTTAGATAGAATCAATTTCACGCAGAAACGAATTCATGTAAACTACAAGCTCAAAAGTTTTCTTGTAAACAAACAGATGTTATGTTTACATTCATTGTTTCTCACAAAAACTCATCGTGTGTATCCCATAAAACATTGGCAAAGCTGATTTTTCTTTGTCTGAATGTTTGCTACATAGACTGTATATAAGAAGTGGACGTAGTGTATGTTTTGAAGCCTCGAGTTCGGCATAGGCTATTGGCCGTCACCATGTTGTTTTTTTGCAACCAGAAGTGACATGAGAGGGTGGAGCTAAGTACAAACGAAAGCTAGGTGCCCAAAATGTTCCAATTAACTTTCATGAACTGAAAACACACTGTTGCCGTGGTAACGACCTGTCAATCACAAGGTAGCCACGCCCTAAAGCATCCCCTGCTTAATGGTCTATTTGACTCTAAATGGGACCATAATTTACTAAATGAACATCATGCTGTTATGAAAAAGACTTGAAACTAGCGATTGATGTTTACAATGTTTACCGAGGTAATAAATCAAGTGAGAAGTAGGCTCATTTTCTCATAGACTTCTATACAATCAGACTTCTTTTTGCAACCAAAGGAGTCGCCCCCTGCTGGCTATTAGAAAGAATGCAGGTTTAAGTCACTTCTGCATTGGCTTCACTTTTCAGAGCCGGAGGTTGCTGCCTGGTTTATTAGCTAGCAGTCTTCTTATTCACTGCCTTTGCTCACACGTTGATGCGCATCTTTGCACATTACTGCCACCTCTACGTCAGTGGAATAGTGTTACACCATTGGCAGACTGTGTATTATTTACATTGACGACAATGGAGGCTGTGTGAAGTGTTTCGGTAGCATTTTGGAGTGTTGTAATCTTGGTAAAGAAAACCGTGTGAAGAGTCTTGAAAATGTGAACTCAGTATAGAGAAATACATGTAACCAATTGTAAAATCAGACAGATTTTAAAAGTGCCTGTTAAAGGCTTTGAACAATCCTCCTGGCCTCAGCAAGCCTTGCAGGGGACAGAAAATACTGCTCTGAATGAAATAAAGATGGAAAGGCATACACCTCATCAGGTTTCATGGACAGAGGGAGGCCAACAACATGTCAGTCTGAAGAGAAGAGAAAAGAGAGACAGAGATTATATCAACAACTAGTAAACCAGTGGAGAGCACCGTGAAACAAGAGGCCGATAGAATGGCCTGAATATAAATCGACATGTTTCAAATCACAGACTCGATGTAGCGCGAGTGAAGCAAAGTGCACCGAGAGGACATGAAGAAGGAGAGAGGAGGAGAGGGAGCTTGCTAGCGTCATGGATCGCTCTCGCTAATAAACCTTGACTGACATTAAAGGGCTGTACCCAATTACTGGATGATATCCCAGCCCTCACACACACATGTTGTATGTGCAGATGTGAACACACACACACCGTTAGATTGTTCAGGGTTTTTGAAGGTAGGTTACTGATATTTTTTAATAAAGGCTGCTATTATTTTGCCAATATTTTGTGCTCATATTCAATTTTTGTCCATTTTCATACCAAAATAAGACTACTACAATTTATATATACTGATAAAAGAAACACGCTCGTATTCCCACCAGATAAACTTCTACACACATGTACATGAGTCAGATTCCGCTGAGTGTAACGTGGTGTTTTAGATGTCATGTCATGTTGACCGGGCCTGTTGCCTGTCTGACCGACATACTTCCACATTCCAAAACAAAAACACACGGGTCAGCTCTCCCCTCTGCCCTCTTCTGCTCCATCACAAACACTCAGGGGAGAGCTGCTGAGGCTGCTGCGTTTCTGACTGACAGACGGTCTGTCCATGTATGTGCATGTGTGGTGTGTTGTGAGATGAGATCACTTGGCTTTCGCTGCTCTGTGGCTCTTTGATACGAGTTGTTTTTCTGCTCTTTGCCACCGTCTTGGGTCTGTCTCTGGCTTTCACGTCTTTATCTTTCCTGTTTACTCTGCAAGATTCAGTTGGTTTGTTTTGGCTAGTTTGACCAATGTGCAAATTTGTGATGCTTTACCACTAACATTAGGGTTTCAGTGTGTGAGGATGTGTATGTGTGTGAGTGTGCGGGGAAGGTTACTAGCTTTGAAAGTAAAGTGCAGAGGCCGTGTAGGATCCAGAGTTGAGGTAAGAAACAAGTCTAGTGCTGTAAATCCAGAAGGAAGCAAAGGAGATGAGAGGGAGCTTAAGACTCTGAGATAAAGCTACTTTATCCTGCAATGAAGGAAGAGCAAAGCTCACATATACTCACACACACATATGCATCACATAGGCTTACACACGCCACAAGCTCAGATGGTGTTAGCATGCTGATGTCAGCATTTAGCTCAAAGAACTGCCGTGTCTCAGTCAAGCGACAACCTCCGGTGCAGAAAAATGACGCCAGTTCAACCATTCACGCTCACATTCACACCTACGGGCAGTTTAGAGTCAACAATTAACCTGCATGTCTTTGGACTGTGGAAGGAAGCCGGAGAACCCGGAGAAAACCCACGCTAACACGGGGAGAACACGCAAACCCCACACAGAAGGGCCCCAAGCCGGGTTTGAACCCTCTTGCTGTGCACCGTGCCGCCCAATACAATATATAAGAATTAATAAAGCATAGTAAAAACATAAATGGCAAGAACATAGGTACAACCAGAAAAAAATCAGAGCTTAGGGAAAAGTTTGATCTAAGAGGAAGTGGTTCCAAAGTTTAGGAGCTGTGACCTCAAAGGCGTGATCACCTCTGGATTTGTAGTTTCGTCGTGGGATGACCAGGAGGAACGGAGAGCTCTAGGAGTTGAGTGGGGGCTGAGGAGGAGGGATGTGTAGGGGGCCGCTAAGCCGTTGAGAGCTTTAAAAACAAACAGCAGGATCTAAAAATGAATTCGGTAGTGAACTGGAAGCCAGTGCAGGGTGGCCAGGATGGGGGTGATGTGGGCTCTTATTCTGGTTCCAGTGAGCAGACTAGCAGCGGCGCTCTGAATGAGTTGCAGGTGGGACATGGATGTCTGGGAGATACCAGAGTAGAGAGAGTTGCAGTAGACGATCCGTGAGGATATGAAGGCATGGATGACTATTAAGGCCATACACACCAAGCCGACATCAAAGAACTAGCGGCGATGATGGCCGACTGTCATTTGAACGCACTGCAAAGATGACAGCCGACGGCCAGTTAGCACGTATGTTCTACGCCTGCGTGACAGGAAATAACTCAGGCGGCGATAATCTGTATTTGTCATTCAAAAAGGGAAAAAAGAAGACCGAGGACTGCAGATATACAAGCCGTTGTTATGATACGTACATGAAATAAGGCGGCGTTTGCCGATCATTTTCACACCACTCTGACTCACCACTTAGCTTCATTCCAGATGGTCATGTCGTTGTGAAAATATCCGTGTATTGGAATGATCAGAAGAGATTAAGATGAAAAATGAGAAGAGGCTTATGTGTTTGCCATCTAGACTTTACTCGTTGGTTTGCTTTCCTCACTTCCGTTTCTCTTCTCGTGCTGTGCACGCTTAAGCTGAACAGCCAATCAGAGGGATTTCTCTCACCGACGATTCAACATGCTGAATCGGATATTGATTAGTTGTATCGAATTGGTGCATCCCTTTCTGACTATTGAAGAATTATTTGGTTGTAATCAATTTAGCAGTGCTTTTACGAAACCATATTAGCAATCCCAAAGTTAAGGATGGTCAGTGAAATGACCTGTTTTAAAAGCAAGGTCTTCATCTTGAAAAAAAAAAGGTTGACAGTCTGCGTTTGAATAGAAATGGTAACTTTTTGTGTCACATCAGAACCTGATCGACTTGAAATAAACTTTTTAGTGGCTACTTGCATCTGCAATGCATTATCCCAACTGAGATGACTGATTGATGGATTTATCGGCTGACTGACTGAGTGAACGAGTGACATCTCAGCTTTCACTCTCCTGTCTCCACCTCAGCTCCGTGCCCGGCCTTATCCATCCCTCTCAACACTCCCAGCTACAAGCTGCAGATTAAAGCTGCTCTCATCTGGATCTCATCAGTTTAGGCCGGTCTCGCCGTTTTATAGGTTATTTTTCATTTAGGAGAAGGAGGAGGGAGAGGGGGGGATCTCAGAGTGATTTAGGGTTACACTGCATGGAGGCTGGAGGAGAATAAAAGCAACTTGTTGTCTTGAGGGGGCCGTGAATGAGGCAGCATGCTAACTCCCCTCCAGTAACAGCATGCAGTTTTTAGGAGTCGTGTATTCTTTCTCCTTTTTCTCTAAGCATGTGTGTGTGTGCTGTATTTGTTGCGTGGCTGTGCTGCTCCGGTTTCTGAGCCATTTCCTCTCTGTTTTTCCAACTGTAATGTCTGTAACATGTGGTGGATTGTTGCGGGATGGCTGGACACTGTGTCATTGCCAAACACGGTAAATCAATTCCGGGAGAAATCGTTTCCCAATATTCATTGCACAATGCTGTATTTCAAAATTACGGCATCTACTGAACTGTTACGAGCTTACATCACAAAAGCAATGACTGTAAAAGGAGTTATACACTTGAGTTTCGGTAACAGTTTTTAGTTTAGTTTGGTCAGGGTTCAAGTACTGGTCAAGGAGCAGGAAGAGAAATAGAGCCAAATCAGAAAAAGTAGGGCCTAAACTTCAGCTACTCTTCTACTTATATTTACATGTATCGGTGGACTTTTTTTACTGTGTGAAAACGAGCAGAAGCCTTCAGACAGCTGGAGTGACAATCTGCTTTTAAGTATTTGCAGTAACTCTACTGTATATAATCTGGCTGCGGTGCTACAGTATATACAGTAGCACGGGTCAGCAACCTTTTCTATGATGAGCGCCAATTTACAAACATGAAGACAACCATGCACTGATAGTTACACTGTAATTGGAAGTTTGACATTGTTTATGATAATAATAGAGTTGTAGTTCCTCTCTCAGTTGCCATGTTGTGATGTACTGTAGGCTACTAGTACGTAAAAAGGTTAACTGGGTTTACCATGCAATCCCTGTCAATCACAGCAGTCAATCATGACGTCTTGCCCCCTTTTTAAAGCATCAAATAATTAAATAAAATGAAACATATCAAAATGAACACTTGAACATACATCAGCGTGATAAGAACCTAAAATGACAGAAACCTTCATTTGGAAAAATTGTACTTTGGACTTTTTAGTTTGGCCCATGTCCCATCCGCTAACATGGAGATTTATGACCTATACTGCAGCCAGCCACCAGGGGGCCATCAAGATGTTTTGGCTTCCTTTTGGGGAGTTGTCATGTTGTCCATCTTTGTAGAGTGCTCCAGGGATGACGTATTTTTGTAGGCCAACAAGGAAATTAGCATCGCCCTGGATTTTTCCATTGGGTTTTGGATTATTGTGGAAAATAGGCTCTGTGTCAAACAAACATTTATGATACTTACATGTTTTGTTCAGCAAGATAAACTTCACGAAAGAACATCACTTCTGTGATTTTTTAAGTGTGAATGCAATCGTTAGAAGTCAAAAGTTAACATTAGGCTATAAACAAACAACACCACAGTCACATGAGGGCGAGTATACACAACGAGGCTGTAAAGGCGGACAAGTCGGCGTGATGACGTTTAGTAGTCTCATTTAGACAAACGCCTTTTTTAAGACATATACAGGCTTCAAAATTCATGAGTGGGATATTTACTGACGTATTTTATTTCGTAGAACAAAACGTTAACCTTATTTCATTCATCTAACTAAAATCCCATTCAAAAAACCCATCGACTTCCAGACGAGGGAACTAGAAGTGCTAAAATGCTAACTCATTTCTGGGATTTAGGACTCATTCCTGTAGCACTCTATATACAGTCTATGATGTGTACAGTTTCCACCATTTCAGTCATGCACCTCTCAACAGTTCTTGTGTACAGAAGCAAGTCTTTAATCCTGATGATGTTTTATTTATTCTGCAGTCCATCAAAGTAAACCTCTGCACTGTTGATGGAAGCCTCCTTTATGCATTCAGTGAATGTTTAGGCAATACACTCTGAAATGTTAGACATTTTTGATTCAACTTTTCTAAACAATATTTTGACACTGCCCTCTTGATTGACAGTTTTATCAGACTCATCTTTAAAGTGTTTCTCGTGCTTAGATTAAACATTTGACACTACATTTTCCACAAAATGCACATTTGGCTCAGTCTCCTCTTGCAACAAACCCAAACTCTGGTCTGAAAAGGCCTGCTAGATTTGCCCACTGTGTTCTGTACAAATCGGTGAGGTGTGGTCTCCTCTGGTGGTTACTGGTTACAGCACCTGCGGCAACTCGAGGAGCACTCAGCATGAACTGTGATTTTGTAATTTTGTAATTTTGCTGGTTTAATCTGTTTTTATCACTGACGAAATTTAGCAACTTGTAATTATGGGACCACACTAATGAAATATTTAACAAAGTAGTGACATATGTCAATGTGGTAATAAAGTATTTGTTTTTTCTCGTGCCTCTGAATTTAATTCTCTGGTACAAAACACAAAACATCTGATTACTTTTTGTTTTGTTTTCCAGGAGGAAATGCTGTGACGGATTCAGGTTTGTGATGGGCCAGTGCATACCTGAAAGTAGGTAAACCATACACACTATCCTCTAAGTCTGGCTCATGAGCCCTCACATCTGATTCGCATGCTCCAAATCTGATATCATTTCTCCACTACAGCAGTTTTTAGATTAAAACAGGCTGCACAAAAAAACACACACACAGCCTAGAGACCACATTTGTTCATGTGGACCTCCAAAGACGTCCAGATAATGCATGTCCTATGGGCGACTTTTGTCATTTTAGAGTAATTATGTTTAAGGAGTCGTATCAGATAACTTGCACATTGCAGTGCCCTGGAACAAATAACATAACAGCCAACCAGAGAAGAAAGTGCCCACAGGTTTGGCATAGAGAACTGCTGCCACATTGTCTTGTGGTCATCCATATAAAACAATCTGATAATTGTGAAAATTGGGCTTACATAATCATGATCAGGAACACTTGTGAACAGTATTTGACAAACAGGTTTAGTGTCTGCAGCGTACTTGGAGTAAAGCCTGGCATATGCCTCCAAAGAATAACAGTGAGTCACATCGGCCACTAGAGGGCACCGTTCCTCCATCAACACAACCTACACAGCCTTTAAAGGATGAATGTGCCTGAAAACTCATATTGTATATATATATATATATATATAGACACACGCACATATATGACCACGCCAGTTTACCACACAGTCTGATGTTGTGTCTTGAGATCAATGTATTACTTGCTGTATATTTTCTGTATACTTGATATTTACTGCAGCGGTGCCTGTGGCCTATCGATAAACAATATAATATAATATATATATATATATATATATATATATAGGTGGTAATAAAGACTAGTGCTCCTGGGTGATTATTACAGTAATGTTGGTTTTCAGACAGCGATCCTGTGATAAATAAGTACACATACTCTGTGTCATTTCTCTCTCTGTAGGCGTGGATGTGTGTGCAGCGTCGCCCTGCGAGCAGCAGTGTACTGATAACTTTGGACGAGTCGTCTGCACATGTTACCCCGGCTATCGCTTCGACCGAGAGAGACACCGCAACCACAAATCTCCTTACTGTCTGGGTCAGCAGTACACTCACACCTTCTCATATCTCCCGGCTCAATACTTTTGACTCACATGTCTACTACTGTCATGGGTTTTATTTTCTCACCCACTTCATCACACAGTGAGCCACTTGCATATTAAAAGAGGTTCCTCAAACAAATAACTTCCTTTTTGCTTCTTTTTAACATGTTAGAGGAGATTTTTCAGGATTTTTAACTGGAAAACAGCGCTCTCCTCCTGTTTTGTGAGATTTCTTTCAGATTTTCTTTGTAATCATTTACATTTTTTCTCTCTTTCTCCCCCTTTACACATACATACAGACATTGATGAGTGTGCGCTCCCAGACAGCAGCAGCATGTGTGACCATGAGTGTGTGAACACGGTGGGCAGCTTCCTGTGTCGTTGTCACACTGGCTACATACTCGCACCGGACCAACGCTCCTGCATCCCTGTACACAACTGTGAGTTTATAATGTTTCAGTTGAGATTTACAGCGTCTGGATGGAAATTCAGGAGCAAACTCAAAATGTGTGCTTGAAAAAAAAATAATTTTGTCTTGCAGTGAGTTCATCGGGGAAGTCAGACACCCTGATGAGTGCTGGTACCTGCTCGTTCACCTGTCAAGATTTTATGAACATGAAAACCAGTCTGCTGCAGCTCAAACTAAGGCTGGGCAACACACAGTCACCCAACCAGGTAACAGAGACCACCTCAAACTGAACCAAACATACTACAACCAGTGTGTCAACATGTTCGGCATATAGGAGACTGAAAAATAGATGTTTAGATTTAAGGTTGACATTATGCAATAATAATGGGGAACTGCACATGCTGCCTTGGTTTTCCTCTAGTAGGCCTACATAATCTTTCCTGTGTGTGTGTGTGTGTGTGTGTGTGTGTGTGTGTGTGTGTGTGTGTGTGTGTGTGTGCGTGTGTGCGTGTGTGCGTGTGTGTGTGTGTCTGTGTGTGTTTGTAGGTACCTGGCCTCGCAAACAACAGTGATAAGCCATCTCTGGGGAGGACAGGAAAAAGTCCTGACAGCCCTTGTCTTCCTGGTCTACACGGCCTTCCAGGAGCTCCTGGGGTCCCAGGTAATGTTGATATACAGTAACTGTAAGGTTGGAAAAGTTAAATTCACTGCAGGCTCCAGATATGTGCACAGGGAGAGTTTGTGATTAATGCAGTCGTGAATTATAGTTGTTAGAATAACAAAAGGAAGAGGGTAAAGAGACAGAGAAAGAGGAAGCTTTATAAAATAAAAATGTGCTGGGAAAAAAGTCAAATAAATAAAAATTCTCTACACAAGAAAAACACTAACTTAGGTTCAGGCAAGAAAAACACTTAGTTAGGGTAAGGGAAAAACATCATGGTTGGGCTTAAAATAAGTAAAACCCGTAGAAACAACTAAGGAAAGCACGTCATAAACGTCAATAAAAAACGTGACAAACATCACTAACGTAATTTACAAAACAAAACACAGGTCAACAGTCTTGAACACGGGTCTCCTGGTTAAAACTCCAGTATTTCTTGAGCCCATCGACCATCCATAACGCTAAATACCTAGTGCATTATCGTGGTATTTATACGCCTTTTCGTGCAAACAGGCTGATATAACATTAAAGTAGTAAAAATGAAAGTAAATGCAAAGCAAGTTGGTTTTGAATGACCTTTCTGAGGAGCTTAGAAAGAAATAAATGCTCTACAGTTCATCACTCTGATGCTAATGACTATCCCATTTTAAATAGATCTCTTTATCGCTGTGTCCATTTGTCCTCACCAGGGCACCCAGGAGAACCGGGGAAGAGAGGGGACCCAGGGGACAGGGGTCCGCCTGGCCCTCGGGGTCCACGGGGAAACATGGGACCCATGGGTCCAGACTCTGACCTGAAGCAGATGAAAAGAGGCCGCAGGGGGCCAGTGGTAAGGAAACAACAATTATTCTATAACGTAGTTTTTTGTCAGTTTATTTCCCACGGGAGCCTCTACATCAGGACATCACATCTCAAAACCTGGAGGTCACATCCTCAGTGTGTCTAATGATCCAATGTGTCAGCAAGTCTGACGAATATGGG
Source organism: Sebastes umbrosus (assembly GCF_015220745.1). Taxonomy (NCBI): domain Eukaryota; kingdom Metazoa; phylum Chordata; class Actinopteri; order Perciformes; family Sebastidae; genus Sebastes; species Sebastes umbrosus. Next base: position 9,456,992 of record NC_051270.1, read on the forward strand.
TTTGGTGCCACTGGTTTTACGTGAACAACCGTGTATAAGTATATCCACCGTGACTTATTAGCTTGACAAACTAATGTGTCTTATCATTCATACAGGGACCCCCTGGGGCAACAGGAAGAGATGGACTAAAGGTCATTATTACATCTTTATTTTCCTCTTATGTGATTTGAATAATTCCCCTCTTCTCATTTCTTTGATTCCTTCCCTCGCCTCCTCTCCTCTCATCTTAGTCCCTCCAACATGACATGCAAGCAGTGGAGGCAAGGAAGAGACCCGAGGAGAGAGGAGTCGAGGCAAAAGGCATTTAACGATGCTTCTGATCCGTAATTTCAAAGCGACGTCAATTAAATATGACGTGCGGCACAGCTGCATCACCTGTCCATTGTCACGCCGCTTTTATACGTCACGGGTGCTGAAAAGACTTCCGCAAAGGATACACCTGTGCATCCTTGCTCATAGCTCCTATGGCAAGCCTCCTCTCTCCTCACTCCTCTCCCCTCGAGATGCATTTTAGGAATTGAGAAATCCTTCAAAATGGCACGTTGAGAGGAGACGAGGAGGAGCTCAATAGAGGAATGAGAAGATCCCTTGTGTATGCATGTGTATGCATGTGTGGAGCTACACTGTTGTCAGCTAGTGTTTATATACTACTGTCACTGAGTGAGTGGAGTCCACTAAAGGTGTGACATTGGCTGCTCTGAAGTTATAAAATCGAACTACATGCAGTTCTGAGCAGCTCGCTCTGCCATGCTTCTGGTTTCTTTGTTTCTTCCTTACAGATATACATTGACATAATGATTATATGTACACTAAAAACACTGTTAGTCCAATAATAATACGGTTTTAACCTGCTTGACATTCAATTGAATGGTTTTCAGGACACTTATAGAACAAAATTTTCTTAATTTATCTGAACCAATTTATTTGCTACTGTGTAGATTGTATAGCTCTTGAAAGTGTGTCTGTTGACAATGGGTTAATTTGTGCTGTTTCTCATCTACAGGGTGACAGAGGAGCTCCAGGACCCATAGGTCCACCTGTAAGTTAATTTAGACTTAAAACACATTGTAAATTCACATTTTTAAAGCTTTGAGGAGGGATTAATTGTATTTATACATTGAGACTTGACCTTGTACTGTGATTTTTTTATCTACAAATTGAATCATTCTATTAATAGTCACCATAACAATAATTTCATGAAGCCAAAAACAGCTCTGTTTATGCACAATGTATCTGTAATTTAACTATGTTTTAATTATTGCATTTTGCAGCCATAGTGGCCAGGTTTTATTTCCTGGATCAAGAGCTTTCATCTCATTCTATTTTCATGTTTGAAGCAGACGTAGTAATTAGTGTAATCAGTGAGGGACTGTTGCTTTTAACTTGTCGTAGCAGGAAACACACAAGACAAATGTAATTAACGATGACTCAGTAGTGTCCCAGTAAGCCATGACAGGGAGCCAGTACACACAATACAAGGACCCTTAAACTAACTCACCTAAATAGAATATAGTTGTTTTTAATATTAGCAGTTTGACATGCCAACATGTATGCTGTGAAAAAGGGTTATTGGGCCTCTCTCTTCCCAAAAGGAAACCCAGTTTACTGATTGTCAAACTTAGTGAAAAATGTCATCTTAATCCATTCCTCCCTTCGTCCTATGTCCCCAGGGTCCGCCCGGCTCCTTCGACTTCCTTCTGCTAATGATGGCGGACATCCGCAATGACATAATTGAGCTGCAGGAGAAGGTGTTTGGGGAGCGGCGGGGCATCTCCCTGGACAGTCCTCCTCATTCCAGCGGAGAAATGGATTTTGTCGAGTGGGGCTCCGGACAAGGAGATCTCCTGCTCAGCACCTGACCTTTGACATCCCACCCGCAGTAACGGTCACTCAAACCCAGCAAAACAGACACCGAACTTGACTCTTTGTTTCTTTGTTGATAAAGGATGCTGGTGGTCAAAGTGCCAACATATAAATAATCCCTAACCACGCAGATGGGACGAACTGGGCAAGTGGAGCCTTGCTTGCATCTTTGACACTGCAACAGACAGTAAAACAGAGAGATGGAAAGAAAATTCAAGAAATTGGACTCTCTTAACCACTGGAAGCACTGTCTGGCTGCTTTTCACATGCTGTGGTGTGAGTGTGCAGGGCATAGATTGAGAGAGATGCAGTGTCTGCCTTTATGTCTGAGCCTCTGAGCTGAACCACTTCAAACGATGAACTTTATCGTCTACATCTCTTCCTGTTCCCGAGTCTGCCCGTGGAAGCTCTGCTGCCACTGACAGTTTGCCTGCAGGGCGTTGGACCCGCATACTGTAGGCCTCCCCTGTACCTGCCTGCAGTATCCAAACCCTCAAGTCTGAGCTCTGCAGCTATTCTCTACTCTGAGGCATCTTCAGAAACTAATTCATGAGATTCATGAGGATTACAATCCCAATCCTGTACTGTTGGACAAAAACAGTAATGTCTGATGTATTTTTCTGAGATTGTACAATTAACTCAAGTTCAAGCATGATAAACCAAAAAACATTTACCACAAATGTTCATCTAGATATAATCAAAGAGAGAGGTTGAATATGTAAGACATCCAATCTTTCGACAGTACATGTACAAGGTTGTAGACAGTTTTAAATTGAAAGGATAAAATGGATGTATGCATTGGGAAAGGTCCAGGGAGACAAAGAATCACTTTTTAAATTACTTTTGTAACTCATATTATCAGGCAAGTTGACTGTGAACATATTTTTAATCAGATTAATGGCCTGAAGGAAACGTTTCAAGGGAATGAGGGTCGCACATATTCTCATACTTTCACTTAGGAGTTAACCAGAAACAAGAGACATAAAGAAGGAAGGCTGCCTGAAAGGTTTCTTTTTTACTGTGAAGCAGTTGCCAACAAGGACTCGCTGCTCAATAAAGGTTTGTCTAAATCTAGAATTGAATTTTCTTTTAGTTAACTGATCATCAAGTTTCAAAGATGTAATAAACATTACTTGTTCTGATGAAAGCACGGTAAAGGGAAATCAGCACATACGTTTATATACTTATGGGAGCACAGTTGAAACCATGCTCACTGATGGTTTCTTGTAGTCATGCACAATATATACAGCTCGACTAGATCAACTGGGGCTCTAATGTCTTGATCAAGGGAATTTTGATGTTGGCCAAATAGGGACAGATGAGACCTGAATGTATATTTTCAGTGAAAACATCAGCAACACTACTGACAGAGCTAACCATGTTAACCTGGGGGGGGGGAACTGGAAGGTAGGTGCTACGCCTCTGCAACAGCACCGTCAGTCGGGACGGCGTTATCAGCTGTAACCGCCGTATGAGAGCAGTGCAGAGCGGCGGCCGTGAGCTAGCCGGTGGGGCACGCTCACATACAGGAACATGCACTAAAAGGCACGCGCTGCCGGCCCGGGTATGTCAACAAAGCAAGGAGAAGTTCAGATTATGACAGACACAGAAGGAGAGTCACTTCATTCTCTGCTTAGGTGGACATTACTCCTCTATTTCTTTGACATAGTAAATAGATGTTAGCTGCTATATTAATGCTCTGGATATCAAATAGAGCATGTTTAAAGCAGCCAGAGAATTTTAAAACATTGATGCCATAAGCAGAAAACAGATAGACTTAAGGTAATCGAATCCCAAAATGACCAGGGAAGATTTTTGTGTGGATCGTGGACATGTAATACTCCTCTCCTCCCTCTTACAACCCAGATTGCCTCAGTAGCACCTCTGCTGATAAGAAAAACTTTGGACAAATAAACAGTTAAAGCTAATTTTTTTAACCACCCTGTATTCCTCCTGCTACCTGAAGTGAAGCCTCTCCACCAGCAGAGGGTGCTAAATCACATATAATCCCCCTAAAAGTTGGGCCTCACCACTGTATCCCTCTGAATACCAACCAGGTGAGGCAACCAAATTCACAGTTTTCACTGCATTACATATATAATTACCATCCAAAAATATTCAGTTACCCAAACACGCAAGTTATGTCAAATAAGTAAATCATGTTGGACTTTATGTGCGAGGCACATGCCCCCCCGTTCATTATCCTCAGCACTGTTGAACTCTAGCGTGGCTGAGTGTCATTATGAAAGGTGTAAGTATCAGAGGTTAGAGGTCAAATGCCTGGGTATAAACAGCTGGAGGGATGATTATAGACCACAGGTTGTCAGAGGGGGACCTGTCTGGGCTCGTAGCCACCACCAAAGAGAAGGCTCTGCGTGATTGATTTGCTGCGCTCGAGTTCACCCCGTCTGGTCTTTCGTTGTGTTTGATGTTTTGATCCTGAGGTCTGAATAAATTCTGCTGTGCTCCTGTGTGTGTGAAAAAGAGTGTGTGTGTCTTTGTACTGATAAATTTATGCCTGGATAGATATTGTGTGAGTATTTTGTCTGTTCGTGTTTATCCTTATACCTATATCAATGTGTGTGTGTGACTTGACAGGCTTCTCACCTAACAGCTCCGCCCCCTGCCGTGCGGTCACCGCTCACACTAGAGTCGTTGCCAGGGCAACCTGGATCAGGAAAAACAACATCAAACAATTTAAGAACCGTGTCAGTGAGAGAAAGGCAAGAGAGTGAGAGAGATTATCTCATTTCCTTCACCACTTGTCATGCAAACTGGAGGCTTTCCTCTCCGCCTGTAGGGGACAGCAGAGACGAGGTCAACAGAGTGCACCAAGCAAAAAGTTCACATAGCACCTGCGACAATAGATCTGTCACCTCCATCGTAATTAGATCAACAATAGGAGAGAAAAAACTTCCTATTTTTAGTAAGGCAAACATTTAATTATCTTACTTTTACAACCTGTATCATATTTCATAAGTGTCAGCCTATAAAATTGAGTGATGTGTATTTTTTATCACAGGTTTTTAAAAAATATATATACAATCTATACATAAAACTCATCATATCTGTGACTAACTATGACATAACAACTTTCCCAAGTGTTTTCATCCAGGCCGTTGGGGATGCCAAACTCCGTTGATGTTGTACTGTGAGGAGAGTCGTGTAACTATTTGCTGGCATCTTTATATGAGAATAAAGATACAAGAGATACAATTTGGCCAGATGTTTCCTAGTATGAGAGGAATTTCTTGACTGGCACACTATAGCCATTCATAAATACACCTCACGCACGACAGGGTTGTCACTTCAAACAGTCTGGGCCTCCGTGTGTGAGTGTGTGTGGGTGAAGGATTTTATGAGAGTGGCCTTTGTGCATGTCTGTTCGTGGGGTTGTGTGTAAGGGAAGCACATTTATACTGTATGTGATTTAAGAAATGCAAATGTGTGTATTCGAGTGTATGCTCAGGTCAATTAATGCAGTTATTATGTTGTCTTCTGTTGATGTGTAAATCTGTCCTTTCGGCTGCCTTCAGGGAGGGGTCAGGGGTCGGGGGTCAGACTCTGAAGTGGTTCATTATTCAGTGTTTAGCTCAAGGATGAATCAACAGGTCAGAACGGGTCACAGAGAGCCTCCAACTCACTGCGCCCCAATTGGTATCAAAGGACCGCACTAGTGTTTTTGCACATTTAAAGGGACTGTTTGTAAGGATCAGAAATTGCTTGTTAACAGCAACACCTGTGGCCGTTAAGTCAACGAAAGTCAGCGTCCTGTTGCTCGCGCTACAAAGACATGAACGAGCATCGCTCAAAACAGTGAGGCAACACACGTTAGCTAAAACCACAATATCACTCTATATTTCAGCTGCTTGGCAGTAATGTTAGCTGACCAGACGGAGGTCTCTCCATGAATCAATGCTGATCCTAGTGGTGGCTTTTCCTGCTTCAGCCTCCCAATCGCGGCCGGAGGGAACAGGGGAGACACCGGAGTTTTGGTCGGAGACGATAGCGTTACTCACTGCAGAGCCCCTTCACTGGAGGAGCTGCAGCATTTATTTCTGCACAAACGTCCACTGTACATTCACTAGATATTCTCAGAGCTAAACTAACTCTTCTGCAGTGTGTAGTGTGCGCACATGCACGTCTAGAGGTAGAGCGAGCTGAGCGAGTAACGAGCGTGGTGTGTGAATGAAGGCAGGCAGAGGAGCAGAATACAGCAGAGACTCCAGCCCTGGAGACCAAAGCTACAGTCTCCCCCGCATCCTCTGACCGTGGCCAACTGTTTTGCAAGACTGGCTTCCCTAGATATAACTTTGAGGTTTTGGTGCTTCTGAGTTCGCGAGTGATTGACATCTGCTCAAAGACGGCAGGCTCCAGCTCGGCTCACATTGTTTGTTTTCCTCCGGTCTGTTAAATCTTTCAGATGCCATCAGGAGCACAAGAGGACACAGAGGCACATGATCTTTTTCCGATTACCTGTCTCATGCACTACTGTCAGGATATAGTGACCGTTTTAGAAAAATAACTTTTTTTAATCATATTTGCTCCAAATTTACCCACTGCAGTTTGAAGCATTCAAGATCAATGCCTAACCTTAAAGCCCCAGACACACCAACCCGACATCAGAGAACTAGCAGCAATGAAGGCTGCCTGTTGAGTCACCACACGTCGCCTTTATCTTGGCCAAAAGGTAAAATTCGAAAACATTGCAAAGCCTACAGCCGACGGCCAGTTAGCATGTACGTTCTGCGCATGCGTGAGAGGAAATAACTCTTGGGGTAGTCTGTATTTGTCATTCAAAAAGGGAAACCGTGGCATTAAAGTGGCGTTGGCCGACCATTTTCGCACCACTCTCACTCACCACTTAGCTTCATTCCAGATGACCATGTCATTGTGAAAATATCTGTGTATTGGAATCAGCTGATGATGAAAAATGAGAAGAGCCTTCTGTGTTTTTCCTCTTGACTTTACTCATTGTCTTGTTTTCCTCAATTCCGTTTCTCTTCTCGTGCACTGATTTGTTTAAACTGAACAGCCGATCAGAGTGATTTCTCTGACCTCTCTCTCAATTGGCCGAAAAAACTCAGACACGGGCAGACTAGAGCTGACGGTGCGGAACACACTGCAAAAACTAGGCTGATGGGCGCTCACCGACAGCCCCAAACTGTCCGACGGCCCCAAACTGTCCGACGGCTGACTGCCGGCTTGGCGTGTCAGGGCCTTAACTATTCATGGTCAGTGCCTAACCTTAACCATTCAAGGTCACATTGACTGCTTAAGGTTAGGCACTGATCTCAAATAGTTCTCTTAGTCTCGCAAGAGTTTTGCAAGTTTTTGCACGAGGGTTACCTTGTAGACGCGACCGCAGGAGGCATGTGAAGAGTGTTCATTACCTGCATGTCACAACTACAAGTGACCCCTGACATGCAGCTACCTATAGAGGTCACCTACAGGATTGATTTTTGCTTTACATCTGGATCACGCAGTGTGAAAACTGTGACCTACAAAAATGTAACATTGCTCAATCACAACACAGGTTGGAACAGCTTCAGTCAGAGTCTGTGAATCAAACCCACAGGCACAGATAATTGGGACAGTTGGAGATGACACAGAAATATTTTAGTTTATATAACCAGATTCAATGTGTCAGCAGAAAGGGCGAGGAAGTTGCCCGGCCCAGCAGCTAAACCGCTGAAATTCCTGATCAATATTTAGATGTTTCCAGGGATCTGTAACCGTTGCAAGGGTTAGGTAGAGCGCAGGTGTCTATCATCGCTAGGGTATGCAGCTGCGTGCATCGAGAAGAGGCAGCACACACGCATATTGACTTGTCTTACTATCTAACGTGCAGCCACGCACACACACATGGTCTCCCGCACGAAACACAGACATGCCAGAAACACCTGACAGGTGCAGGCGTGGTCTAGCTGCAAGACACGCTATCTTGACACGCTAACTCATTCTTAAATCTGAGTTACATGCCTGAGGCTCTGAGTGCTTAAGCACCCTAGTTTACTCTCTGAAGCCTGTTCCTCTTCCAGTCCTTGTCTCTGGGCACACCCTCTTCCGATTGTAGGCCGACTTCTGTCATTCTGTTCATAATGGAGTTGCTAAAAGGCCTGAGAATCAGAGCTTGTCTGATGAGTAATGGACTTATTAGCTGTGTCAAAAGCATGCCACCAATCCCATGATCACTATGTATTATCTGTTGTCCTGCAGGTGGCGGTTTAAGAAGCCACTGCATGAGGCTCTTTGCAGAAACACTGATCCCTGACATTACAACAGTGGCTAATCTGATAGTGTTTCAGAGGAAGCTGTAATTGGTTCTTGTGCGTTTGAGAATTTGTTTCTGTGCAGATCCCTGAGGCACACATGCAAGCTCCGCGAAGGCAACAAATCAATGGTTAAAACACAAAATGTGATGTGATGTCTGCAAGAGCACTAGATTTCCACATATTCTCAGAGTTGTAAAAGCCTATATGACACAAGCATGATCTGATTGTCCGCAACAGGGCCTCTTGGCAGACTTCACACGGATACAATATCCCATCTGTCAAGAATGCATATCAAAGAGCTGCCAAACGCTTTTACTTTGCTTCACAGGGAAGTTGCACTTGATTGGCATTGTTATGGCAGAATTGAATAGAAAAATCTGAGAGGGCGGATTAATGGCAACGCGTTGTGTAAACTCCCCTGGCCCGAGGCACTTGGTCTCTATACACCTTGGCTTCCTCCGTCGTTTACAAGCTGTTCGCATGCACGCAGCAGAGCCAAGAGTGTGAAAAACCGGATGAGCAAGTTCACAGCTCTCTTGTCTTTTAGGGGGGGAAAAAAGAGCGTTGCCTCTGGTTGCAGAGTTGCCTCGCGTGAGGACAACAGCTTCATCTTTATAGTCCTACCGACCTCCTGACCTGGCCTTTGGCAGCAACACTTTAACAACTTGCTTTTTTTTCTTTTTTACATGCTTAGAGGCATACAAATTCTCAATGACAGGCTGCATAAACATATATGCTGTATACTTTTGACTATTTGGAGCATCGTACCATGAGAAACGCATCTCTGCACAGTGATCAGCAACAGGAAATAAAATCTCCAACCCCGGCAGTGTTAGTAAATCTAGCCATAACTGGGCTAAGATGAAACCTGGTGATAAAACTTATCTAGGCTCCTGGGACACAATGTTGAAATTCTAGAAAAGGGCTTTATGTTTGTGAAGTAATGCAGATGCATCCAAAAAGTAGGAAACGTTGTTAAAGATGCCAATCATCTACCAAAAAAAAACATGGACCATAGACTGAATATAAGAAGTGGACGTATTCACCGTGGCGTCACCCATTGGTTTGTAGACTGCCGTCCTGAACAAGCCCTCAGGAAGTGCCATGGTCGTCAATCCGGACTTTCGTAGTGGCCAAACGGCTGTATTGCAACTTCCGCGTCAGTCACGTGATGCATTGGGCCCAAAAAACTTTTTCCCATAGACTTATATTGGGAAGGAGAAGTCTGTAACTCAGCGGATAATTTTTTTTAGGTGAATCAACTTCCCAGTACGAACACTCTAATAGCCCTTATTTAAAAAAATTAGTTTTTAAAGTTGTAAAACGCACTAATTGCTGAATCCAGAGTAATTTCCCTTCCTCCGTTCATGTGAGTGAGACCCAGACCGAGGCTGGAGCGCAAGCCGTGACGACAGCGTGACTTTGGGACCCCGTGACCAAGTCATGTGACTGAGTGGACACTACTCCGCCAAGATCCGGGTACATTTCCAGACAGAAGTCGAACCATTTAGGCTTCATGCGCCAATGAGCAACTCTCATAGGAATGAACGGGGCCCCGCTTCCAACGCTGTATCCAGTTCTTTTAATACATCCATGGTTCTGAAGCCTCAAGTTCGGCATTTTGGTGGTCGCCATCTTGGTTTTTTCCTGTCGCCATCTTGGTTTTTTGCAACCAGTGAGAAGAAAGGGTGGAGCTAAGTACAAACGAACGCTTTTTGGCGACCAAGATGTTACAATTAACTTTCATGAACTAAAACTAAAGTTCTAAGACGGAAACACGGCAGTGACCCGGCAGCCATGTTGAGATCAGTTGAGGAAATACCAAGCATCGCCCACCAGCCAGAGCAAACTTTCTCATTTTACAGCTAAACAGTACACTACAAGATGCTTCTGAAAACATTTGAGGTGAGAAATAGGTATTACAGTAACAGAATATTGATTCATATTTGATCAGCGCTGCCTAGCTTGACTGTTTGATCGGAGTTTGCGAGTGATTGACAGCTGCCTCCGTTGAATGAACAGCCAATAGGAACGCTCTCTCTCTGAAATGACCTCTGATTGGCCAAAGTCTCCCGTCACGGGCTAGATTTTTTAAAGCCTGAAAACAGAGCCATGAGGAGGTGCAGAAGTCTAGTTATCTCTCAATACACTTGAATTACAATATGCTGAAAGATTATTATGGACTTTTTGCCCAATGATGCCAAAAACATTCTGCATACTGCAGGTTTAAAAAGGAAATTGGAAACTTTCAGACATTTAAACTAAAGCAAAGATGACCAAGTGTCGTGTTTTTGAAGTCATTTCACCTGTAGCGTTAGCTTTATCAACAGTCCAGATACTTTACCTGAAACATTACAAACTTTCGGTATTGAGAATAAATGGTGGCGTCTTGGTTGGAGAGATCGGTACATAATCAGAAGGTCACTGAATTGATGCTTCAAGTGTCTTTAAGCAAGTCCTGTACCTGTTCCACATCAGCACTCACACAACTTTTGCGTTCTGTAATATACAAATATCAGTAACTGATTAATTGGTCATAACATGACCATAATGAATATAACATTCTGGTGCTTTCACTTCAATTCATCATAACATATATTTATTTGCCAATTTCACAGCGTCACAACATGTTTATGTGCACATGATGAACACTGATAAACGTTTCGAAATGTAATCTGTTGTCACAGCAGCAACTCTTTGCACAATGTTACCCTGTCAATCAGTTCCCTGTCAGCAACATAATAGGAGCATTTTACACAGACTTGTTTTACGATTTAAGAAAATAATAATATTGCTTTAATGACGTGTGTTCCTACAGTCTTCACATTCTTCAAAACAAATGCAAGTTCTAACGTATCCTGTCAACAGTGTTTGGTTTTGCAATGGCAGTTAATCTCCTATGTTTGCTTCCCACTTATGTGATATTCTGGGGCCAAACCACAGCTGGGTAACTGTGATTGCATGCCGACCGACCACTAAATCAACCAATGGCACTCATGTGGGCAAAGGACCTGTTAAAGACACCTAAAGCGTTCAGGTTTAACCCTTGTTTGCTTTAATCTCAGTACAAATCACTTTGATTGTCAAGGCTGATAGATGCGCAGCCTCTTACCCTGCTGACACTGGTGCAGAGAGATGGACAGACACACACACATATACAGACACACACACACATGCACAGCACAGCATCACAAAATGTTGTTTTTGGCCCCGGCAGACTCAGCTTTCTGGCATGGTAGTGGTATCTATGATAGTGGAATTTCCAAATGGCCTGCTTTGGAAAACGGGCTGATAATTCAATTAGAGCTTGGCAACCAGTGTGCAGACACCAGTAGCATTACGAAATGACTCCCACCATAACAAAGGTCTTGCTTAGACAGCAGCTGCCTGGGACTGGCTGGAGAGTGGCACGGAGACTGGAGTCTATAATGCCCTTTCCTGAACCGTTATTCATCCAGCAGCAGGCGTTCACAGATTTACACTGCTGGCCTGGACACCATGAGCTGGTATTTTTCTGTCATTCTCTCTTCCTATGATTGTATTCCCCCCCTTTTACATGCACTGAATACTGCTGAACCTTCCTCATAGACTACAGCAGTGTTGTAATAGATTATTGAAAGTGTTTTTTTTACATTCCAGGCAATGGTTTTCATGTGAAAACCAACTTGCAGAGACTTGATAACTGCTTGATCTAGGCATTCCTTTAGTGAATTAATCTTCCTAAAATTTTCATCAAACTTACCTCACTGACACAATCATTAAAACACAGTACAAGAAAGATGTAAAAAGGGTGTGGAGTAATGTGAATTTGGCAGATCCTTGCAGCAAAAGAATGGTAATTGAACGATTCACTTAATGCCAATAACAATAATAATAAACGCAAAAAAGTAGTAGAGTCAAAACAAGAACAACATCCAGTTTTATCTGAATAAATACAAATCATTTTTCTGTCACAACAAATATAGACAGTATTACTAACACCCCAAATCTGAGAGCAACCACCAACCTATCAAGATCCCAAATGGTATCCAGTCACACGTCAGGCACTGTTAAATTGTTATTAATACTTTATATTTATATTTATATCTGTAAGCAATAGAGAGTTTTGTATTCCTATCATTTCACAATCTGATGACTGGGAAGAAAACCAAATATGTCAGAGTCAACTCAGCTTTCCCCATGACCGGCTAATAAAAATACAAAATGGATGTTTGGATTTGGTTCAGCAGCAGTCTAAACATGTGTGCAGGTGCAGGATGAGCATTTGCACCTGTAGATTTTTTTGTTATTTTAGTTTTTTCTTTGTACAGCAAAAAAACACATACAGAGTCAACACCAACCTAAGACGTTTAACACCATTAGATCTCTGCTGGAACACCTTAAAAGACAAGGAAATTACAGCCTTTTTGTAACAACACTACTCACTTTGATTTTTTGTCAATTTACACACACGACATAAACCCTGAACTCAATCAACAAACTCAGTCACGCAAGATGAAAGCCTCAGTGTTTGCATGTGCAGATGCAAAACACCGCCAACCTGTGATCAGCTGTTGAAGGTGTGGAGGTAAACATCATTTCATCTATGTGAATGCGTAATGTGCTTGTGCTTGCTTGCATGGCTGCTACTGTGCGTGCACATCACCAGGTGTATAGACTGGAGGTGGGGAGTATATGGCAGGAAACTTTACACTTATAAAAATGTTTGACAGACAGTTAAAAAGGAGTTTTGATTTACAGTCCATCATAGAAATCAGGGAACATCAACAGCGTTTTGTGTCTCTTTGATGGATTCACCCTGAGGGGCACAGGGGCATTTCCACAGCACTTAAATCTATAAAATGTTTGACTTATGAAAGTAAATTGAGAAAATGAAAGGAAATTGGTGATACCAGTCTATTAGATGGTAATGGTTTTGAGGTTGTTTCAAGACTGATGTTTCAGCTGTGGACTTTTCTTTCTGTTTTTCTTTTCACACAGAGAGAGCATTCCCATCCTGTTGATAATAGTTAACTTAAGGTAACTATAGAGCAGTGCCTGCTGGGTCATGACTGTTTGTTAATAAAAACAAGAGCATGTAATTAACCCTGGCACTGCTCTCAATAGTATTTATGTTTTGTACTCAGCCCTCGGTTACTGTAATTTAGGTTACATTTGCCATTGTGGGCATATTTCTCTGTTGCATAACTGTGAATCATACATACTGTGACTCATACAGCTTATTGAAGGGTAATAGTTATACTGATGTTTGTTTGGGTAGAAGCAGCCAATTGCTGATATTTTGTTCCAAAATGTATAAAATTTGAATTTGGAAATTTTCATCTCATTTCATTCATTTTCACCTTTGAGACATTCTTGAGGAATTAACCTTGAAAATAAAAAAAATGGGATTATACAGATATGGTGTAGGTGGTGGGGGTGTGTGTTCCTCAGATGTTCTGGGATCAATGTTTCCGGGAACCAAGTCTCATTGATGGTCAACCAAGTCATATTATGGTGATTCAGGGAGACCTATTCTCCTCTATAGCCCTACTAAGACATCTTAATGACCATGTTGCCCTAGCCTAACGTATTCTCATACAACGGTTCGTATCATATCTAACGAAAAAGTTATTCCTCCTTTTTCGTTCGTTTTCCTACAAATGTCCAGCAACACGTGTCAATTTCCGCTCGTTACATGCATACAGTCTTTTCAAAACAAACTTCCGTCTTCACAGGAAACAACTTCCTCAGGTTTAGGCAAGAAAGCTACTTAGTTAGGTTAAGGAAAAGATCGACTTGGTTAGTTTTAGGAAACAAAGTTACTTAGGTTTTGGAAAAGATTGTGGTTTGGCTCAAAATAACTCCGTAAGTAGCATTACTTAAGTACGTAACTTACGTGACAAATAAATCAACATTAACATCCTGTTTCACACGGGACACAAACACCGGTCTCCTGGGCAAAAGTCTGGTATTTATTTACCCATCCATCCACCCCAACCTTCTCCCTACGCGGCGTTCGCTGCTATTTATATTTCCTTTTGCGATTAAGTTAATTACACACAAATTGAAGTAGGTACAGCTACGAACAGTGTATGAGACCAGCCTGCCTAACCATGCAATCTAGCATGCAAAGAGTTCTTGTTAAAATGTTGTACCCAAACACAACTGGTGAATAATAGCAATGATGGAGTTTGTCAAGGTTGGACTGAACTCAACAGAGAAGTACAGTATTAACATCAGTATTAATCATGAAACAATGGCCTTGCATTGATAAAGAGAGTGGTGGTCTCCATTGTCAAACAAGAGTCTACAGCCATGCTAGCGGGAGGTTGAATGCTAACGTCAGCATGCTAACATCTGCTAATTAGCCAACTCGGTCTCATTCCGCGGGTCATGAGGACACATTTTAGCCTTTTCGCATGTCATTTGTACGCCACGCAACAAAACTACGGTAACGTCCGTGGTTAGGTTGAGGCAACAAAACCACTCACTTAGGTATAGGCAACAAAACCACTTAGTTAGTTTTAGGAAAAACGTCACGGTTGGGTTAAAATAAGTACGTAAGCTAAGTAAAAATACATACGGAAACAACGTAACAAATAAGTATGTTAACTAAGTAAAATACGTATGGAAGTAATGTAACATAAGTAGGCTATGGAAAACACGTCACAAACGTCACTAAAAAGCATGTGACAAACTTCACTAACATAACTTGCAAAACAAAACACCGGTCTGGAAGACCGGTTTCGTGGTTAAAAGTCATGTGTTTGTTGGACCCATACACCTCCCGAACCTGCAATATTTCAATTAAGCAATATTTCTCGCATTTTATACTACGTCACTACCTCTGAGTGTGGCATATTTACGTGGATGTATTTACATTGGACTCAGTACAGACCACACATGGCGTGCAAATGCCACGCCAAAAGCAAGACAGGCGTTCGTATTGCACGCTAAATGCCTTGCGCAATATTGTGGCATTCATACGCCTTTCCGTGCGAACGGACTGAATTAGCAATCAGCACAAAGTACAGCCGAGGCTGGTTCTTTTGCAGGTTCTTGGTCATAAACCAAAGTATTGGGCCCCACCCATCTACACACCTGTTCCCACATCCCTCATCAACCCTGTAGTTACCTGACCTTCCCTCCTCATCTGCATCTCATTCTGTCATCAACCTCATCTACCGGCCCAAGTTCATTAATTCGTGGTCACACCATCATAGCTGCTATGCAGTGCTTGAAGTAGAAAATAATAAGTGCCAGTACTCTTATTCACATGTTGCCGTGTGTATTCAACGGTATCAGCAATGTCTTGCTCCTATTTATTTATTTATTATTATCATAATACTTGAGTTATGCATCTCCTATAGTAGGCCTACAATATTCCAAAAATATTCCAACTGGAACATTATAGGGTTAAGGTGCTGTGTTTGTACACTTACCCATAGTGTTAATATTTAAAGTGTTTTCCTGTGTTATCTGTAGCCTATAGTAGGGTATCATTCAGGTTTTCGTAGCAGTGTCCATGTCAGGATGCTCCAACATCTTATGCAGCAGGATAGAGAGAGGATGAAGAGACACATTCTCAATTTCTACAGTAAATTAAATATACTGGGAGATATTGGGTTTGGAGCTCCTCCCCCAAGAAGATTTGAAGGTTTTTGACTTATAACTATGCCATTTTACATCATTTTGCACCATTATTATAACTATAGATAACTCCAAAAAAGATTAGAGACAAATTTTACCATAGTTGAATATTTAAATATTTTATTATTTACACATATCACAGCCTTCGTCTGAACATTTAAATCTTCTGGAAATGTTTGCCCTAAAAGAGCAGATTCAGAAAACTTTTAAATAATGTTTCATTAAATATATTTATTCACAACTTTAAAAAAAAGTTATGACGCTAACAGTTGACTAATTCATTTACATAAGGGACGTGAGAGACGTATTGTATCGATAAATTACAGTAGCGTCGGCTCGTCCAGATGCTCTCAACATTGTTTACACATTGCTCATATGGCTTATGAGGGCGCGGCGCAAATATGCCGGCGCTGCGCTGCTATGATAGGCATTATGAATCTCCCAGAGAACCTGATATGGATAGGGCAGTGAAAAGAGTACCGGCAGCTTGAAAGAAGTTCCGGTACGCAAGAAAAAGTCACAGTACGCCAAGGAGTAAAATGAAGAAGGGCCGGTACTGCATACCGGTGAGTACCGTCGGCCCACTTCGAGCACTGATGCTATGTTTCTTTCTTGCCATGTGTCTTTTGTTTTGAGTTTCTGTCACTCTGCCCCTTGACCTGAACCTGTGCCTGTCTGCCTGCCTGTACCTGCTAGAACACCTATACCTTTAATAAATCATGTACTGGATAATACTGAACAGGCGTTGCTGCAGCAAGGCATTCATTGAGCAAGACATACATTCCCTGCTTTCCTTTTTCATTAAAAGTAACTCATTGGAGTGCCTTTTGCGCAAGATCAGTCTACAGTTTTGGCTTTACTCACTGAGGTCTGACAAGGCAACACTTTGATACGGCTATGCGAAATATTCACCTTTCTCCTTCACATCACTCTTTGGGCTGTCACGGATGTTTTTCTCTGATCTTCAAACTTGTTTGTGAGTTTCGAAATGCATATCTGTCAGGCTCAATCAACTTTGAATCAGTGTTTCTCAGATTTGAATCTTGTAGTGAAAATAGATCTGGCAAGACATAGCCTGGCTTTGCACGTTATATTTTTACCATCTCATAATCACACCAAATAAACATGACTTGTTCAACCAAGCGTGTTGTGGTTACTAATATAAAATGCAGTGCAAGATCTGGGTTCATTCCCATTCGCTTCGCCTCTGGCTTCATTGAACACAACTGGTGGTGTTTTATGGGTGGTAAGCCCATTAGAGATGTGTTGCCATGGTCATTCCCCACTGAGTGGCAAGCATGCAAACATTCAGCGTCTGCCAAGTGAGTTCACATTGAAAATAAAAAAGCAAGGAAACACTGCTATAATAGTAAACACTGTTGTGCAATAGACTGCATTCAGTCTGTCAAAGCCTAAAGAGAAGAGAAGGTCACTCTGGTGCTGAAATTTGAATATGTACATGAGAGTAATTTTGGACTTCTTCTCAATGTCTCAGTCTTGATTGCCTATCAGCTGTTCTCTGTGTGTTTAGTATTCACACTTTTTAGGGCACTTCTCTGAACATAAACAGAATATGCTATTGGCCACATTTCAACGTCCATTTCACTGGACCATTGTCTTTTTTTCTGTAGCTTTACTTTTCAACATATGACTTTGTTTTCCTCCTCAGCTCACCCCCCCCCCCCCCCCCCCCCCCCTCCCCCCCTATTACAGCCATAGCAGGCTGTGATGAGAGTTGTACCACATGAAATAATAAAGTCACATGTACAATTAAATGTACAATTCATCATTTCCTGAGTGTCAGAAGACTTTCTAGGGAAGACACACAACAGAGTCTCACGGCAGTTTGTGAAATAGTCACGAAATTTAATTTATTTGATTTGTGTACATAGACAAATTTCCCTTATTTTTCGTGACGCTCAGCACAACTTGCAGCGTATTTTTTATGCGTTTTCCTACAAATGTCCAGCAACACGTGACGCATGTGTCAGTCTTTTCAAAATACTTAGCAATTCCTTAGTTAGGTTTAGGAGAAGATCGCTGTTTGGGTTGAAATAACACCAGAAGGAGCCTAAATTAAGTTTGGAAGTTGCGTGATAAAAACTACTTAGTTAGCTATGGGAAAACATCTTGGTTTGGTTTAAAATAACTTCGTAAATGCCGTAACTTAAGTACGTAAGTTACGTGACAAATAAATCTACGTGGACTTTTGGTTTCACACGGGACATGAACAGCGGCCTTTTGACCCACCAATCCACCCCGACCTCTTCACTTTGTGGCATTTGCTGCTCTTTATGCTTCCAGGTTCACAATACATGGATTACATAAGAATGTCTATGTACACGAATCAATAAAAAAAATTTCCTGACTATTTCACAAACTGCTGTGAAACTGGGCTGAGTCACGGAATGATTACAGTTATAAACCTCTCTTTGGTATTATCGTTTTATTTGAGCAAAGGACTCAAGCAACGTGAGTTTTGATCAGGCTGTTCTCATACACCATTTGTAGCTATACCTACGAAAAGTAATGCACTGTAATATATATCCCATGAAATCAATTTGTATGTAATCCACGTATTGTGAACCACAAAGTATAAAGAGCGGCGAACACCATGTTGGGATGAAGTCTGGGTGGGTCAAAAAACACTTGATTTTCACCCAGGAGACTGATGTTTGTGTCCCGTGTGAAACCACAAGTCAACGTTGATTTATTTGTCATGTAACTTCCATACTTAAAGGGACTGTTTGTAAGATTCAGAAATGCTTGTTAACAGCAACACCACTTTGCGGTTTTGGTGCTTCCGTGTAGTTTGTGTTGGAGTCTGAACAGCGTAGCCACACATGCGAGCGCGCACATGCGAGCGCGCACATGCGAGCGCGCGCATGGGACACTGACCCGGGTGATTTATACGTGTAAGAAGTTACAAACAATCCCTTTAAGTTACGCCACTTTCGTTGTTATTTTAACCCAAACCACGATCTTTTCCTAGCCTAACTAAGTAGTTTTGTTGCCTAAACCTAACCAAGTTGTTTCCTGTGAAGATGGAAGTTTATCTTGAAGAGTATGTATGTAACACGCGGAAATTGACACGTGTTGCTGGACATTTGTTGGAAAACACATGAAAAAATGACAATGATGAAAACAACTTTTCGTAAGATATCATGCGAATGGTTGTATGAGGACACGTTGCTATGATACACTATTGGTAAACAGCTCCCATGAATGTACTGTAGAGTTGTCCTCTGCCCTACAACTTGCAGGCTGCTACTGCCAAAGAAAACAACTTGTCCTCACCATGAAACGTCTTGAATGACAGACAGGAAAGAAGTCTTTGTCAAGCAGCTGCTGTCATTCACAAAAAGTTTTCATTCATCTGCGCATGGGAGTGTCTCCAAGATTGTTTATGTGCTCGCTGTGGAGCCCGCAGCATGAGGACTGTAATTTGGAGAAAAACAAGGATCTCTGCAGAGCTGGCATTACTCAAGTGCTCAGTGTGTACTTTAATATTGAGTAATTTATTTAATTGTGACATCTGTAAAATGACACACAGAGATAATAAGCAGTGTTGTCTGCCTCTGCCATCTGTATTAGCCAACTCATTAGCCTATATGAGGACCAAAATACCGTATTCAACAGAATTGTTGCAGCCACCTCCACCTCTCTCCACAACAAATATCTCCCTAACATGAAATCAGTATTTGCAAGTCTGCAAAGGACCAATTTGGCTGATTGCTCGAAAGCATACGTATGAGTCACGCTGTGGGAACTGGAATGCGAAGTGGCATACCTGCACATTTACTAACTTGCCTTTGTGCATGTACAAGAAATTGAGGCGTTTACTTAGCAAGGACATTGTTGGTACCACACCCATGCATGAACATCTTTATTCCTTTGCTTTACTGACCTCTTTCTGCACTCTGCATGCCGTCTTTATGCACTGTGCATGTAAAATGTAAACATTTTTTTAGATATTTTGTGTTGCAATCACAAATATTTTATTTGGAGTTCATTTACAGATGTCTAAGCCTAGTTTAAATATCTCCCAAGCCCTTTGTACATTCTTTATGTTATTGTAATTTGTCACCAAGATAAAAACTTAAAGGGATAATTCCAGTTTATTACAACTTGGGTCTTATCTTCCAAGTTTTGGCCATCATTTGGCCATCATTATAACACTGTTCTCACCAAAGTAACTGCTGGGATCTGGGAACACGGCAGAACCACAATAATCCCTTGAAGGAATAGCTCAACATTTTAGGAAATACACTTATTTTCAAGAGATAGATGAGAAGATCATTGTCATGGCTTTATCCTAAATATGAAGTTACCACCAGCAGCTGGTTATCTTAGCTTGACATTAGCATATCAACAAAGAATCCCCAACCAGCACATCTAAAGCTTACTAATTAACTAGGTATATCGTCTTTTAAATCTGTACAAAAGAACAAAGTGTAGGTGTTTGCCAATTTTTAGTCTTTATGCTAAGCTAAGCTAACTAAATGCTGCCATTAGCTTTATTTTTTACTGCACAGACATGAGGACGGTAGGCCTATCAAGCTTCCCATTTAAAGAGTGATTTATGTTGGTCACATTCACGAAGGTCGCAAGTGTCTGCACGCCCGAAGTGATGTCACTAGATCACACACAGCCTTTGGCGGGGGTTCCGTGTGGCAGGTTTTCGCCCGTCCGTGCACATCCAGATACGCGGATACAGATGGGAGGAGAAAATGGAAAACTTTGAGGAGCTTTGAAAATGTCTTCGCGAACAGAAACCCGCACGGAGTGTAAAAGATCATCTCGTCACGATTCCACGTCAGCTCATGTCCGTGCGACCGTCCCAGTGGAAAGCATAACCGAAGATTAACTCTTGGAAAGAAAGCAAATAAGCGTATTTCCCAAAATGTCAAACTATTCCTATATTGGCATAAAATCTGGCGGGAAAATTAAGAGTTGTGACTTGATATTTTGAATGAAACTGTCTGATAAAATAAACACTGAATGGCAGCACTATGAATCTTGCAACTTCCTAACTCACACATTGTTGCATAACGCCTACCTACAGTATAGCGGGATGTGGTGTCTTATTGAGCACTTACATAATGGGTCAAGTTGTGTCATTGTGTCATGACTAGAGGGACTATACAGGCAAACTCAGAGGGTGAATCATTTATTAAATAGAACGGTATTTACTTGCGGTGAGTCTTTTTCTCTGATCGCACGCACGATCACAGATCATGATGTAATAATCAAGGTTTTTCCAAATTGCGCCACATTTGTCTTCAGCAGCTCAATAAGCTCGCGCCGAAACATGAAATGCGGTCTTGGCTTCAACTGAAGTGAATGGGAGACGGAGTGAACATTCACAGAGACTGGCGCTAATGTCTTATCTATACTTATCTTACTATCTACAGCAGCTATAGTATCCACCTTTTCTGCTGACGTCAGCACCGGGTCAGCTGCAACAAAAGGGCTAGTGTTTATTTGACACATGAAAAAGACTAAAGACTAAAACCTCTTTACTAAGGAAATGATTGATACCATTGGAAAGCTGATTGATCCGACAGTCTACTAATGATCTTTGGAGTTTACTGTGCCATTTTAAGGCAGTTTGTAACATACTACAAGTATCCAAAATGATCTCGGTGTATCACATGAACATCAAAGACACTCAGTCCGACAATAAAAAGCTACGGTACAATCACCCGAGGCCAAGCAATGACGTATGAGGCAGGTTTTTGTGTGGATGTGTTACAGTTATGATTGCTCATAAATTACATTTGGAAACTGAGAACTGGCTTGAGATCAAATCAGAAAAAAATGTCTCACCTGAGAGGCAGGGTAATAGGATGTTGGCAGAGCTATTTGTGACTTAATTTGACGTGGCACTGGAGGGCAGACTGTGTGAACACTGTGTCCTGTCCCCACCACATGGGACATGACATCAGTAGCATTCCCTCGTGAGATATTCTTGTCTTCCACAATCCAAACTGTCTAATCAAATGTGAGCACTCATCACCTCTCGGCTTTTATTAAGCATGCTTGTGTGTGAATGCAGACAGCCTGCAGAGCGCGGACGGAGCGGATTGGTGTTGTGTTTCTATAAACGAAGGAGGAGTGGGAAAGGAGTCAACGGGAGGGGAGCCAAATATTTGTTGTGGTGTTTACGAGATGCTCACCTCCCAGAGATAGGCGGATGAGAAGCAGTGCTGCCCTGTAGGGATCAAAATTTATTTAAGCCAGGTTACACCCATTGGCAACAAACAACTAGATCAGTTATTCTCACACACACACACACACGCTCATGTCTGGAGCTTGTACACACATACCTACAGCAGCGAACATGCACACAAGCGTTGCAACATACTGTATACGTATGCCAGGTGTGGCAGCTCCTTCAGCGGTTGCTATCGTGTCTCTTTAACATTCCCGTATCATGATCACCATCTTTAATCTCCTGCTGTGTGAGGGCCTGCGAGCTAACAAGCTGTTGGATTACCGCCTTTACTTATCACACATGCCAGCACGGCACACAGCAGCCAGCGCTGCTTACTCACTTCTATTTATGATTGCATTATATATACATGCATATACTGTATATATATACATCATCACTGCAAATAACTTACAAAATAAAATGTGAAACTGCCCAACTGTACATCAATATGGGCCCTGTCTGTCACACACAATAACCCCCATGTCCACATGCATATGCACACATGCAAACATACACACATACATGCACAAGCCTAGCGGCCAGATGTGTCAGCCGCCGTACGTTTCTCTTAATCCGCCTCCTTGTCACTCACTGTGTTGCATAAAAAAAGAGCATGTCGAGACACAGAGGGATCAGATGCGGGAGTGCTTCACAATGCACATGATTAAATCTATCCCCGCTGGTACAAAAGGAGGGCCGGTGGCTGTGTAATTTACACTGCTTGTCCAGCGGCTAAGTCAGCACTATCCATCCAGGGTGTCGTCATCCTGCCCCCGTTCTCCCACTGCGTGTAATGAATCCAATGTGTCTGAGCCCTGGCATGCACAAATGATTAACTGGTGGCAAAGAGACCTGATTAAGGAGATAAAGCTTGGCACACAATAGCCTCAGTGCTACACGTGTACCTGCATAACCAGAGCTTCCTCACGCAAGGGAATTATTCATGTCTGCCGATCATTCTGTTGGGATTCTAACACCCTCTATGCACGCGTTTCTTGCGTGCACGAGAAAGAGAAGGTGTATCAGCTTGCATGTTGAGTCCTTTTGTGTGATTGTTTGTTACCTTAGAATTCAATGACAGTATGAAAAAGAAGCACTATTATCTGTTGCAATTTAGGGAAAAGTTTGGGTCACATTGATGGAAAATGAAACCATTGAAAGAGACTGAAGGGTGCAGAAAGTTATGTGAAATTCTTTGCCAAGGAAGAAGTAAAAGCAACAATAACTCTGCGCTATAATACACAATACGAGTTTTAGAAAACCTAACCAGGGGGTACCAACCAGTGGCGGTCTTAGGCTGTCTGAGGGGCAGGGGCTTCCACTGGAAGGGCAGCCAGAAGGGCACCGTATCATGTTTTATTCCACTGGGAGGGTACCCAAGAGGGCACTTTATCATGCTTTCTCCATTTAAGGGCACTCTAGAGGGCACTTTATCATGTTTTCTTCACTGGAAGGGCACCCAGGAGGGCTCCTTATCATGTTTTCTCCACTGGAATAGCACCCAAGAGAGAACATTATCATGATTTCCACGCTAGACGGGCACCCTAGAGGGCACTTTATCATGTTTTCCCCATTAGAAGTGCACCCAAGAGGGCACTTTATCATGTTTTCTACACTGGAAGGGCACCCAAAAGGGCATTTTATCATGTTTTCTCCACTGGAAGAGCACCTAAGAGGGAACTTTATCATGTTTCATCTATCAAAGGGGCATCCAAGAGGGCACTTTTGCTGCTTTTTTTAACCAACAGAGCGATAGGGTGCAATGTGTAGCGAAAGGAGGATGTGGCAGCGCACTGTTGGTCGTTTTTTGTAGCCGGAGATGGATGGGACTCCCGCGGCCACATGGAAACAAGGTGGGCTTAGAAAGAATCCATTATCATACATTATCAGTGGGTCTGTTAGCGTCTGGTAATAATCATTGACATTCACATTGTGTCCTCACATCTGTTTAAAAAACAGGCATGGTGACCATTTGGTAACAGAGAAGAAAGTCCAGACCAGTTGCTCCTCAGAGGAAATCAGATTCTCTCACTATCATCATGAGGAGTCACAAGTGTCAATATACAGCAGCACAAACATAATGGTAGTTATTACAGCTTGCTGGTGGTTGAGTAAGATTTAATCCAGGTAACCACAGAGGATCTGGCGTGCATAGTTGCACTTTGTTAAATGAACAAGTAAACTGAACTGGAAAGCCTTCGTACATGCAAATCGAAATACATGGCTGGTACTGGCATCATTGCCATAATTGGAATAAAACTATATTTTTGCTGTACATTTAAACGTATCTGCCGATTAAACTGTCTATAATGAAAGTAAAACAGACAAATAGAACATAGATAAAGGGGGTTTATGTGATTTTGGAGAGGTATATGTTGGTGTGGCTCTACCAAATAAAGTGACAAAATAGAGCACAGCAGTGCCATCCACTGTTGATCTAAACTGATTTTTTTTTTTTTTTTTTCACAACTTAACTTCTGCCAGTCTCCCATTTTGGCACATGGCGAGATGCCTGGATACCAAAAAACATAGGTGAGGGAAAAAAAAACTCACTACACTTGGGGAAAGTGACCTGTCATCACCTGCACAACCTTTCCAGGGTTGTTGGCCTTGGTAGACCCCCTGGGCGCTCCTAGGTGACCAGGGTGTAAGTGTGGAGTTTCAATCTCTCAGTCCAACCAGTGAATGAGAAAGTGGAGGCAGATGACGCTAAAGCATCATCTTTGTGTCCCTGAAGCCATGGTATACTGTAAGTGGTTGCTACACGGAGAGGTGCAAGGACAAGGAGGTGTTTTGTTGTCATTCAACAGAACAAGGGAGTCAGTGATGACTTCTCCAACACTGTCCTTTCCTGAGAATTTCAGGGGAATTTTATTCACTAACTTCCTCCAAAGGTTGTCTTTCCAGTGTAGCCCAATATCAACAGGTTGCTCCCATGCTCACGCTGGAGTTGCTCAGTTGAGGACCCTGACTATGGTACATAGCATCCACCTCCACTTCTGTATACTACATGATTTGAACAGTATCCTGGTTTTTGACCATCTGCGTCGGTGCAAACGTCTTTGACTGTCCAGCCAGTCGGTCATTTCAGAGTTTACTCAGCAGTTTAGAACTGATAAACTCAGTTTGGTTTCTGACTGCCTGGATACTGCTGTATTTACCGCTCTGCTACATTTGGCTTCAGCTTATTACATTTTTTGTTTTTTTTTCCTACAAACCACTGCTACCGTAATAAGGCCTGAGGACACATAGATAGCAGACTGATCAGAAACCTGGAGAAACATGCTTCCTGAGTAGTACAGCTAGCACGCAACCATTAAAAGAACTCTTTTCAGGTTTGTGAAACCAGGATAACTGGGATATCAACATGCACGGAAGAGCACTCACACTCAAAGAGTTTATGTGTTTATTTATTTTTTAAATCCCTGACTGTGTTCTCTAGTTCTGGATTTGGATAAAAATCAACAGACTCCAGTCTCATCAAGTTCTTTGTGCACAACAAAATAGGTCACCCATGTCTGTCTGTTTTCTTGGGGTTTTTTTGGGTAATTATTTTTTTTTTTTACAGAGCAATCTCATATGAAGTTCAGAGACACTGTCCTCTCTAGAAAAATGGCAGCATTATTCGCTACTTCAAACACTTTAAAACAACCTATTATCAGTTCAAAAGCAGGAAATAGAAATGTTCTTATAGTGCAGCGAGTATGGACGACGGATGTACGATGTGTTTGAAAGAGGAAACATGACTGGACTGAGGGTTTGTGTCCTGTCTCAATGTTAGTTTGCTTACCTGTGTCCACAGTTGCCCCTTAACCTTCACAAAGTTCCTCAACTTGTTTTTTTCCTATGAGGAGCTGATGTACGAGGCTTTCATTTAAGCTATTCTTTAGAATTATTTCAAGCTAATTTTGTTTCCTAATGTTATGCATTATCTCAGCGAACTGAAACACTAACCGGCCTGGAAACCTATACTTTAAGTGAGGGTACTCATCATTAGCAGCATGCATTATGAGGCACACCCAACCTTTCCGCCTACAAATGCACAGTTGGCCTACTCATGCATAACTGCAAACTTTTTTTTTTTTCTATCTTTTCTTTTTTTTTTTTTTTTACACAACTTGTGCGTGCTGTCTAAAAAAACGGCCGATGATTGTTTTGATAGAAAAGGGTGACCGATACCTCCCTCAGCTCTCTTTCTGTACACAACCTCCCGACCCTTGGCTCTGTCCAAGCAAACACAGTCTGCACGCAATGCACAATGATTAACCCGCAGATCGTCTATTGAGGGAGGTACCACTCTGTGGGCAAAAACAACTGGCCCAGTTTTCCTGTCTACTACAACATGCACCCTGTTGCTCACTTCTTTTTTATTCTTTCTGTGCTTTTTATTGTTGCCTCTACTAAAGGGAAATACTTTCCTACCATGCAGTACCCTTTTAAGTTCTCTCAACATGGAAATTTGGACATGGATATTTCTGGGAAAACCCCCCAAAAACTTGACTTGAAGCACAGTTACACAGGTAAAGTGCAAGTAATGCACATACAGCCGGTTTAGCCTGCATTGGCTACTTTTACCATCAAGCTCACTTAACCAGCTAAAGTAAATAAAATAATAATAGCCTAATAATGATAAATAAAACAAATTGATTAAATTAAACAGGTTTCTCATTGATTAGCTACGCCAATTGTTGAAATCACCAATCTTTAAAAGTATTTTGCTTATATTGGTAGTAGCACTTACGTCAACAACAAAGTGCTAATTTGATCAAACTTATTTTATTTTATCTACAACAACTGATTATGCTAATTTCTCTATTGATTGCCAATTGACATTCCACTGCAAGCTATCGGCTTAGCTCAGGGGTCTGCAACCTGCGGCTCCGGAGCCACATGTGGCTCTTTAGCTCCTCTCCAGTGGCTCCCTGTGGATTTTTAAAAATGGAAATGAATAACTGTTTTTTGTTTACATTTTCATTTTTATTTATCATTGTTGTAGGTCTATGGTACGACGGAGTATTAGGGCCACATTGAGGAAAAGAAATAAATCTGAGATTTCGAGAATAAAGTCATAATATTACGAAAATAAAGTCATAGGTTTACGAGAAAGAAAGTTGTAATATTATAAAGTAGTAATTTTACGTGTATTTTTTTTTCTCGTAAAGTTATGACTTTATTCTCGTAATATTACGACTTTTTTCTTGTAAAGTTATGACTTTTTTCTCGTAATATTACGACTTTTTTCTCGTTAAGTATGACTTTATTCTCGCAATATTACGACTTTTTTCTCGTAAAATTATGACTTTTTTCTCGTAATATTACGACTTTATTCTGTAAATCTCCGATTTTTTTCCCCTCAATGTGGCCCTAATACTCCATAGTACATTTGCACTTTGGCCCTCACTGCATTAGACTTATATACTATAAACTTAGACTATAAACTGTGTTACATTCATAACAATGCTCAAATGTTTTGCGGCTCCAGACAGATTTATTTGCTGACCCCTGCCTTAGCTCATGCTTTGTGTTCCCCAGAGAAAAGATCAGAGTGAGACCTCTTTGCTATCATCATTCTCTGTGGATTAACCAGTAGATGATGGGCCCTGCTGGTTTGCAGAGAATGGAGGTTGTGGTGGGAGCAACGTGCATGTGTGCGAGCGTGCGTGTGTAGTGGTGGTGGGGGGGACAGAGGAGGTTAATTTGTATCATGCATGACTTGTTTTGCGTGCCAAGCTTATCCATATCTTATTTCCCTCTAGAACAAAAAGGAACCGCTACCAGAACAAAAGCAGCAGCAGAACTATTTATCCTATAGACAGAGAATAAATGAGCTAATAATGAGGAGTAAGACTGACAATAAACTGATGAGATCAGGAGTGAATCACTGTGCTCACTACACGGAAAGAATAGGATAGGAATTTTAAACCTATACCGTATACAAAAGATACATATGAATTTATTTCAAGCAATATTTCTGAATATTACAACAATTCATGGTAATACTCATCAAAGTCAAATTATGAGATATTATAAATGCAACTGAATTTACAAACTATGGTGATGTGCACTTCAAATCACATGTTTAAATGAACAGTGTGTAACATTTAGGGGGATGTATTGGCAGAAATGGAATATTAATAACTATGTTTTCATTAAATCACCTGAAAATAAGAATCGTTGTGTTTTCATTCCCTTAAAATGAGCCGTCTAGGCAACTGAGATCCATAAAATAGTGGGAATAAAGTTAAAGTACTCATTCATTACACTATACTTGGGAAAAATACCAGAAATTGTTTTACACTAAGATAAATATTTAATAAAGATTCTCTTGGCAAGTAGTAAGAAAGCCATAACTCGAAAGTGGTTGCAGACTGATCTTCCAACATTAGACCGATGGCGGGGTATTGTAAATGAAATATATTGTATGGAAAGACTCACATTTATTTTAAGGCTTAAATTGGAATAAAGTATTGAGTACTGGGAAAAATAGATTGTGTATTTACACCGTTGATTGAAGTGTGACATTGTATATCAAAATGTATTTACAAAAATGAACTGCGATCTGACATTGTAACACCCATGATGACCTCATGTTCTTTGTTCTCAAATAAAAAAAGAGTTTAAAAAAAAAAGAAAGAATAAGCCATTTATATGAGTGGGTCATCTTCACGGAGCCGGCCGTCATGTTTCTACAGTAGCCCAGAACGGACAAATCAAACAATGGCTTTAGATTCACATTTTCATGTTTTTGTGTCGGCCATCGTAGTTCTCCTACACGCTTGGCACACGAGAGAAGCTTCAGTTGGTTGCAATCTGCAACCTCACCACTATATGCCGCCAGATCCTACACACTGCACCTTTAAAGCTGCAATCAGTATTTGGCCACAGGAGGGCAGAAGAAGAAAACATGCCGACAGATCGGCTATACAGTCTTACATATTATAGCTTCTTTAGTGCGCTTGCTGTTTGGCTTTCTTCACCATCTAACTTTAGTTGTTTGTTGTGAGTTTTTTTTTTTTTAATGAAAACAGCTGCCTGCTGCTTCTTGGAACCAGAATCAAAGCGTAAATGTGTCGCAAAACCAAAAACGAACAACTAAAAGAAAAGATTTTATAGAGCTGCAGAGTGGAGTGATAGCCTCATTCTATTTGTCTGTCACTATGAGAAACACGTTTCTCATAACCATTTTATTCAACGTTGATATAAAAATATTGATTAGTGGAGCTTTAAATATTTTCCTGGGAGAGGGGAGAAAACTAACTTTTTTTTTACTACCATGGCGCCAGCATGCAGCCATGGCCAGACAGTTAATTAGGATCATGACCTCAATTCACTCATTTATTGCAGCGCGAGGTGGATGGTGTGTGATGCTGCCTGCTGTCAGGATTTGTCCCACGACCACAAAGCTTTCACTACACACAGGGTCTCTATCAGAGGCCATGTTTTGAGTATAGGGGAAGGAACTCTTTTTCTCAATTTGTCAAAAGTACATCTTCCCTATGAGTCCAAAATGTATGTTTTAAGAAGACTTCTGATTACACTTTGTTTTGTGTTTTTTTTACGTTATATGTTATATGCAGGTCTATTCTTGACAGTGTGAATGTTGTTTTATATTACTTGGTAGAAGTAATGAATATGCTCTTTTGGCCTTTTTATGAGCTTTTTTAATGTAATTTTTAAAAATGTTAATTTACTTTAATAATAAAAGTCAAACTCAAGCTATCCTTAGAATACATTACAATAAGCATCTATACTGTAAGTGATAGCAAGGTCAATATACATGGTTTAGCCTATTTTTGATCATTTATTGGAGATACACAGGCATATCAGTCACTTTGGATTGAAGCCAGAACGGCCCACTTGTGTTTTGTGCAACACCATAATACCCATACAAAAATCTGATATGTGGACATTTATGAACATATTAAACATTGAACTTTATATTCTTACATATATTTTGATCGATTGATACTTTGATTTTGGAGCAGTATCTCCAATAAAGGATTATTTTTCTCTCTTTTTTTTTTTTTTTTACTTGTATGTTCATATATGTTGACAGCTTTTTCTTTGATAACTTTAGAGTTGACCCAATGCATTTTATTTCCAATTTGTTTTTTATTAAACAAAAAAAAATAGAGAAATAAGTCTGAAGTTAAATGATGTAATCCTACTGGTTTGATATAGCAGTAATTAAAAAAAAAATCCTTTTGTAAAACCATTATTTCCATCAGCTGAGATGATTTATTTACGCAGTATCCATTCTGCTGTATTAAGCTGAACATCAGCCAATCTTCTCACACGCACAGCATGTCTGGTCTGGTCGGTGCTGGTTCTCGCTGTGCGGGTCATGACTCTCCTCAGACACGCATCTTAAGGGGTTTCCCATTGTGACCTCACCTTCCTTTGCCTTGCCTTTTACGCTCAGTTATGACACCTTCGTGCACCGAGAGAGAGGGAGAGGTGACAGAAAGATGGATGACTGAGATATTTCCGCACGCAACTATTGTTATTGCCGCGGAGTGCAAATACCGGCTTGCAAAAGGACGGAGAGGGTTGTGGGGACGGGAGGGGGGGGGAAACCATTAGCTCAGTTACTAATCTGGTATTCACGCCTGGTCAGGAAGGGAAGGTGATCCAGTACCCCCCACAACCCCACACACACACGCACACACACGCAAGGTCTTTCTCACCCCGCTTTGCAAACACACACACACACACACACACACACACACAGACACACGCACACACAATGTGAACGAGTCTTTTTCCCTCTCAGGGACGCTTCATCATGTTTGTGTTGCATTCATGGTTGCGTGTGAAAGACATATCAGCAGCGGCGGATCAGCTGATTTTGGTGTTTACTGGTGACCCACCCTGACCTTGTTATCTCGCCTATTGATTGTGTCTGTTTTAACCTGCAGCTGATGTAACATGCCTCTGACTCTGTCCTCTAAAATAGTGCTGTCACCTGTTGCACCGCACAATGGCCTTTTGATGAACCACTGTCACATTATCATGTCTCACTCAAACCTGAGTTACAATTATAAATAAGGAGAGTGAACATCCAGTATAGCCCTAGCAAATGTTTTCAGAAAAACATGAATTTATTGCTTTTTCTTTCTTAGAGGGTCCAGTGTGAAGGATCTGGCGGTATCTAGCGGTGAGGTGAGTAGATTGCAACCAACGTGCGTCAAGCGTGTTGGAGCCATTGTTACACACTAGACCTTAAAAACACTGAACTTTAAAGGTGCTAAATGCGAGATTGGGAGCATTTCTATTGCCTCCGCACGGCTCTCAACATGGCGACGACTGGGCCGGCGGCTCGTAGCTAATGGTGCTAACAGTGCTAACAATAAAACAACAAAGCAGTAGTAGTGCTGACAGAGCTAACTTCGTTAACCTGGGGTGGAACCGGAGGGTGGGCATTATGCTTCCGCAACGGCACCGTCAGTCAGGACGACCTTATCAGCTGTAACCGCCGTATGAGTTAGCCATGGGGCACGCTCACGTGCACTAAAGGGCACATGTGGCCGGCCCGGCAATGTAAACAAAGCACGGAGAAGTTGGGATTGCAACACACACAGAGGAAGAAAGACTTCATTCTCTGCACAGGTAGACATTACTGCTCTATATCTTTACATAGACAATAGGTGTTTGCTGCTATATTAATGCCCTGCGCAGCACCTTTAAAGTAGGCTGTAACTTCCACATTAGATTGACACGGATTATGTATACCTTGAATAAAGAAAAAAAGTAATGTTGGGTTACCATTATTGTGAAATCGATTTAAAAATCGACACTAGTATTAAGTGCATTCCATAAATAAAAGGACGAAATCCCAATATCAGGTTTTTTCAGTGGATGAAAGTTGATAGTGAGGAATGAAATGTCATATGTCATGCTCAGTTTGACTTTTTTTCTACTGAAAAGACAACAGTATGTATTGTGTGTGACCTATGGTGTTATTCAATATATTCTGCAATGAATCTGTGAATATCAAATTACAGTAGGTGGTTTCACTTTTCGAACAGGTGATAACAGTAACAGTCATTTGGCACCATTCCTCGTATTACAAGAAAACTAATCATTTGTCATTTCTGACATTATGAGTGTGAGCATCCTCCAGGTTCAACACTGAGTGGTGAGTTGTCTTTAAGGCTCGGTGACTGAACTTCTCTGCAGTCCATTCTAATGGTGGAAAATAACTATGTACATTTACTGAAGTACTGGTTTACAGTACATTTACAAGTACAGTTTTGAGGTACTTTACTTGAGTATTTCCATCTTCAGCTACTTAATACTTCTACTCCACTACATTTCTTTAACAGCTATAGTTACTTTTCATATTAAGAGTCAACAAAACAAACGATCAGCTTATATTAAACTACACAATAGTATAAGAAGTCAATATTAGCGCCACAACAACCAGAAACATTAAAGTACCTCTTACATAGTAATGCATCAATAGTAATGATCCAACATTATAATGATATAACACTGTAAGGGACCATTCTGTGCTTTAACTTTTGATATAATTACAAAACTAAAAGTACATTTTGCTGCCAATACTTCTTTATTTTTACTTGTAATGGAGCGCTTTTGTCCATTTACAGGTTTTATGATGTACTTCCCCTTAAAATACACTGTAAAATCACACTGGAATGTTTCACAGGAACTTCAGGTTAAAGGGGAGATATCATGAAAAACTCACTTTTTCAGTGCTTGTGCACATACATTTGGGTATCTGGAGTGCCTACCAACCTCATTACAATATACCACCCACGGCTTGAGAATTACCTTTGCAAAGGTGCACCATATATTATATTATTGGGTATATTCAGACAGACAGTATGAGAAAAATAATGTGTTTTCTGAACATTAAAGCATGTAAACATGTTCTGGTAGAAACCCAAAATACAAGTATGAACCTGAAAATGAGCATGATATGTCCCCTTTAAAACTAAAAAGGGACAGATTTTGAACAGGAGAAAGAAAACTGTATCAATGGGCTACTATAACTAACCTAAATGTTAATACAGTATACAATCAAAATGACTGTGTATATGTTTGTGTTACTCAACAGATGTTGAAGCACCAGTCAGTCAGAGTGGCGTGCTGCAAGTTATAACCACAACCTAATGAAACAAAAACCTCTACACATTGCATGCAACAAGGATTTGTCTATTGTTTTACTTTCAATTTGAGCACTTTGACCGTATTGCATGCAACAGATAAGATACTGTAATAACATGTACTGGAAAACATCAAATGCAGTTTTGTGAAGCACGAGGTGATGTGCCAAAACGTAACTGATGTGCATCTTTTGAGCATCTGACACAATCCGTTTTAGCTCCGTATTAATGCAGTGAATGGGATACACTGTGAGTTTGTATTAGGTCATAGGCAACACTCATGTGAGGTGTCATGACCTGCAGTCCAAAATAATCCTATTAAGGTTTGCCCGATCGGCCACACGCAAGGCCAGGAGCCAGTTCACTGATGTGCTGTACTGGTCAAGCCATAGTTCTCTTTAGTAGAGCAACTGTATCACTACATTTATGTTACGGTAAGGTTTAGCTTTTGAATTTAAAAATTAATGCAGAGTAAGTATTAAAGGGGCACTCCACCAATTTTACACAAGAAGTGTTTGGCTTTGGTGGGAGCTTTCCAAAGTTCGAACAAAATAGCTATGGTGGTGAGGCAGGGAGGGTCTCAGGAAAAGACGCTACGGAGTTGAATTATGGGAAATGTACAGTAGGGCCCAGCTTGACCCATACAGTCATGATATCTCAGCCTCTTCTACTTTTTGATTTTTTTTGCTATTCTTTTTTGACTTGTCTCTAATGAACAATGTTGGCCAATGGGATTACAATTTGATAAGGGCTGTTATCAGTTTGTCGTCTCTGTGTTCAGTAGACAGTCTGCTCTCTACCAAAATAGGAGAATTGTGATTCCCAGTAACTCCAAAGTTCACATGTTGTGTGTTCTTTATAGCTGGTTTGCTAACGTTTTGGTCAGAGTAAGAGGGTGTGTGAATGTGTCGTTTTCTGTTTCTACACGTGTTAAAGGTTCTCTATTTGATATTCAGAGCATTAATATAGCATCAAACAACTATTTGCTATATAAAGATATAGAGGAGAAATGTCTATCTGAGCAGAGAAGTCTCTCCCTCTATGTGTGTTGTAATCAGAGCTTCTCTGTGCTTTGTTGACATGGCTGGGTCGGCCGCGCATGCCTTTTAGCGCATGTTCGTGCATGTTTGTGCATGTGAGCGTGCCCCACTGGCTTGCTCACGGCCGCTGCCGCTCTGCACTGCTCTCATACGGTGTTGTTACAGCTGATAATGCCGTCCCGACCAACGGCGCTGTTGTAGAAGCATAGCACCCCTCCGGTTCCCCCTCAGGTTAACACTGTTAGCTCTGTCAGCACTGTTGCTGTTGTTTTCACTGTTAGCATTGAAAAAGTTATTTAGGGCTAAGTAATGTAATTGCATTTTCAATGTGGGATGATAAATTGATTACAGTTTTCAAGTAACACTACTTGTGAGTCCCCCATTTTTATGGAAGTATAATACTTATTTGAATGCCTACGTCATCCAAGTCACAGGTAACAAACAGTAATGGCTACAATAGTCAAGTCAGTGTTCTGCCGACAGTCCAAAAAGTAAAATATGAAATAAAAACAATTATTACACCCGGGATACCTGCAAACATGTATGTGTAGGCTAACTTTGCAAAAGAGGCCTGTTGTTGCCATGAGACTTTAATGTGATCCTTGACTCGCTGAAGGGGAATTCCTATTTTGTTTTCCCACTTCCTCAAAGTTCCCAGCTCATCAGTGCTGGATCAGGACAACACTTCAGTGTCTTGCTCAAGAACGTTTCAGCAGGGCAGCTCTTTGTCAGAGCATGAGGACAGGTTTTGGTATTTAAGGACGTATTAATGTCATAACCTCCTAATGTTAAGTATTAGGAGTTGGTAACAGGGTCAGGGATTTTATTTAGGAGTACATCTTAATCTGAAAAGTCCTATATGTTTGATTTTCTTCTTACAAAAGTAACATAAAAAGCCTGCTGATATGTATAAATAGTTATACAATAGTTTTTTATTATTTTTATCTATGTGTTTCGGAGATGTTTTATAGCATGACAAGGTGCACTCATTCAGTCAGCTCAGGCTAAATCATGAAAACCAACACAAAGTAAAAACAACCTCCTGACAGCGGCGGTATGCAAAGACACTCACAAAGTGAAACGGAGGTACACACCTGCTCTGAAGGTGTGTGCGTGACAACCTTTGCGTGAGTAGAAACTAACAACCTTCACATGTCATTACACCTGCTTTTATGTCCAAGAATTCTGTAAGAAGTACATGGCTGAAGGCAAAACACTTTTTTTCCTGTTTTCTTTTTTTTCTCCCGCCCAGGACACAGAGCAAACTAACACCACACACCTCCAGGCCGCCGTCCAGCTCTGCATTCCAGCTCATCCTGTGCATCCTGACACAACCCACCACTGCCTTAGCTGTGGTCGACTCTACACACGGCTTTGCACAGTAGCACTACTCTTCACTTCCTGTAGTAGCAGCCTGTAATCTCTTTAATCTTTTTAAGGAGTTAGGAGCTCACCACAGAGTCTCCCCACTGACTCACATCCTTCCACTTCTGCCCCCCTAGTTTGCTCTCCCACTCACTTCAGCTATTCTGTTTAGAAAAGAGAAGCTCAGCTGATGAGATGACTGACTGCCAAATGCCTAAAATGTGAATTTGAAAGGGGAAGTACAGTTTTCAGCCCAGTTTTATGTGACATTTACAGTTGCCCCGTCTCCAGCTGTGAATGCCGCTCACCTGTTGTGATCTGACACACTCCTGCAGCATGAGCGCCCACTGAGAATGCAGCCAGCTCTCACCTCAGGCAAACCACCATCACACGTCACGTTCATCTTTAATCAGGTTGAGTTACATCACTGAAGAACACAATCACACTCACTTAAAATGCAACGCTTGTGTGGATCAGAATCCCTTTGATAGCTGAACAATAACAGGAGTTCATTTGGAGACATTGCTCTAGATTTCAAATATTTTGAGGTCCACTGCACTGTACTAAAAATAGTCTGTACTGGTGATGAGTAATTCTGGGTTTATATGTGACATGGCTTTCTCTTTACCTACTAACTCAACAAGAGCAGCAGGATAAGGCACACACCATATAGCCAGCATTGTGTCCATCACAAGCACACAGATAGCACTTCATTATTTGTCAGTTGGCGGTGTGGCATATAGTTGCAGCTGTAATATGACATTTTTTTCAGATCCCAATAATTAGAATTGGTTCAGTTTTTTTTTTTTAACTTTAGTTCACTGAGCTATAAAGGCTATGGATTTATTTATATATAATGTATCGCTGTCTGATTTACATTTTGGATAAAGAGCTGGGGTTTCTCTCTAATTATTGGGTTCTCAAAATGTTCATATTAAGCTCCCTTATTATGGTTATTCTTTTTATTTTTTTATTCTTATTTAATTTCAATTTTTATTTTTTTTATTTGTATTGCATTATCTTATCATTATTATTATTAGTAGTATTATTGCTATTATTATTATTGTTGTTGTTATCATTATTATTATTATTATTATTATTATTATTATTATTATTATTATTATTAATATTATTATTATTAATAATAATAATAATTCATGTCATCATTATTATTGGTAGTAGTAGTATTTTATTATCTTTTTTACAATGGAAATGTATAACTTTTTCTGTAAAAGCTGGGAGAGTGAAATCACTGCTCAATTTAAGCATCCTTTTTCATGTTCTCCCTGTCGTGACTTTCAGTTAAACATGGAATTATTCATCATTTTGCAAAGAGACTCTCTGCACGCTCTGCCAGGCTGGGCTCTGCGTGAGAGAAAGTATGACTATAGTTCACCTTGTTTTCTAAGTCCCAGTGTTCATAACTTGTTTTGGTGGTTTCTCTCGCCTGTGTGGCTGGCTGCTCAGTCCTGGCCCCAACGTGTTGCATGACTGCAATGAATGAAGCCTGAGTGGCAGATTGCATGACTCCAAAGCCCCCAAGATCCTCGCATTTACAGAAGCTATAGCGCGCAAATATGTGCACCTTCGTGCCCAAAGCTGGAGGGGAGGAAAAAAAAGTGAGTCTCGCGTCCTACGCTCTTTGTTCTGCAAGTTTAAGACCCTTGTGTCTTTTTTCCAGAGGCTGCTGCCTTCGCGTGACTTGACCAAGCAGATTTAGGATTGTCCAGAAGACCCGAGACCCTCCCCTCTGGACCACAGCTCCGCTTCTCACGCAACCTGCAGCACCAAAGGAGCAGTCCTGCAGCGCACTGAGAGAGTCCCTGGAGAGTCTGCAGCATGCAGCTCACAGTCGCAGTCCTTGTCCAGGAGTAGCAGGAGGACAGAGCTGCACCGCAAGGATAACACTCAATAAATAAATATACATGCCACACATTTACCTGCATGACTTTTTTTTTTCCTAAATTCAAACTCTTTCCTTGATTTCATAGCCCTACTTTTGGTTTTACCTGAAATGCATGTGGGCTATTTCTAAACACAAACAACTTCTAGCGTGACTTCAAATACACAGAGGGTTTTGTTTACGCCTAATATAGTAACTCATAATGTGCCAACAGGCTTTATTTTAACCCTATCTTCCCTACACATATCTGTCGTTATTTGATTTTCAAAAAACAAACAAAGAAACAAACAAAGAACTGTTACCTGCAGGACTTCATTTCAAACTCTTACAATACATACATCTGTGCAATATTAATACACTGAATGTGAATACATTTATCTGTGCAATATATCCTTGATGCAATATACACCTCAAGTGTAACTTTGTTTACATTTTATTTATTACATATACCCTACCTACTTTGCAAGTGCAATAACCTCTGTTTACATAACATCAATTTTTAGATTTATACTTCTAGTGTAACACTTCTGTTTATATTTATTTATTTATTACATCTACTTTACCTGTTTTATTTACTTCATGACTGTGTGTGTGTGTTTCACCTGGTTTATGTTTTATCTGCCTCGTTTAATCTTGTCAAGTATTTGCTTTAAAGCACTGACCAGAAGTGGCAACTGTGAATCTCGTTGTATTTAATACAATGACAATAAAGCTTTCTATTCTATTCTAAATGCATGTGGACTATTTCTAAACACAAACAACTTCTAGCGTGACTTCAACTACACTGAGGTTTTGTATATTGCCTAATAGTAACTCATAATGTGCCAACAGGCTTTATTTTAACCCTATCTTCCCTATCCATATCTGTTGTTACTTGATTTAAAAAAAAAAAAAAAGATAATAATTCCACCTCTAAAAGTAGACACACACACGCATCCTGACCAGAATGAAAAGGAATTAGTTGATAATAAATCAGGCTCCTCTGTTTATATGCCCACAGACAGCCCTTTAATTAGTTTTTTAATTGTTATTTTAGGCTGAGGCATTTTGTTTTTATTATTATTTCTGTCTAATTTCAGGAGATAACAGGAAGATCATTCTTGTGCCATTTGGAATTGCATAATTAAAATAAAATAATTCAAAGAAGGCAAACAAGAATTAAATTCCCCAAATTATAATTGACATTATCCTTTATTTCAAATAAAAGTAAGGATTTAAGCTTTCACTATACATCACACACCAGAATGCTCTGCTTTCATGAGCCTTGGGATCATTTTGTCATGTTTTGTGAGTTTTGCTCCAAAAATGAGCTTTCACATTTTTAAGGATATAAAAATCTGAGTATATGTTCTTGTGTAGCAGTCATAGTTTACAGACTGAATTATAGATATTGAGTGGTAGTGTGTTTTTTTTCATTTAGATGCTTTTTTTCCACAGAAGTGACATGATGAATATAGTTTATACTATATACTATACTATAGTCCTTCATCCATCCATTGCCATATTGTCTGATCCAAAAGTTATGAATCCAGGAGGGACTAAATAAAACTGTTGAAGTCCAGATTTTATGTCCTATGTTATGTCAGTTTAGATTCACAACCTTCAATAATATGGTTTCTCCAATGGCAAAGCTCCATATGATAAAGTAACCAATGCAGCACATTATTGGTGCAAATGAACCTATTGATTATCTATACATTACTGATCACTGCACAAAGACAAATAAACACAGCAGAACACATCTTAACTGAAGAAACTTCAAGAACCTCACATCATTCCACTAACAAAGACGAGCCAAGTAAAAGCCTACACTGTAAACAATTGCTGTCAATTTTACAGCAGGATTTCAACAGTATTAACCTGTTATTGCTAAAAACAGTGCTTTACTGTTAATACAAAATACAAAAGAAAACCTGTTAAATTACGCTCGTAGGCCGTTTTTTAACTGAACTATAATGCATTCTTAAAAAACAACACTTTACTGCTGATCAACTGTCTAAAGTATCATCAGAAACAGTTTCATGCAGTATTTCTTTAATTCTGGGACCTGATCTGCACATGTGAGGCTTGTACATTGTACATGATTGTAAAATCAGTGAATTAGCTCTGTTCTTCACTCACATGTTGTTCTGGTTTGCATTCTGTGCTTGTAGCCAGCTATAGACATACATTTTGGGAAAAGTGTCAACAAGTCTATTATAGCCTTTTTCCTAACAAGTGCCTTTAATTGTATTCAGTGTGACTATTCCTATGTCTGTAACCTGCTAAGTCTATTCATCTAGGCAAACAAATAATGTTTATTAATATGTAAAAAATACAACCTAAATAGTGCATTAAAACAAATCAGTGAGATAATGTAAAAGAAAGGTGGAAAAACAGCTATATAATGTATCTTTAAACAGTAAATTAACTGTAAAATACTGTGAAATTAATAAAAAAACAAAAAACAGTCCAAACTGTATTTTTCATTAACAGTACAAAGCTGTAAATTTCAGCGACAGTATAATAATGTTAATTTTACAGTAACATAAAGGCAAACCCTTCTGCCATCAGTTCTTTACTGTTATTTTACTGGGAAATTCTTAACAGTGTAATAACAAATAAGGAAGGGGGAAACAAAATACAAAATAGATTCATTCATATAAAATGTGTTATTGGTGATAGGGTTTAGTTAAGTGTATAAATCTGTCTGCAGAGCCACCAGTGTTTTTCTCCATCACAGACTTTAACAGGTCACAGATTCTAGTTTAACACCTGTTGCACGACAAGTCCACATCATGTAACAGTTTAAAAGGTTAAAAAAAAATTACTAAGGATTTTACATTTTTCATTTCATCTATCGAATGAAGTTAGCATTTATGATTTTTTTTTTTGTTGTTTTGTTTAATCCCCCAAGGCACAGAGAGCAACAGTAGCCTGTGAAGCGGTGCTCTATAATGTCTACTTAGAAAAAATCAGTGTGGGTATAAAAAGGTTGAAAAGGGGACAGACAGAGGAAAGGTATTGAACTCGTACACCCTCCAGCAGTGAGTCCTCTTCAAAGGGTTTGATCACTGCGCTTCTCACGCAACTGGTCAATCTTTAACTCCGGAGGAGAACTAACAGGTACAAGCACGACACGACATTTCACTGTTGTATCAGGACTTAAAGCTGCTGCCTGCCAGCATGGGTGGCTGCTGCTGCTGCTGTGGAAAGTTGTCACCAACTCCTATTCTCACACCCAGACCTTGATTTTATTAGCCTGCTGCAGGGCAAACAAACAGGACTGACTTTAAAAGACATAACTCATTAGTCTATTATTTCTAAAGGTGGAAAGTTTCCATGATATTTATAGATTATTGCCTATAGCAAAAAGACAAATATACTTCCTCTCAGTCTTGATCAATAAAACCGATTTGATACCACATTGATAACAAAGCTTCCCCAAAATATCGATTCAAGTCAGTTTGAAATCACAATATCAATATAATGAGTGAGATGCAACAACCTGCTATCGCCTTAATTCATTTGCATAAGAAATTGATTGCTGAGTGGATTAGATCATTTGAGC
The DNA here is from genome assembly GCF_015220745.1 of Sebastes umbrosus. NCBI lineage: Eukaryota > Metazoa > Chordata > Actinopteri > Perciformes > Sebastidae > Sebastes > Sebastes umbrosus. The sequence continues at coordinate 9,497,966 of NC_051270.1, forward strand.
ACAATGAATGAAGGTTTCTGCATAAACCAACACAACACTGGCAGAGGAGAGGAGAGGTCAAAGCGCGGGTATTTTATATAGATAGTGCATTTTTAATTAAAATTATGATATATATTATAGCCCAAATATTGTAAAAAAAATAAAAAAAATAAAAACATAAAACCATAATTTGACAGTGTTATCAGAGATTGGAAATTTTTAATGTAAATGATCGTCTTATCTGTCATTAACAATAAGACATAAATAGCATTTAAGGCTACAAAGTCATGCAAGGCTGCAACTTCCAACAAGTGTGATACATGCGATTTCTTCATTGACACGAAGTTGTTCCAAACTATCTCTAATCTTGCACGCAAGTCACGCACACTAGAACCACACTCACTCACACACACACACACACACACACACCTTTTCCCAGTACTAAATTTCATTCATGACAAACAGAGAGAGAGGGAGGGAGAGATTACGTCATGAAGAGCAGCCAATGAAGCTGTGGAGCGCACTATAAAGCGAGAGCCCATTCTCTGTTTTGGAGACATTAAGAGAGTAAACTCGGGCATTAACTCTACTAAAAGATATATTTTTTTAACTCTCTTGGAAAGTACCTCTGTTGGCTCACAGCATTGTTCCTTTGTTACCGTTCCACTAAGGTAAGTTTGATACATGCATGGCAGGATTGATTTCTAACTGAGCAGGCAATGTCAGAGTGATAAGAGCAAAGTGCTGAGTGGAGAATCTTTTGCAAGCAAAGCTGTTAATAAGTATGAGTTTAGTCTTTGCAACTTTTAATTTATTTATTCAATGCAACTTTTTTAATATGCTCATTCTTTTTCAATTTAATATGTTGTATTTATGGGCTTTCTATGAGTCATAGTATGCTGGTAATAAACTTTACCCACTACTTTGCATAGCCTACCGCTTGTAAAAGTGGTGTTTTTGTGCAGCATGTGAACCTATAGAGTCCAATTAATGGCAAACGCATGCCGTGTGACAATCTTTAGTTACTTTAAACTTCATGGTGCATGTAGTCAACATGTTGCACAACACTTCTCCTCCTCCCTGCCTTCACTACTCTAATGCCCCTCCTATTTAATTTCCAGCTTGTGCAGAAGCCAGAAAAAAAAAGAAGGAGTTGTCATCATGGCGCTAATGATACTACCATTCATTGGATCCGTGTCGGTATCGGAGAGTCTGATTGCCATGGCAACGGTGTGTCTGGTCTACCTGATCCTCAGGTTTTTCCGCACTGAGATTCCTGATGGGCTCCGTCGTCTGCCGGGACCGAAGCCCCTGCCTATCATCGGGAATGTGCTGGAGGTGGGCAGCAGGCCCTACCTGAGCCTCACCGCCATGAGCAAACGCTACGGCAACGTCTTCCAGATCCAGATCGGCATGCGTCCCGTGGTCGTGCTGAGTGGCAGTGAAACGATTCGACAGGCTCTCATCAAGCAAGGGGAAGAGTTCGCGGGCAGGCCGGACCTGTACAGCTTCAGGCTCGTCAACGACGGCAAGAGTCTGGCCTTCAGCTCGGACAAGGCTGGAGTCTGGCGTGCCCGCAGGAAGCTGGCCTACAGCGCCCTGCGCTCCTTCTCCACCCTTGATGGCACAACCCCGGAGTACTCCTGCATGCTGGAGGAGCACATCTGTAAGGAGGGAGAGTATCTGATCAAACAGCTCAACACCGTCATGAAGGCCGACGGCAGCTTCGACCCCTTCCGCCACATTGTCGTCTCCGTTGCCAATGTGATCTGTGGAATGTGCTTTGGCCGACGATACAACCACAACGACCAGGAGCTGTTGAGCCTGGTGAACCTCAGCGACGATTTCGGCCAGGTGGTGGGGAGCGGTAACCCTGCGGACTTCATCCCCGCTCTGCAATTCCTGCCCAGCCAGACAATGAAGAAGTTCAAGAACATCAACGCTCGCTTCAACGAGTTTGTGCAAAAGATCGTCAGCGAGCACTATGCCACCTATAACAAGGTACACCACACATTAAGTCCATCCTTCTTCCACGAAAATGAGACATTGTTTTCCCTTTTTAATCACTGCGTATGAAAGAGTTATTGAGATCGTCCAATCATCTTCTTTCAGGACAACATTCGTGACATCACAGACTCCCTCATTGATCACTGCGAGGACAGGAAGCTAGATGAGAACTCCAACGTCCAGATGTCCGATGAGAAGATTGTAGGAATTGTCAATGACCTGTTTGGAGCTGGTAGGTTGAATTTCTCCACACATTGAATGACCTGATCAGGAGTGACCGCCCAATAAATAAATAAAAAAAATATCCTTACAGAGGTTATATTTCTCTTCTAGGTTTTGACACCATCTCCACCGCCCTGTCTTGGTCAGTGATGTACTTGGTGGCATACCCAGACATAGAGGAAAGGCTTTATCAAGAACTGAGTAAGTACAGCTATTTTTACACAAGATACTTCCATTTATATCACAGGACCATTTTCATTCTTGCTTTGATTAATGGTAAAAAAAAAAAAAAGTATTGCAGGAACGCACATTTTGCAGCTCTTAAAGTTAAATGGTTGGTTGTGATTCTTTAATCAATTAAAAGTGTGGGCGACTGCAACCTCAATCCTCATCCTGAACTAAGTCAATGATCTTTTTTCATTTCCAGAGGACCAAGTGGGTATGGATCGCACTCCTCTCCTCTCTGATAGACCCAACTTACCCTTTCTGGAGGCCTTCATCCTGGAGATCCTTCGCCATTCTTCGTTCCTGCCCTTCACCATCCCTCACTGGTGAGCTTCATCTCTTTTAGTTGCCTGAGAGTACCACATGTACCTGTTAAAGGATGTTAGGTGTTAAAGACATGTTAAATTCTTCAGAACCAACACAGCAACATTGAGCAAAATACACAGCTATTACGACCACAAGAATGTGTGTGATATAAACCTGTAAACACACAACCGACTAACACTTTTTTCCTTCTTTTTCAGCACCACAAAAGACACATCTCTTGACGGCTACTTCATTCCCAAAGACACCTGCGTCTTCATCAATCAGTGGCAGGTTAACCACGATCCGTAAGTTATTTTTGTTACAATGAAGATACTAACAATTCAGAGCTACCCAGTACAACCAGTAGAGAGAGCTATGTTAAAGCTCAGGCAGACCTTGCTCAAAGGAGCCCCATTGATAGTTGCAAAAGAAGCACTGCAGTCCTCTAAGTGATCATAGACCTGCATTTTTATTTGTGCAGCTTATCTTATTTCTTCATTCTCTGCACTTTTTTAGTGAGCTGTGGAAAGATCCGTCCACTTTCAACCCGGATCGCTTCCTGAGCGCCGATGGCACCGAAGTCAACAAGCTGGAGGGGGAGAGGGTGATGGCTTTCGGCATGGGAAAGCGGCGCTGCATCGGCGAGGTCATCGCGCGAAATGAAGTCTACCTCTTCCTGGCAATCATCATCCAGAAGCTGCGCTTCCACACGATGCCCGGAGAGCTGCCGGACATGACCCCAGAATACGGTCTCACAATGAAGCACAAACGCTGCCACCTGAGAGCCACGATGCGAGTGAGGAACGAGGAGTGAAGCTATTTATAATGTACAATGTATGACTCAATATATATATAAGTTGACTCTAACACTGTATGGGTCACAAGCCAGTGAAAGACGCATCTTTCTCAGAATGTAAGGCACTGGATGCCGAATTTGATCAACACAGCTAATGGCATTGAAGCAGATCAGTGCAGAAATGTGCTTGTTGCAGATTGTCAGAGATGTTTGTGTGAACAAATCTCTGTCATGTTTTTGGTTCTAATCCTGCACATTGTTGGTGCTTCTCAGTGAAGTATAAGGAGACACCTGGTTCTCCCGTGCAGTGTAAACTAAACTGCTCCCACTAAGAAGTTGTAAAACACTCAGAGACTTTAAGAAGTTGCCTTGTTCAACTTTGGGACACACAGTATGTTTTACTGCATAGGCATTACTATTTAGGCTGCTGAAACCTAAACTGTTTTCTTCTGTGATACAGGACTCTGAACTGAACAGATATTACCTTGTTATGATACCATTTACACTTGTAAGCTAATTATTTTAATTCCATTGTAATGTGGATGTAAGACACTGAAGCTATATTTGTATCCCAAAATGTGATTTTTTGTGTGTATATTCTTTGTATTTTATAAAGTCATTTTTTTTATGTGCCTAGCGTTTGTATATATTTGAGATGAAATAGTTTTGCTGTGCATCTATATGAAATATCAGGACACCAAAAGAGTTCCAGTGATTTTTTGGAATATATTAGTAGGCTATACAATTTTGTAATTCTATCTCTAATGTATCAATGATTGTATAGCATGTAAGGGCATGTGATCTGAACACCACGCAAATAAAACATGTTGAATAATGATCATCTTGTTCCTATTGTTTGCTTCATTTGAAAGAAAAAGAATCCACCCACACAGTAACAGAGTGATGGACATCACATAAGAATGAATACAGTCACTGATGAGTAAGAAAAAAAAATCCATGTCAGACTGTATCAGAGTATTGAGTTGTCGCGTGAACTTTATAGAGAGAGAGAGGGAAATAAATGGCTGTGTCAGCTCTGTCCACAGACATAGGTGGAGACAGAGCAACATTTCCTGCTACAATGTAGCACATGTGAAGAAATTCTTTACAAAAATTAAATGTAAACTCCAAGATTTTAATTCCCATCTACTTGGAGAAAATAGTGTCATCGCCATAGAAGCTGCAGGATATGTCAGTGCATGTCACAGCCTAAGCGACAACCACAACAACACATAATAGATGTAACTCACACTTTTATTTACTCCTCTACTTCATGTTTTTTTTGTTTTTTGTTTTTTTTTTACATTTATCCTTTGATATTGCAATATATTGTTATTAATTGTTTTTTATATGTTTGTTTGTTTTATTGACACAACAGACATTACTTACTTCTTAATTGTTTTCTTCCATTTACATGCATATTCTTTTTAAATATCTATGTATTGTAATTTTCTTAATGAATTGTATTCAAGATTTCAAGATGTTTATTGTCACGCCAGTTATACAGGTACAATCGTGTGAAATGCTTTTTGCTGGGAAGCTCCATTAAAATAATAAGTTATATAACAATTATAAAAGGAAATACTTTGTACAAGGGCATATTAAGAACATATACAGGCATATTAAGAACATATACATTAAGAACATATACAGTATATACAGTATAAGATATATTTTTGTGTGAGAAGGTGTCGTATGAATTATCTATTTAAAAGCCTGATGGCCTGGGGGAAAAAACGGTTCCTCAGTCTGCTGGTGAGAGACCTGGGAGTCCTGTATCTTCTACCAGAGGGCAGGAGGGAGAACAGGCTGTATATCCTCCTGAGACCCAGCCCATTGACATGTGTCCTCTGTAGTGGACATTTTGTCCACATGCATATCCTCTCACTCTTTTGACCTACTCTATCAACCCCTGGTGTATTGTAAAGAGGACATCCTGGGCTTTCCAGGGATATGGCATGTGTTGTTGTTTTTTTTAATCAATTTGAATGTATTCTTGGTTTAATATCACTCTACAGCCATAATCTGTTCATTTTTTTAGTCTTTTCACACTGGAATAGTCCTGTAGTTCACTACAGAGGACAATAAAAATAAAGTTTAACAAGCCTAAATTGTTAAGATTTTTCTTTTAACTCTAAATAGGTATATATATGTTTTTGTTTTTATTTTGTTCTTTTTTAAAAAAAATATTTATTATTGAATTGACGCTTTGGCAAAAGATTGTTCACCTGACAGTCATGCCAATAAAGCAAATTGAATTGAGAAAAAAAAAATCACAACAAACCCACGTGGGATATAACGGAAGTGACGTCACGTATCAACCCGGAAACCGGCACAAACAACAGGCTTTCTTTGAGTCACTCAGCTACAGATCTATCGACCAGGTATATATCTATCCGTTATCTACTAAATAAACTCGGGTAGGAGTATTTAAAGAAATGTAAGCACTCGTTTACACAAGCTTACAGCAACAGTCTGCTTAGATAGAAAGTAAACAAGAGGAGAAGCTAATGTTAGCTGCACAGCTAGCACTGCTTTCTAACAGCTCAGTTACATGTTGTGATATTTCTGTGAACTATGCATCATATGGATGTTATTTCAGGATATTTCCCCCCCAAGTTGTTTATAGTCAAATTCTACCTCAAGAAACACGCAACAAAACCTTTTAAATGAACAGTAATTAGCTCATGTTTGTGCACAAAGCTCGGTAACGTTGCATAGTGAAGAGCTTTTAATATGCTGAGCATGACATAACGCCGAGCCGGGACTAGTTATCCCAATTATATCACATGTAACTTACCATTTAACCGTCGTTTAGTCTTCTCTTCACCGATGGAAGTAACTTTGATTTAATGAATTAGCTAATTAGTGCAGGTGAGCAGCGCGTGGACCAATTAATGAAAACCAGGTTCTGCACGTGTGCTGCAGAGTTAGTGGACCGGAAGGCCAGATCAATTAATATAATGTCTTCATTTAAGATAGATAGATAGTAAGTAAGTAACTTTATTGATCCCGAGGGAAATTCAAGTTTCCAGCATCACAGTTCCATAGTGCAAAACATGTTAGTAAAAAGGCAGTAAAAAAGTTAGTAGTGCAAAGTACAAAGTACAAAAAAATATACCAGATATAAAAATACAAGGAGATGAAGAAAACTGTTAAAACTGAATATAGTGCAGGGTAACAGCTGTGATACAGGACTATTAAAAGAGTGAATATAGTGCAGAGTAACTCCAGTAGCTTAGTCTATGAAAGTGCACTGTGTGCATTGTCTGTCCTGCAGACCGGCCTCCTTCGCCTACCTGGGTGAAACATTTGTCGATATGTGGTAGCAACAATAATCTAGTAGATTATACAATGGAGTTTGGTCTAATGCTCCATAGCAGGGAAGCCAGATGATTAGGGCTGGAATTAGGGACATAGATTTTTAGAAATACTGAGATCCAAATAAGTCCAAGTCTCCAAAGACACCAAATAGAAGCATGCCGAAATCATTTAATTCTTTAAATCCTTTGAATACTTTAATTATGCATTGGCCTAAAAGTTGTCATTTTTCAATGTATTAAGTCAGTGGTCTTCAAAGTGGGGTCTGGGGACCCACAGGGGTCTTTGAGGGGGTTTCAGAAGGACCCTAGAAAAAAAGGTTTAGTACGGCTATTTTGGTAATGGGTTTCATACACTTTCTGTAATAAAACATCTAAAAGCAAATATCCTATCAGATGGGGGACCCTAGGACAAAATCGTATCAAATGGGGGTTCGCGGTTAGGGCATCTAGTAAGGATGCCCCCTGGGGGGCGACCCGACCCCGAATAAGCGGTTGAAGATGAGTGTGAGATGAGTGAGAGTGGTCCGCGGACTTATTTGTGTCAGTTTAGGAGGCTTTGATGTGAAAAAGTTTGGGATCCACTGTATTAAGTAATACCAGAATCAGCCTATAAAATGTCTGTTTTAAAACTGTTGAATATAACTCCTCTCAGGTTGTCTTTGTTGTCATCAATAGTAACTACAGCCCGGGCTGAAATATACATAAAGTAATTGTTACTCAGCTCTTGAGGTTGATTTTTCCTTGTTAATGTTTTTGAATCGTAGGATCATCGTGAACATAATGGCCGCGGATTGGTTGGGTAACGTTGTGTCTATAAACTGTGGGCTGACGTTGGGAGTTTATCAGGGAGAGGTGTCGTCTGTTGATCACGCCAGCCAGACCATCTCACTGAGACAGCCCTATCACAACGGGGTCAAATGTCCTCTCCCAGAGGTCACTTTCAGGTAAGAAACACATTTTCTTGTGTTGCACATCAACAGGAAATGCATACATTTAACCTTAGTTAAGCAATGTTGAAGGCTTTACAAGTAGTCTAATGTTTGTATTTCATCCTCCCCCCACAGTTTCCATAAAAAAGGCCTAATGTTTGCATTCTGCTATGCATCAGATTTATTTGTAATTATTACCACCATCAAGGAGATTCTATTTTTAGTGTCAACACTTATTAAAAGGTCTAAATGACATTTGGTGGAAAGGGATGACAAACAAGTGATCAATTTTAATGCATGTTAGATATAGGAAAACAATTTATTGTCATTACAAGACATTTTTTGTTATTTTCTAATCGACTGCATTTACTTGGATGAAAAAAATCGGCCACATCTATACCAGCATTGTCTATCACCATGTGTATTTTTGATTCAGGTACAGCTCTAGATGCTGATTTAAATACAACTTCTAACCAAATTTAGAAGATTGTGAAGCCTTGGTGGAGGTATCTAAATGAAACCCCTTATCCCTTTTAAATGTTAGAGCTCTTTTCCACCCAATGAGCTCCACAAGCCATGTCTGGTAGTTTTATGCTTCGGCATTCCGACTGAAAATAAATGTCTAAAAATCCAAATCTAGAGACATGTTGAATTAAGTTTTGTAATTTGTTTTGTCTTCTAGTGCCATGGATATCAAGGAGCTGAAGTTCCTAGATATCCAGAAAACAGTCAACAAGCCCGGCTCTGGTCAGGGAGCTGCAACAGAGCCCAGCTTCATACCTTCAGCACGCCACAGTCAGAGTAACAGAGTCACTCAGCCTCTTGTAACAAGCAGCAGCTCTCAGTCCAGCACTGCTCCAATCACCATCCTACGCAGAGGTAGGTGGACCTGGAGTTTAATCACTCTCACAGTTAACTTTCTTTGATAGAGACCCTAGTGGAACAATACTGTCATTATAGAGTTTTATAATGCCTGTGCAGTGTATGGGGAGGACCGAGGACAGACTCCTCCCAACCAACCGTCGTACAGTCGAATGAATTTCTGACGTCAGAAATTTTGGTCGGCCATCCACAGGCTCTCGCACAGTTGAAGCAGAGCCACGAGCCGATTTCCCAACATCAGTGCCTTTTTTCTACTTTTTTCTTTCCGGTAATCAGAGCGTAACTATCAAGATAACAATGTACAATAGATATAGTAAAACGTAGCTAGCTTATCTCCAATTCTCTCTGCAAAATGGACAAACCATGCTGTCCGCGTCTTCTTCGCCACCTGCAAGTCCCTATACTCCAGCGCCTCTTATTCTAGACGTTTCAGCAGACAGGATGGCACAGATGATCAAGGCAGCACGTTTCTGCCTTGTTAGCATTATTGTGACCCGTACAGACCTCTGCTAACAAACAAACTTTACCTGTCTCAGTGCTTTCAAACAAATCTTTATTGACAACTGTCAACAGCCAGAACGGGCCTCAGGGGCCGACTGGCCATGTTTTCTTTTCTATTTTACACGTGCTGTGTGAGCACTCAGGTCGTGGCTGATGATCGGACCGTACAGTGTGAGCATATAAATTGTGAGATTTGGCTTTACATCACAAACGATCCACTCGTACAGTAGGAGTAGGATTATTTGTTTGATTTTTATTTATTTGAGCCAGAGAATGCGGATATTCAGATTTTAAAACAAGACTTCTCCTTGAGCGGGACTTGGACACAATAACAAACAGACCGGATTAAAGGACAAGTAAGAAAAACTTGTTATTTCTCTGCATGGTCCTTTCCATAATGTTGTCAGACACTTATAATGACAATCTGAACCGGTCAGTGGCAAAAACAAGCACTTTTAGTGGAAGTAATGTTACATACTGACACTCGTTTTGCAGCTGCCGGTTACAGCGCTCTGGCGCAGTACTGGACCTGTTTCAAAAATTGTTGTCCCCATTTGTCAATTAGACACAAAAAAATGGGAAAATAGGGTCCAGGTTGAAAAATACCAAAGTTACCCTTAAAGCTAGAATGATTGAATTGTTTGACGTCTTGTCTGTAATTGTCTTTTGGTGTTCTAATGAGTGAGGTGCTAACAGCATCAGCAGCAGATAACAGAATAAGGGTTTGTACTGAAACCGGTGACATTAACACTGCAGGTGCTAAACAAGCTCCAACAAGTGAACACTGTTCAAGGAGAGCGTGATTGTGCAGTGCAATACTAGATGATTGACAGGTTATTTCCCAAATGTTCCTAAATATAAAGACAGTTTGACGTACCTTTTCATAGATTAGGCAAGCTCAGGTTATTTCAAGATTTTGCTTATTCACCGTGACGATGCATTTCTTAGTTCTCAAATCACACAGTCATGTATCGCATGACAGGAATTTACCACAGGGATGGCCGTACAGTGTTCCTCTGTTGAGGAATAGAACATAGATATTGTTCACTGACTGACACACGACAGTGTTGTCACATATTAGCCAACTCTTTTTAAAATTCCCAGAAAGTTTCGACTGAAGATGGACTGAAAGTGCAAAGTCACTCAACATCACCGTTTTTGATTGTACAATAGACGTGTGGGATGTTTTACAGTCTACAATAGGAAGGAAGTCCATTTTCTTCATTGACTCAGCAGATCAAATTATTATGCTGATGTCAGATGAGTATGCAAACAAGTGAGAGGTCCTAAATAACTTTTCACACACTGCCTGTTTATCAAATCACAATACTCCAGTGCCACTAATAGAGTGATGATTCTAAATCCCATGAAAAGACCAAAACCAACAGTCCATCTCTCAATACTCTCTGACTTCCCCAGCAGACATGAATGTGTCTCTCAGCCCCCAGGCCATTAGTTCCTTCTGAAGAAATACATCTTTAGTAGTGAGTCATAAATATGTGATTTCACTTCATTATGACTCAGGCATTTTCTAAAACAACTAGGCACTGTTAGGGATGTTACAATATCGCAATATTGACAAGCCAACCGCAGGGGATGGCAAGCAACCGCCGCAACCACTATGTTCACGTGTTTTTTTAATTCTTTGCAATGGGAGCATTTACACTTTGTATTTACACTTTGCTACAAACGGCAGCAGCGTGACGAGGTGCTGAGCAGCTATTCTGCGCTGAGCACTGCACGTATTGTGTTTTTCTTGTTCAACTTTGGGTAAAACTCCTCAATGACCAACAGTCACATCCTACATGTAGGCTACAAATGCTGAACAACAACCACAACAATGGAGGAGAAATTAATACACATAGACCGATGGGTCTTTCCTCTCTTCCTACGTCCCTCAGCCTTCTCTTCTTCCAGAGCAAGTACTCAATTTGTGCCGACATTTTGATATTCTGTATCATAGCAATGAGACACATCCAAAGCGCTTCAGCTCATTGTTCTTCTGTGTTCTGCATTTAACAAGTATTAATTCGTTTTTTTTTTTTTTTAAGTTGCAATAATACGGCATATCACGCTGTTTAGCCAATCATTATCACCGCAGGAGAAATTCCTTTACCGCGACAGCCCTAGGCACTGTAGTTTTTAACAAACGTTTCTCAATTGAGAGTAAATAGTGATTTGTAGGTAGAGCTGCAACGATTAATTGGTTGGTTGTCAACTGTTGACTTAATCAGCAACTATTTTGTTAATCGATTAATTGATTTGAGTAATTTTTGTAAGGAAAAAAAAGTAAAAATTCTCTGATTCCAGCCTCTTAAATGTGAATATTTTCTGGTTTCTTTGCTCCTCTGTGACAGTAAACTGAATATCTTTGAGTTGTGGACAAAACAAGACATTTGAGGTCGTCATCTTACACTGATCAACATTTTTCATCATTTTATAGACCAAACAACTAATCGATTAATCAAGAAAATAATCAACAGATTAATTGACATTTAGTTGCAGCTCTATTTGTAAGGGAACATTTTCAGCCACAGATTTTGTGCGCTGATAGCAGGATGGTGAATGTGGGATTGACTCAAAAAGAAAGTGATAGTGCCCATGTTCATGGAAATGAAGGAACATGCAACGTTGTGGCTCATTGATGTGCTTTTAATAGTTTTTGGACAACAATGAGGTTTTGGTCTTTTTAGTTTACTGAAAATAAGAAATACATAGAATATCAACACAGATCATCTGAAATGGGCCTTCCTCCTGACCAGGGTTGAATGTGCGTTGGACACTGCTTGGCTTTGGGGAAAAATAATTCTTAGAAAATCTTACAGATATAAAGTGAGGTTTGGTTCAGTGTTATTGTTATGTTACAACCTTCTCAATTAGTCTAAGGAAAGGGGAGACAAAGTAACAGGAACACTTTAGAAATGTCGTGCAATGTAGTGGCTGTAGCCAAAACATTCTGCCAGTGAGAAGCTTATGGTATTGTTTATATTAGAGACGGGTTGATTCAACTCAGTAGTAGTAAAATTGCAAATTTCCCCACTCTGTGACTAATAAAGGAATATCTTATCTTATTTTAGTAGTCTGTAGTAATTTGTGGTGCCATGGTTTGTAGTGTTGATAAGCAGGTGTCCTGTCCAGTGTCTTGTAGTCATTAGTGATAAAGGTCAGGTTGTGACCTCTGTTCCTCTTTGGCAGATGTCTAGAGTGATTTAAGAGTGTATTATAAGTCATCTGTAGCTGTCTTTGTTACTGTGACTCACTAATTTCTGAGTTAATATGCTGTTTCATGTAGTGCTTTTGATATTTTGTAGCTTTGCTCATGCCCAGATTGGCTTTTAGGCTGTGTGGACGTCGTTTTAAAAAACTCTAAAATGTTGACAACACAGGGAGTTTTTCCTGGCCACAGCATGCTTGGTGGGTCTTGTTGGGTCTCTAAACTATGGTGTACGGTCTAAGACCTGCTCTATATATAGAGCGTCTGGAGATAACTTCTGTTATGATTTAACGCTATATAAAAATAAATTGAATTGAATTGACATTTTAGCCGCGAATTATAAAACTTTCAATTTTACTGTAGTTTTACTTTTATGGCAATTTAAAAAAATATATATATTTCTAAATTAAATTAACCCCTTTATATCCAAAATGTGATTGAATAAAAAATGTAAATACAGTGGAAACCGCTTATAGTGATCACGTCTGTCTATAAGCGTATGGTTATTATAAACAATATTTTGTTGTTGTAAATGTAAATCAACTTTTATTGTCACACAGTACATTATAGACAGTACAGCACAAAGTGACATTTACTCTCTGCATTTAATCCATCCCAGTGTTAGGCAGCCTGGGGAGCAGTTTGAGAGTCTGGTGTATTCCTTAAGGACACCCCGGCAGTGCCCAGGAGGTGAACTGGCACCTCTCCAGCTACCAGTCCATAGTCCGTACTTACTCTAATTGTCATTTGTATATTTATTACATGAATACAAAGTAATGAAACGGACAGCTTTGCTATTTACTGGCTCGCTGCCAATTCTTCTCCCTATTCCCTCACCAAGGATGAGACATTGTCGTTTTTGGCCGGCTATGAGCCACCACAGCGCGGGCAGCACATGCAGATGAATGACACCCCTTTTGCCGGAGCGTCGCAGAGCCGGTTGAGGATCAGCAAAGTTTCACTTTGGGGACATTACGTGCAGGCATTATCAATCCACTTTACAAGGGCGGCTTCAACCACAGGGGTTTTCCCCGTGTAAATTACTTTCCCTTTTCCATCATGATTTCAATGTGCAGGCAGCACAGGTATACAGCCGGTAAGCAGACGGTCATTAAGGCAAAGTATCCAAGAGAGTAAAATAAAAAACAAAACAGAAATTGAATTAATGTTAATCTGATGTAGTTTTAAAATGTTTTTGCATATGTTGTCATCTAAAAAAAGACCCAAAATGAACATTGTAAGCGGACTACTTGATTACTATAAGCAAATAATTTAAACAGCATTTGTAAAGGAATGATTCTGTTCGAAGCTTTTTGCGGTTGATCACTGTAACTACAAAATATGATCAGTTATCAGGACAGTTGTCACATGTCTCAGCCAGACATTAATAGAGAAATGCACATCTGCATTCTTCTGTCCCAAGTTGTACATGCAGCTGTAAAAATCAGAATGCGTTACTCAACCTTCCTGATTAGATAAAGGCTAAAAGCGGCATTTCCTCTCATCAACATCCAGTCAGCAGGAAGTCTGCTTGGAGAAGCTCTGCCAGAATCAGTTAAAGTACATTCACTTTTACAATCAGGATCACCAAACAATGGAGGAGTCAGAGGTCAATAGCATTGGCTGATGAATACCGTGCAATATTCTTCAGCCTGGTTGTAAAAATGACCCCTGTGTTAGTGCTTTTCCTGTGCGTGGAAGATGAAGCTCGCACAAAAGGAAGCCAGTCTTTTGTTTTCAGAGAAAAGAAAAGAAATATGTTCATATTGCAGACTGCAGTTTTCATTTTGTGTCAGCAAGACTCATAGCTGGTTCCTGCTCCCTGTGTGTCACTATTCAGAAGCATGGGACCAAAGCACTGTCTTGCAATGGCTCCCCCCTAAAATTCCCATAGCGTGCTAAAGGCTTGTAGCAAAGTTCCTCTTTACAATATGTGTGTGACTAAGATCAATAAACATTCCCCCTCCCTCTCCGTGTCTGCTCCTAAAGAGAAGGTTATGCAAAGCCTGGCTTTCGTGCCTCAGTGCCCTCCTGTCCTCTCTCTCTCTCTCGCTCCCTCTCTCTCTCTCCCTCCCTCCCTCGCTCCCGCTCAGCACAGGAAACCCCCTCCCCGACAGGAAGCCGTGTTGTCCCAGTGTGCTCGGAAGGCAAAAGCGATATCAATTGTGGAAGCAATGTTTACCTTTTGAGTTTTCAGTTTAATCTCCAGCTCTCAGGCTGGTGGCCAGGGAGCTAATGCCCAAATTGCATGGGGCCACAGTGCTGAGTGGCTTGGGCAGGGCTGGTCCTTTCACACGCAATGCCATGCTCCCAAAGAAGCCCCCGGCCACAAAGAAGGGAAAGCAGGGTGGGCCGTTGCTTACACAAGATTGCGGATTCCAGGAATGGTTTTGTGAATATCTGCCATTTATCTTTCTGGGAGAGTAGGATGGGAATTTAGAAATTGTGAATAATGCAGTGTCGAATTCCATCAGAGCCAAACAGATCTCATTAAAAGGGCATTTTTGGAAGAGGACCTCCAGACTCTGCTCTCTTCAAAACCATTCCCATAACCAGCACCACCTCTGTATATGGAGTGAAATTGTGTGCGGCTCATTGTTTTTCCCAAAAACAAATCTCTGCTTCGGATTTCTTTTAAACCTCTATGGTATATGTCTTGGAAAGGTTCTGCTGTGCATACATGTTTTGTTTAGCTTCACTCATGTAACTTCACACTTCCACACTGAGAGCTTCCCAGTATGATTACGGACTACCACCATTAACCACACAGCAATTCCTGTGTATTTTAATTAGGGCTGTCAGTCGATTAAAATATTTTATTGCAAAATTGTCCATATTTAATACTGTTATCAACATGGGAGTGGGCAAATATGCTTGCTTTATGCAAATGTATGTATATATTTATTATTTTAAATCAATTAACAACACAAAACAATGACAAATATTGTCCAGAAACTCTCACAGGTACTGCATTTAGCATAAAAATATGCTCAAATTATAACGTGGCAAACTCAAACCCAACAGGCAACAACAGCTGTCAGTGTGTCAGTGTGCTGACTTGACTATGACTTGTCCAAAACTGCATGTGATTATCATAAAGTGGGCATGTCTGTAAAGGGGAGACTCGTGGGTACCCATAGAACCCATTTTCATTCACATATCTTGAGGTCAGAGGTCAAGGGACCCCTTTGAAAATGACCATGACAGTTTTTCCTTGCCAAAATTTAGCATAAGTTTGGAGCGTTATTTAGCCTCCTTTGCAACAAGCTAGTATGACATGGTTGGAACCAGTGGATTCATTAGGTTTTCTAGTTTTATATAACACGATACCAGTATCTTCTCTCTAACTGTAAAACGGAGCCCGCTACAACCTAAAAAACACAAGTTGCATTAATGCTTTAAAGAAATTAGTGCCATTAAAACAAATTTGCGTTAACACGTTATTATCGTGTTAACTTTGACAGCCCTAGTTTTAATGTTTAAAGTGCCTTGCTCGCAGGCACATCAACGGTAGTTACTGAGGTGGTGAAGGTTACAGATTCATATTCCCTGTTCAGATTTTCCCAGCTGGTTCAGTCATTCAAACCGGCAACAAGTACACTTCTTTTACATGCAGTAGTAGTGTTGGTGTTGGTAGCTCAATCTCAATCTCGTCGGCCCTCGTCCTGTTGCTAAGCATTGTTGTTCTCCCACCGGCGTCTTCACCAGCTCTCTCTTCCTTTTCGTGACTGGATGTTACTCACACGCACAGTTATTATGGCTGGATGTCTGTTTAGTCTTGCATTTGAGCACATTTTCCCTTACTTTGCACGGCAGCTGGATTCTCGCAATGTCACAAGTTCAAGCAAGAATTGCGGGATCACATATCGCAATAAAATCTAAGTAATGCATTTGTGTCCAGCAAGCCAGAGCACGGGCCAATCAGCGTCCCGTGAAGAGCTACCGGCTTCAGCAAGAGTTTGATTGACCAATCACCTGCCAAGCATTTTTTTGAAAGTGCACCTGCACTTTTCTAAACAGTTTCCAATGACGGCGTCTCAGATGATTCTCTGTAACAAACCATCTGACGGGTCGGGTTACATTTACCCCCCTTTGGCATGTAGACTTTACACACTGTCAGTCTCCTGTTAATCTTTTCTATCAGCTGATTTCTGCTTCCATGATGATAACATTGATCAACAGTAACATTACAGGTGAAAAAAAATGTTGCATTTTCCAGGCCTGGAATTGCTGTGAAAAATGTTATCTATTTGAAAATGTGACGGAGTGTAATTGAAATTGGATAATGTTTAACGACCGGTTGGGAGATCACTTCAAAAAAGTAATAATTATTCCCTAATTTGACACCATGTCAGAGTTTAGCACTCTGTGTTAATATGTATGTATTTAACGGTGCAATTCCACCACAGCCCATATTTCAATTTGAATTGCTCCTAGCCTGTGTACCTACATGTACTAATTTGTGGTGGTAAATTTGTTCAAACTGAAATCATTGCAGCTCACTGTCTTGCCTCCCTACTTGTTATTCATTAGCCTGTTTGACTTGGAGCTCTGCCCAGTTCATTCAGATTTTTGATTCGCAGCATGACAAAAGACTTCCTTGTAAATAAAGACATTGTTGGCTTGTGCTAATAATGCCGGTAGCTTTCATCCCAGTTCACACAGGTGAATGCACTAACCCACCACCCTTCTCCCCAACACGTTGGACCAGTCGCAGTAATGCTGCTACTTATATTGGATTGTAAATCACTTATGAATACTAGTACAATAGGCACATTATTATGACTTAATATTTTGGAAGTTAACAATAAGCCCTGTCTGTATTGGTGGTTGTAAGGCCGTATTGTGATATTGAAACAGGTCTCATATTAGCTTATAGTTGGTTCGTGGTTTCGTATCAATTCCAGTTCACTATGACTGAGCCTCCCAGTGTCTTGCGTGAGAGAGTCCAAAGTACCTTAGCTGTCACAGTGACAGTAGCGTGAGACTGTGCCTCTCTGTCTCCCGGTTAGCGTGAGAGCTCAGCATGGTTGAGGGTTGAAGGCCAGGTTTTTCCAGTTTTTCTTTTTTTTTGTTCTCTGTTCATTTAGTTTTTTTTTTTGTTTGCGCATACATGTATGTAAACTTTATTGAATACCGCTCAGTCGGCCATTGTATGTTTTGTGTTTCTGCAGCGTTTTGTCCTCGGCGGGTTATAGTAACTAACCGAGAGAGGATAAGAAAAGCACCAGTCAGAGTTACACTAGATAAAAGGAACTACGAGCATCTAGCCAGAATCTGAAACTACTGAGTGCAGGAATTTATTGTGTGTGTGGATTTACACTGTTTACAACACAAGGATGTATAGCGAGACAGCTCACAGCTCCTTTCAGAGGTGATTAGGATGTGAGCAGGGCTGAGACATGGGGGGATTTCTGGGTAATCTGTGCAGTTTGGGTTTGAGATTAAAGCCAAAATGGGCCTGTGGTAGCCCAGAGCAAAACATCCCTCAGTTTATAAGATTTAGTGTTCTTGGATTTATCTTTTTCTGTAAGGTGTCAATGTTTTCTCACAATATATATTGAACATTTCCGTAATACGTTAAGTCCTTTTTAGCATTTATAAGCAATATATAAACATTTGATAAATGGTTTATAACATATTTTTACGTAGTTGTACGCAGCTATTAAAACAATTGAGTGTTTTGTTTATGTACAGTATTTGTCAGCAATTATAACTTCTATAAAGACATATTTTATATTATGTGTTTTACTATATTGTCAGTAATTATCTGTTTATACACCAGCCTTCATGTATGGGGAGTTATAGTTGGTGACCAAATACATTACTACCATTTTCCATGTTTATGTGCTGTTTATAAATGCTAAATTGGGGACTTTAAGTATGGTGTTGCCAAAATGTCTAATTATATTTTTGGCATCCTTACCAACCATTTTCTTCATATAATATCTGCAGGTCAACCTTACTCTGCCGTAATATTGGTTGATGGTGAAGTGTACCATAGATACAACTGAGTTCATGATTCACTGGTTGAATTTCAGTTTTTGATTAAATTTTTTTAGGTCTCCAATTCATCCAGTAAGAATGAGTAAAATTTTAATAAACAGAAATAAATGCACAATAATGTGAATATATCTTTTACTTTTCTACAAAGTCAAATAAAGCAGACTTATTAGATATACAGTCTTTTTTTTAAAAATTGAGTTAAGTGTAATAATTCAAATCAAGCATTTCATATG
Organism: Sebastes umbrosus; assembly: GCF_015220745.1. Taxonomy (NCBI): domain Eukaryota; kingdom Metazoa; phylum Chordata; class Actinopteri; order Perciformes; family Sebastidae; genus Sebastes; species Sebastes umbrosus. The sequence goes on from NC_051270.1 coordinate 9,516,589, forward strand.
GATTGTTGTTGACACTAAAGATTCTCAATTTATTTATTTATGTTATTATTATTTATTTATGTCCATTTGCTTATTAATGTACGTGTAGTGCAGAACCCTGGATGTGATCCAAGCGAATTATTTTTTATCAAAACAAAACAGGTTGTTTGATATAGCTAGACAAAACAAACAATGAGACAAACATTACATTACAAGTCTATAGGTGGGGCATGGGTGCGGGTTGATGACTAAAGATAATTATAAACACAACGTCTCATGTCTTTTTGCTCCCATCTTAATGTGTCTGTGTTCTCCAGCCCCTGCAGGTTCATCTAACGGCAGAGGAGCGAGCCAGGCCACACAAAAGAAAAACAGTGTGAGGAATGGAGGCACTGCTGGAGGGCCGACGAAGACAAAGGATGACGAGTGCTTCGGAGGCGGGACCGATGACAACATGGACGCAGACTTCGACTTTGAGGGAAACCTGGCTCTGTTCGACAAAGTTGCCGTCTTCTCCAAGATTGAGAAGGGCGGCAGGGCGCAGCATCCCAGCACACAGGGAGCAGAGCAGAAGCCCCTGTCCTATCGCCATGATCAGAATATCCTGGAGGTGAAACCCGTCATATACCGACAGATAACAGTGCCCCAGCATGGAGGCAAAGAGTACTGTACCGGTGAGAACAAAACACATGTACATACTCATACAGCGCACACAGACACACTCACACATGTAGGAGTTAGAGCGTCGTTTATGTACTTATGGCCTCGTGTTACTCTAGATTCCTTAATGAAGTGTTGTCAGCTATGGAGGACGGAACCTGCCAAAATAAAAAATAAATAAAATAAATGACTTGATAGATAAAAAAAAATAAATGTCATTAAATGTAGCAAAATAATAATAATAATAATAATAAATAAAGATTGATAAAAATGGATAAAATGTGATATAAATTGACATTTCTGTTTTAATTTGCTTCTTTATTTATTTGTCTTTGTATTAATTCCCTTATTTATGTACTCTTCTGTTTACTTTTCCATTTTATTTATTAGTCTTTCTTTTTATTGATTTTTGCATTTATTTCTTTATTTTATATTTATTTTTAAATGTATGTATTTATGCATTAATTATTTATGCATGATTTTCCCTTACATTTCACCCCTTATTTATCTCCCCAAACTTATTTATTTCTGTATTCTTATATAAGTAAATAAATATAATTCATTTATTTATTCATTTTTGATTTTGTCAGGTTCAGTCCTACATAGTCAGCAACAAACATTTCAACAAATATTGAAACTGTTGCAAAGACAGTTGTTGAATCAGGTTTTAGGGAAACCAGCTTTCAGCTCCAACACTAATGTTCAATTTGCCAGCAATTCTGTAGCTGATGTAGCTGACACCACCCATGAAGGATTGGGGCTGCAAGTCTGTAAAACAATGTCAAGAAAAAGAAAAATATCCGTTGCGGTTCACCATAGCAAAAGGAGACTTCCTGAAAGGATAACTCTGTGAATGTTTAATATATTTTTTCTTATTGTCAGCAAATGCCATTAAACCATCAAAGTATTGTCTGCGTGACCAAGGCCTAATGTTATTATGATGATCTTATTCCTCTGCTCTGTGCCTGAAACCTCCAAAACACATTAAAAACACATCATTGAGCCACTCCAAGTCACTGGGTGGCATGTTCCTTCATTACCATGAACGAGACGGAAGTTTATTTTGAGTCAATCCCACATTCACCGTCCTGCTGCTGTAAACACTCACTGGGGCACCAAGTCCAAAGATGAAAATAGTCCCCACTAAATGCACTATTTACTATTTACAGTCCCATATGTTTTAGAAACTTAGTTAGGGTTTTTATGCAGCCGTGGCCGGAGGCATAACGATTTCACATCTGTCCCATTTCCGTGAACGTGATATCTCAGGAACTCCTTCAGCGAATTTCGTCAAATTTGATACAAACATCCACCTGGACTCAAGGATTTACTGATTAGATTTTGGTGGTCAAAGGTCAACGTTACTGTGACCTCATAAAACACGTTTTTGGCCATAACTGAAGAATTCATATGCTAATTACGACAATTTCACACACGTCTTATAAGATAAAATGATGAAGTCACTTTCACAACCGCACTAATACACTTTTTGGGGATATTTTATCAGTGAGCATGTAAGCTTTGTGAACACAGTGTTTGTTTTGGAAGGAGTATTTTTTTTCCACTGTGTTTAATCTTTGACCAGGAGTATCATCTGTTTATCTAACAACACTGTTTGGAAGCAAAGTCACAGCCTTTGTCAAAAGTTTTACACTTGATCCTGAGAAGCTCTCACTGAGGAATGTGCTGTAATGTTTCATTCTGTTGAACACAATGAGAAAAACAACATGCACTATAAAGGGTTGTCATCTTGGGGCAGGCTGGCTGGAATCATATCCTCCTGGTTACTGTTCATCATGACCTTTGACTCCCCCCGCTATAGACCCCACAGACATGATGAACCGTCCCCTTTTCACACTTGAGCTCCCTCTAGGAACCTGAGCGTTACATAACTGGTTAATACAGACATCAGATAAGTAACCGGCATGCTAACACAGGCCCTGGAGTCACTCTGTAGGAACAGGAGCAGTGGGAAGGTGGAGGGTGGGTGGTGTTGGAGAAAGGGCTGAGTCGTATGGTGCGTTTGTTACACTACAACTAGAGGGGTCAAACTCCACCTTTGTCTGGTCTCAAGATAAGGTCGTTTGTAGGGCCGATGTGGAATAATTTAGGGAAGTTATTTCTCTTGTGAAATCTCTCTCTGGTCAGTATTCAAGGTTCTATATACAGTATCTCCCCTGTCTGAACAATAGTAGGATGACAGGAACCAGGCTGTGTATACCCAGACTGTCTATCTACCACAGCCTCTGCGGTGACAGCGAGCAGCTCAGCAGGGAGCAGCTGTCTACCATTCAGCAGACAGCTGCCGAGCAGAGCCTCCTTTTCTTACCGTGCAGGCAGATCTGCTTCCCAGGGCTGTCATCATAATCCCCATCCTCTGCACTCTGTAATTAGCGTGCCGCCGTACAGCCTTACATAAACAGCACCTCTGAAGCAGGAACAAACCGCAGTGCTGTTGACCCGGAATCTTTGCCAGTAAACAGATAAATCAACAATACGAGAATAGAGAAAGAAAAACAAAAGTGCCCTCCTTTATGTAAGGGCTGCCATGGCGCACTGGCATGGGTGTTTGACAGGCCTGTTTCTATAGACTATTGTTAATTGTCATGGTCTGTGTAAGTTTAGTTCTGCTATTGTCTTGCTTTCCTGTGGTGTGATCGACTCCAGCTGTGCAGTGCAACCACGTCCTCAGCGCAAACAAGCCAGGCCGCAACACAAATTGCAACCAAGCCAACTGTCAGCTGGTTTTCCTAGTTTTCTTTTATTTATTTATTTATGCAGTATCACTTGTAGAGAAAGCAGGATGCAAAAGAAATGTGTGTCATCACAGAATATTTTACCTAACGTGCTGTCAGGTAAAGCGAAGGCAAACATGGGGAAGTGATGCATTTTAAGTTTCAAGCTGCAGTTTTGACGTTTTGATCCTTCATATTCATTGCCTCACTTGCTACAATGCTCTTAAACTCCAGGAAGTCTCATATGCAGGTGTTTGGGATCATAAACTCTGAAAGAATCCAAAACCTAATATTCAAATTCATATGAATTTTACCTGGCAAAGGATAGCAATGTTGCAAATAAAGTTAGTACAAATGATCCATGGTGTGCAGGATTTTGTGATTCTTTCACCAAGGGCTGCACAATTATGGCCAAAATGATAATCATGATTATTTATCGCGATTATTCACTGAATTTAGGGACAAAATGTTTTTATTGCACTTTCACATTTAAATAAACAGAGCACTGCTTTCACGTCCATGTTGTGCTACATTTCTGCAAACATACAAATCTTTACATCAAAATAAGACTTAAAATAAGTTTCATCTTCACCTGAATTCATTGCATGTTCGTTAATACACAGTATATTACTTTTCTACTCTAGGCTACAACCGCAACATTCAGGAAACATTCTCACAGGCCGCCACTGTAGGGTGTGCGCGCAGCAGCATCTCGATCGCCCCCTGGTGGCTGTTAGTTTAGGAAGGGCTTGATTTGATATGCAGCCGAGTTTTCCGTAAGCGGAGCACGCATTTTAAACGTCAATATCACAGTCGATCATGTTCATTTAATTATGGGAAGCTAAAATCGGGATCGCGATTAATATTTGATTAGTTGTGCAGCCTTTCTTTCACCCGATGATGGCCTGAAATGTCATTAATAAAGTGAGAGCAAGATTCATCAACTTCATTGAATATGAAGCAAACTTTACTAACAGAAAATCTAATGAAATACAGTATGTAACGTGGTTTGATAGATTCGTGCAAAATGAGCTGTTGGCACCAAAGATAAGACCAAAATGGTAAAAATCAAAAGGAATCTCACAGATTACTGCATTAAGCTTCTTTTCTGTGCCCCATCTTGCTACCTCCTCAGCGTGCAGGTCAACATAGTTCATCCCTTGCGGTGCAGCAGAGAGGAATGAAACAGCCTCGTCTAACCCTCCCTAACCCAGCACAAGCCTTAGTCACACACATGGCCCACATCCAGCCAGCGTGTATTGCTTTCAGTCCCGTCAGTTCCCTTGTCATGCTTGAAGGATTGCTTCCAGCTCAGTTTATTTTAGTGCTGCTGCTGCTGCATACTCATGGCTACCCGGTTTAGCTAGTTGGCTGTTGGGTTTTGTTGTCGCACCACATCGAGAGTGGGTGTGTGTGTGTGTGTCACAAATACACACACATAAATCACTTCATGTGTGAGAGAGTGTGAAGGAGGAGGAGATGGCGTGTGCATGTTGTCAGGGTTGGGGGTGGGGGGGTAGTTTTGGTAACGTAGCAAGAGAGTTATTAAGAAGAGCACCTGTGGGACGGTTGGAAAGCAATTGGTGCATACGAGTGCAACTCCCACTTCCTCTGAGTTTGCATGACAAGAAGCAGTTGACTTTCCTCCTGCGCTTATCACTCACGTGAGGATTGGCATTTCTGTTGACCACTGAAACATATTATATATCAGTCTTTGCGCGGTATCAATAAAAGAATAGTGGGAGGGGAGCAGGGCCAACCTAAAGATAAGCAAGATTTTCAGTCAGGCACGGCATGAGTCTCCGTGTTTATATGTAATTATCTTGGGTACGAGGGTGTGTGTGTGTGTGTATATGTTGCGTGGTTGAATGTGTGTGTAACTCTGTCCGTGTCGCATGCCAGGGTGAAAAGTTGTGGGCAGTTCTTTTGTGAGTGTGCTGTAGGATGAGATGTGTGTGTGCGCCCGCGTGTGTGTCAGTGCGAATTCGTGCACACACCAATGAGGCCACCAAGTTCTCGGCTACCAGGCCAGAGATCTGTAGGAGGCCATTAAGGACTTAACTGCCTCCCAGCAGCTTTATTTATCAAAGGGATCCTGAGCCTCGCAGTTCCCCCAGCTTGACTTTCATTACCCTTCTAATGTGCCACGGGCAATAGACAGCTAGGGGATTAGAAAAGGCTCTTTAAAGGTTTCCACACACTTCAGTTTTGTCCAGTGATAAAAGGCTGAATTGTAGTTCTCTAATACAGTAATTAAAAAAAAAAAAAATACACAGATGAGCAATTCTGATAAGGTTAAGTGACTTCACGTGACAAGTGAGACACATGAAAACTAGAGGATTGACATATTTTTCTCAAAAGAAAGATGGTAACTAAAGAGAAAAACACAAGCTTGATGTGATAGTGGTAGTGAGTGGAAATGTAAAAGTTGTTCAAGACTTCCAATCCACACGTCACTATATCTGACCTGGTAAGAACATTTTACATACAAAAGGTAAACTTCTGCACAATTCTTATAACCAGTGCTTAGTGTCATGTGCTGCATGTCAAGCCTCCTACAGTAAAATAGATTAAAGGGATAGTTTGGGTGTTTTGAGGCAGGTCAAATTACATTTTTTTTCAACGTTTTTTGACTTGGAAATATAGAGATATTTGACAGCAAGCAACAAGCTTCATCAGAGACTTTACCATTTGAAAAAGGTTGTGCATTCCTTGAAATGCTCTACACATTTCTATACAGAAAAGACAACTGCAAATAAGTTGGGTGTCATATTCCAACTAAAAATTACTCTCTATGAATGACTTTGGTAGGTTAAAAAAATGTGTCTTTGTTTAATAGCCATTGGCCCAGACACCGCCGCCATGCCTCCCCCATGTTTAGACCTCCCCAATCTCTCATCACGAGCCGTTGGGATACAGGTGCAGGTGTTCTTATATATACATATATGATGTTTGTCCCCTTCTTTGTCACGCCAACATGCTGTATGTTTTGAGTTAGTCAGCAGCCGATGTGGGGGGTCCAGCCCAGCGCAGCCCCGTCCCCAATGGGGATTGGTCAGAAACCACGTGACGGTGCGTGTGAACTCGAGGCCCGCGGGGAATAGGCGTCTCACCCTGACTGCCTCATGTTTGTCATGTTTTGTAAAGGCTGCCAATCTTCCCTTTGTTGCCACAGACAGCAATGACAAACAGAAGAGGAAATGGAGAATCTTCCGTGATGGGAACAAGATCAGGTCATGAGGAGGAGGAAGGGCATTTCCCTGGGGAACGGGTTCCTGTGTGGTTATCTGTAGACCAACGTGTGTCGTTATCTTAGAGGTCAGGTTTCTGGGTTTCACTTCTACTCCAGTTGCTGTTCTGATGAAGATGAATTGCAAAATGACACATGAAGATTTATTACACTTCGGGTCTATTTTAGAGAAATATGATACATGTCAGACCGTTCCAATGGATGCAGGAACGTAAGAGTACAAATATGCATATGAGTGTTCTTCAGCTTTTTATTTCAGGAGTTAATTTTGAAAAAATTAGATTTCCTACTTTCCCTAAATTTGGTATATGCTGCTCTGTCTTTCTCTGTTTCAGAGAGAGTGAGATTTAGAAATTTAAGATTTAGGCATACATCAAATATATCTGGTGCCATTTATCTTAGCAAAATGTTTAAAATCATAATAAGATTGTATCGTGACTTAAGTATCGCGATATTGTATTGTCGATCCTCTGATTGATGATGACCTTGATAGCAATGGAGGAATGTTAAAGCTTCAGTAGGCAGAATATTTTTGGCATCATTGGGCAAAAATTCCATAATCACCTTTCAGCATATTGCAGCAATTCAAGTGTTCTGAGAGAAAACCACACTTCTGCACCTTCTCATGGCTCTGTTTCAGGCTTTAGAAAATCTACCTTGGCCAATCACAGGTCATTTCAGAGAGAGAGAGAGAGAGCATTCCTATTGGCTGTTCAATCAACGGAGGCAGCTGTCAATCACTCGCAAACTCCGATCAAACAGTCAAACTAGGCAGCGCTCATGCTGATTACTGTAATGCCTATTTCTCGCCTCAAATATTATCAGAAACATCTTGTAGTGTACTGTTTAGCTGTAAAATGGGAAAGTTTGCCCCGGCTGGTGGGCGGTGCTTGGTATTTCCTCAACTGATCTCAACATGGCTGCTGGGTCACAAACTTTCTCATTTTACAGCTAAACAGTACACTGACAGATGTAGCTCTGATTGGTTGTTTTCCTCCAGTCTGTGAAATCTTGCAGATGCCGTTAGGAGCACCGGAGAACACAGAGGCACATGATTTTTTTTCAGATTACCTGTCTCATGTACTACTGTCAGGATATAGTGACCGTTTTATAAAAATTAACTTTAAATCATATTTGCTCCATTTCTACCCGCTGCTGCTTTAATGACAGAGTTTATTGTTAGTGGAGAAATTCACTTTTTTTTTGCTTGTCTTTTGCTTAAGGACACTTCATCTAGGCAGATGAAGATGCATTCAATAACCACCAAACCACCCTGTCATGCTCTATGTTCTGTTGCATCAGACATGAGAGACTAGAGAACAGCATTAACATGCTATCTATCTCACCACGTTTTCTCTGTGCAGATTCAGGCTTGGTGGTTCCCAGCGTGACCTATGAGCTCCATAAGCGTCTACTAGCGGCTGCAGAGCGCTGGGGCCTGTCTCTTGAGCGCCGGCTGGAGATGATCGGTGTGTGTTCCAGTCAGATGGCTCTCACTCTGCTGGGCGGACCAAACAGGTAAGGAATACCACTGTGGGCTCTGGTGTAATGGTGTGGTCTGTACAAATGTCTGGTAAGTGTGTGAAAGAATGAAGTTCTTGGCGTACTTGACTTGTCATCTGATGTGCAGGACGGTGCAAATAGAGCCACCCTATTTGCATAATTAGAAGTAGACTGTGCAACAGTGTGCCAAACATCCTAGTTATGTAATGATTAGCCGGTCTGTCCAACTATTTGTTTTCATGTCATGTTTTCCAGTTTCCATAGCAATCATTTTTACTACCATGTTTCTACATACGTTACACGGCGTTAACCTTGACCCCCCCCCTCAGGGTTTATTTTCTTAGGAAAGCACTACAGCGAGCAGTCACACGGCAGGTCAAGAACATCCTAACAGACTGAAGCAGCCCTGGTTGGCATTGTTTACCTTTATGAGCGGTGTAGTCTTATTTAAGATCAAAGAACGGCAGCGCTCAGGCTCATATAACAAACAGGTTTATTGTCTCAGCTCCTTTTATCAATTTAGCACCGTAATACCTGTCTCAAGTTTACACTGGAACTACTGTGAGCTCAGATCAAGTGTAATTTTGTTTTGTAAATACCAGAATCACAGACAATGGTGTTCCACTATTCCACTATTCCCCGTCATACAAGTCAGACTCAAAAAGTGGAAAGATACTCAAGCGTTTCAAAGTTTCAGCAATGAACCGTCTTCAAAGTTTTTTTTTGGGTTACTGATGCATGTCGGGTTGGATATCAGTCAGCATGGTGCATATGATGCAATTTGTTTGATAACATATTTATTGTTTAACTTATGAATACAACATTTATTGTACTTACTTTGTTTGTCATCTCTTGAATGTTCCCAGACTCACCCCAAAAAATGTCCACCAGAGGCCCACTGTGGTCCTCCTGTGTGGGCCACACATCCAGGGAGCCCAAGGCATCAGCTGCGCTAGACACTTGGCCAACCGCGAAGTGGAGGTCATCCTGTTCCTGCCCAATTTTGTCAAGATGCAGGAGTCGGTCACCAGCGAGGTCCAGCTCTACAGCAGGACAAGCAGCAAGCAAGTGGCCAGCATCAAAGGTAGAACACACCAACAGAGAGTATTTAGATTATTAAACCCCTGTCTACTCAAAGTGATGGTGGTAAATGTAAACACAATTCAGTGAGTCCACATGAGTGTCTGTGATAGGATCAGTTCATGTTGTTCTGTTGGAACACACCAGCACAGATAAATGTTGCCCTCTAGTGGAGCAGCAGCACTTAAAGGGGACATGTCATGCTCATTTCCAGGTTCATTCTTGTGTTTTGGGTTTCTACTAGAACATGTTTACATGCTTCAATGTTCAAAAAAACATTATTAGTTTTTAAGGCTGTCAAAGGTAACGCGATAATAACACGTTAATGCAGATTTGTTTTAACGGCACTAATTTCTTTAACGCATTAATTCAATCAATGTTGCCGAGGTTGTAGCGGGCTCAATCCATTGGAATCCATTGGTACCAATCATGTCATACTAGCTTGTCGGGAAGGAGGCTATATAACGCTCCAAACTTACTCTAAATTTTGGCGAGGAAAAACCTGGTGTGGCCATTTTCAAAGGGGTCCCTTGACCTCTGACCTCAAGATATGGGAATGAAAATGGGTTCTCTAGGTACCTACTAGTCTCCCCTTTACAGACATGCCCATTTTATGATAATCACATTCAGCTTGTGTTGTTAATTGATTTCCAATAATACATATGTACATACATTTGCATAAAGCAAGCATATTTGTCCACTCCCATGTTGATAAGAGTGTTAAATACTTGACAAATCTCCCTTTAAGGTACATTTTGAACGGGTAAAAAATGTGCGATTAATTTGTGATTAATCCCGATTAACTATGGACAATAATGCGATTTATCGCAATTAAACATTTTAATCGATTGACAGCTGTATTATTTTTCTCATACTGTCTGTCTGAATCTACCTACAATCACGCTCTATCTGAAACGCTCCGTTTTAGCGCCTGTGTCTTTAAGCCTCCCTCCCGAACACCAAAAATGTATTCTCTCATGGTTTTGCGAGGCACCATTTGAAGCACCGCATCCATCAACTTTATGTCTCGTTCTCTTCCTTCTCCTCTGCCCCAGAACTGCCAACAAGCCCCGTTGATCTGGTCATCAACTGCCTCGATTGTCACGAGAACCCACTGCTGAGGGAGCAGTCCTGGTACCAATCAGCCGCCGACTGGGCCAACCAGAACCGGGCTCCAGTCCTGAGTATCGATCCCGGGATCAGCGGTCAGCATCAGACTGTCGAGGCCAAGTGGACCCTCTCTTTGGGCCTTCCTTTACCTTTAGCTGAGACGGAGAGCAGGGTCTACCTCTGTGACATCGGTATCCCTAAATCAGTTTTCCAGGAAGTTGGAATCGACTACCGCTCACCCTTTGGATGTAAATTTGTCATCCCGTTGCACACGCCGTGACGGAGCACCCACTGACATTGCACTTAATGGACAATAGGAGGGAATGGTCTGCTTTTCCACAGTGGGTAAAGGTACTGTTGTGTTTGTGGCAATAGCTGAAGATAAGGTAAACTATGTTTTGTTACAAAGTGTACATAACGTCATGACACGTCTGAAGGCATACGGTTTAGGGTCTTTCCTCTCTATCCCGCTGGAAACTCCCGGTGGTTGCCGCGCGTTGCGTGCGACACCTCTTGTTTTCGAGAGGGAAAGGTTTCCTGTTCTTCGGTGTGTTTTGATAAGGGCTCTGTGACTATGTGAATATGTTTACAAAATGCTGACCACTGTGAGTCTATCTGTGACCTCTGATCCTGTGACCAGTCAGAGCAGCAGAGACACAGTTCCTGTTTCCTCCTTTTAGATTGCATGTGGAGTCCGGTCCTGACCCCGTGACCCTCGTGCACAGCTCAGCCTAAAGCCGTCTGCCAACCCAAACCTGCCATTCATCTGACCCACAGTCCACGTCCATTGTCTTTCAATGTAATGCAATTTTGTACTCACTCAAACGGGTGTGTTTTGTCTAGTAATAGTTGTAGCATGTTTCACTGAAAAGGGGATATTACACAGAATCTATATTTGTATTTATTTTTGGAATACATCTCAGGACAGTGTTTGAAAAATGTAAAAACTTTATATTTGCATTTACATTACATCCAATAGCACTCTTCTTGCGCTGTCGGGTGTTTTGAGTTTATGACTACTGACACTGAAAATGAAAAGTGGTAGCAGGCACCCCTGAGGATTAATTTTCTGTATTTCTGAAGTCTTGCAGATTAGGCAGGATTTTGAAGCACACATTCCAAGGACCAAAATCATCTTGGACCAGGTTAATCTCTAGGGCTCAGAGCTAGTTAGGTGTAGTGAAACCTAATTATTATTTTCCATTTTAGATTCAGCCACCTTCAGTGAAGCAACCACTTCCTGTCTTTTGGTCAACACAGTGAACTCCTGTTAAAAGCTCAGATCAGCAAACTGCAAAATGAAAACAACCTTATTTTTAGACTGGCAGCTATGCACTTTTGAAATTATGCTGATAGCTTTTTTTAAGAGCGCTTAAGTCCTTGCGTCATGAACTTCTTTTCCAAAAAATACACTAATTCAAGTTAAAACCTGAGAGTAGAAAAAAAAGTGATTGATGGGCTTTGCAGGGTTCTCACTTAACTAACTGTTACACTTTGGATTTAATGAATCATTTACTGCTCTTCACCAAACAGCAATCTATGAACTGAGGGGTGCTGAATTTAGTTTAAAGCTGTACTGTAGCAGAGGCTGTTCTGCCAAAAATAGTAAGAAAGAATCAAGGAGTTTGTGGTTTGTGAGTTATTAAATTGACAGCTCCTGAGAGCTTGCCAAAACTGGAAACTGCCCAGGTTCAGGTGTGCAAAGCTGGTAGAGGGGGGGCAAAGTGGATGCATGAATCTGTTGGTGATTCGACAAAGTTCTAAGTAAGAGATCTGAATATGAATATAAACCTCTGCTCAGGGAAACGCAGGCAGTTTAAGACCCTCTTCTCCTGTGCTTTCTCAGAACCACTATTCTGTTTCTCCTCCATTGCAGCAAAGACTAACTGAAACGCTTCAGATTTGTCTGTGATGAAGCAATCGTGTTTAAAAAACATTCCTTGCAAGTTTGATCGGGATCAGACTATCAGATTACAAAACATTGCAATGCAAAATATGATGAACTAGGTGCTGTGATGGGTTTGTATCACATTTTTTTTCAGGAGTGTAGTCAACTTTGGAAAATCTTGAAAAATATTTTGTACCTGACATATGAATAATGTATTGGTTATTTCTGATAAAGCCGCTGAGATGAGCACTACAGTAAGTAAATAAGCCTGTTAAAGATGGGGAGCATGATCTTAAAAACATGTTGTTTAAATGTATCTTTAGGTATACATGTGAAGCACCAGGCAAAACATTTGAATCCGCATTCAGCCTGGATCTTCTGACAAGATGCAGATGCATAGCATCGGTGCTCCTTTATATGCAAATGAAATAAAAAATGAAATAAAAAAACACTTTGTAAACTGTGAGAGATCTTGTTCTTGGTCATTGAGAAAATACACCTCAATTACTACACCCCAAGTGCAGTTTTGAGACACTCCCTTTACTTGGGTATTTCCCTTTAATGCTCCTGTGTACTTCAACTCCACTATATTAAAGAGGGAAATACTCCACTGTGTTTGTTTGACAGCTATAGTTACTCCTTTGGATATGAATATTTAAAATATATGATCAGTTTATACATATGACGTGTTATAGATTCAACTACCCAGTAAAGGAAGTAGAATTAGACTTGCATTGAATGAAAATGGGTTCTATGGGTACCCACGAGTCTCCCCTTTACAGACATGCCCACTTTATGATAATCACATGCAGTTTGGGGCAAGTCATAGTCAAGTCAGCACACTGACACACTGACAGCAGTTGTTGCCTGTTGGGCTGCAGTTTGACATGTTATGATTTGAGCATATTTTTATGCTAAATGCAGTACCTGTGAGGGTTTCTGGACAATATTTGTCATTGTTTTGTGTTGTTAATTGATTTACTATAATAATTATATACCTACATTTGCATAAAGCAAGCATATTTGTCCACTCCTATGCCGATAAGAGTATTAAATACTTGACAAATCTCCCATTAAGATACATTTTGAACATATTGAACTGTGATGCTGGAAACTTGAATTTCCCTCGGGATCAATACAGTTACTATCAATCTATCTATCTATCTATCTATCTATCAATCTATCTATCTATCTATCTATCTATCTATCTATCAACTATGGAACATCATGCGATTAATCGGGATTAAATATTTAAATTGATAGCCTTATATTTAATGTGTAACTGGACAGAAGGGTATGTTTTGTAATATTAGCTTATTCTAATGCTACTACACAGCTGGTTTTAATTACTGCATATTTCAACAACATCCATTCTCCTCAGGGAGATATCAAAAACACCTGTTGTGGGAGAGTCCAGTTTGAACATACTGCTCTGAATTACCACTTGGCCTGGATACAGAACAAGATGTACCAGTGTATTACAACATATCCATCATCAATCAATCCATCTTTATTTATATAGCATCTTTCAAACAAGTCAAATGCAATTCAAAGTGCTGTACAGACGATTGACAAAAATGTAAAATGTTAAAAATGGATTTAGAGACTAATGCACATCAAAACCACTAATATAAAAGTTCATTGAATAAGAAAGCAATAAAAGATGGGTATTTAAGATAATAAAAGATAAATGAAAATACAAGGAAATACAAATAACAATAAAAATAAATAAATACAAATTATGAAACTACACAAAATAAGCAGATTTTATTAAAATAATGAAATTTTAATAAAATAGAATAAAAGAGATAATGATCAACAATAAAATGTTGATTAAACAAAGTATAGTAAAAACACTATCATGGTGAACAGACTTAAAACAGAATTAAAAACAGCTTTTTCCCAACTGCCATAAACCTCCTGAACTCTGACGTCTCCTCTGTGTGAGTTGAACACGTGCAATGTAAATGTGCAATAACACGTTGATCACTTTTGTGTCACTTTTACAATGTAAATACTGTAAATCTGCTGTTACGGATATGTGCAATGACATGCTGATCACTCTGTGCAATAATTATACAATTATCTGACGTTGTGCAATAATCTGGCAAAACTGTAATCTGGCAAAACTGTCATCGAATCAATATATTGTATTTTTATATTTTACATTGTATTATATTTTATATATATATATATATACATATTTTTATATATTTATTGCACTATCTCTTTTTTTATTTTATTGTCTTTTTTAGCACCTATGGGATCACAATCTAATTTCGTTGTACAACACAATGACAATAAAGGGCTTGAATCTTGAATCTTGAATCTTGAATGATAAATAAAATAAGTACAAACAATAAAAACTTAAAATTATAAAAAAAAATCATAAAACACTACATGAAAAGCCAGACTAAATAGATGTACTAGTTTTTTTTAGCTGGTTTGAAACACAGCATGCATGCAAAAGCTTAAAGGGTGAAATCTCCCTCAGTAACAACAAGTCCTCCATCAGTTGACAGTCCCACCTGTTGGCCACGTGGCTGTGCTCTCACACCACTCACCTTGTTGTCTGTGCTCCTCCTCTGCGCATGCGTGGAGACCATTTCATCCAGCAGCAGCAGCAGCAGGCCTCTCACAGCAAAGCAGAGCTCCTCCTCCACATACACAAACATACACACATATGCAGACACAGAGTACCGAACAAAACGTCAAAGCAAAGCCACGTTTGGTTGGGATTGTCTCACCGTTAACGCCGCTAAACCTGGATGCCAGGAGTCCTCATAAATGGGCCTTCATCGCTAATTTAACAGCAACATCAGGTCGACACAGAGGATCTTTCTGGGTGAGTTGTCTCTCTGGTTCTGTCTCGTGCTGCTGCTGCTGCTGCTGCATCGTTTCTAGCTTCAGCAAAGCTTAAGGATGGGACACATTGTCATTGTTTGGATGTTATATTCTTGTATTAGTCTGGGTTTTTACTTCACATTCACTAACGGCTTTGAAATGTTATGATAAACCAGTTTTTTTACACTGCTGTTTGTTAGCCTTAGCCTGCTAGTTAACGCACAATGTGACGAGATCCATTATCGGACACGATTTTATGCTAGGTCCAAACAACAGATTTATCTCCTCCTCCTCCTCCAGTCTGTGTGATTCATTATGTTTGATAATAGAGAAACAAAATCACAATTAAAAAAACTTTTTTTTGTTTACGTTTTCTACCTATAATTCTTGTTTTTGGGGGTGATTTTGCAGCTTTGCCCCAAAAAAACCTCCGAGTCACCCACCCTCCTCCTCTCCTCTCCCCCTATGCTTCCATAGTCGGACGCGTTGGTTTGCGGCTAGTGTTTTGTGGTTTTGACCTTTACCTTTCACTCTCCATCCTCCATGAGTGTTTGTTGACACAGTGTGCTCCAGTATTGTAGGGAAGCAGAGAGTGGGTAAAACAAGGTTAGCCATGCAGTGTTGTGTGTTACAAGAGGATGCGCCTGTTTTTTTTTGTGATTGTGCAGCATGTTGTTGATCTGACTGTAGAGGGACAGCTGGAAATAACAACCATGTGCATGTCAAACCTGTAGCAATACTGTGGCCTGGCTTTTTTGGTATTGTTTTGTATTTTGCTGGGGAATACAGACTGAGCACTGAGGAATGAATGTGTCCGATAATGGACGCAGTAACTTATTTTAGCACTAGAACAGAGAGGCTGGAGCTGAGGTTCAGCCTCTTGCACTGAGGAAACACTGATCTCTTCACTGATATATTGTTTTAATATAATGTGTCTACCATTATTGCATTTGTCTTTGTTTGCAATACATGTACACTGTTGTGGAGAAGTGCTTCAACAGAGTTGTCCTGTTTATAATGATGGCAGATTTATTTATTTATTTATTTATTTATTTAAAAAGGATCCCCATTAGCTCATACCAATGGCACCAGTTAGTCTTCCTGGGGTCCGAAATCAAGTACATTACATTTATCACATACATACTATATACAACATCATATTTGTGTGACACTAATAACATTAACATTTTCCAAACATATATAAATTTCACATTCATACACAACTTCCACAACCAGTTAGCCTCAAGGCCCATCATCAGGGAAAAGGAACAAAAGAAGAACCATACATAACCAACACTGGACTATCAATCAGCTGCTTAAGTAATGTATTCTTAGATGGTATTTGAATGAGGATTTGTTAGAGGCTTGACAGATCATCAGATCATTAGAAAAACACTGGTGTGATCATAATGTTTATCCCAGAGGGGAATTGTTTTTCTCTTGCATCCCTCCATGAGGGAGGTCAGAGGTCAGACTAAGATACTGAGCTGGTAGACGTCCGGCATCTTGCTCAAGGACACTTCAGCATGGATGGCTAACACTCAGGTTAAAGAACATGAAATGTGTTAGAAATAAACTGCTATTGTTAAATGTTGTTGGTATTTATTGAATCAGACCTGCATATAGCCTGCCATACCTGCAGCTTTGGCCTTGTTGTGTTAGTACCCTCACTCAGTAGTAACTCTCTGACTGAAATGTACATACCTTTGCAAGCCGCGGCACGAATGACAAAAGCGATGTAGTCGTGTCTGTAGCACATTGTTACTTCACATAGCGTTCCCATGAATGAATGCCTGACTGCTCTGCTTTGTAACGCACATAAACACTCTCACTCCTGGGTTGTTTTCAGGGAACAAATCTCATGATTAGCTTATTACCTCATTGTCTGCGCTTGTTATCTGACGCGTTACTGCTCAAAATCTAAAATATTCCTTCGGATCTTGTTGCCTATTTTGATAACTAACTGTCATTGGATTTTGCGTTATAATCTGGATAGAGACGTAGGCAAGGGGACTGTCTGATTTGAATTACTAGGACTGTCAAAGTTAACGCAATAACGCGTTACTGCAAATCCGTTTTAACGCCACTAATTTCTTTAATGCAATTTGCAGTAGCAGGCTTAGATTTAAAGCTAGAGTGAAGATACTAGCATCATATGAAACTAGAAAACCTAAGGAACCATGTCATGCAAGCTTGTTGCTAAATAACGCTCCAAAGTTATGCTAAATGTTGGCGAGGAAAAACTAGCATGGCTGTTTTCAAAGGGGTCCCTTGACCTCTGAACTCAAGATATGTGAATGAAAATGGGTTCTATGGGTACCCACGAGTCTCCCCTTTACAGACATGCCCACTTTATGATAATCACATGCCGTTTTGGGCCAGTCATAGTCAAGTCAGCACACTGACACACTGACAGCTGTTCATGTCTGTTGAGATTGAGTTTGCCATGTTATGATTTGAGCATATTTGTTATGCTAAATGCAGTACCTGTGAGGGTTTCTGGACAATATTTGTCATTGTTTTGTGTTGTTAATTGATTTCCAGTAATAAATATATTCATACATTTGCATAAAGCAAGCATATTTGCCCACTCCCATGTTGATAAGTGTATTAAATACTTGACAAATCTCCCTTTAAGGTACATTTTGAACAGATAAAAAAATGCAATTACTTTGCAATCAACTGTGGACAATCATGCGATTAATAAATGTTTTAATCGATTGACAGCCCTAATAATTACATTTCACAATTTGCTCGTTTGCACATTTTAAAAAATTGACAACACAAATTTGTCTTCAGCATTGCATTTATTTTGTGCATAATGGTCTAAAAGAAACGTGATTATAAAAAACAACAATCAGTAAGAGTAGGTGTCTGTTGTTTGTTTCTTTGCGACGGTTGTTATCTCATTTCGATGCCCACCTGTCTTAACTGTTGTGCTGATTACAGTGAGTGCAGACTGCTGATGAAGCAGCATGATAGCTTTGGGGTTTCTATTAGCGAAATCTGTTACCAAGATTGGCTGGAGAGTGAGGTGGGGGTGTGAGGGCTTGGCATTCGTCATTATCCCCAGAGGAATCTGGTGAACCAGACTGCAACATGTTAGGAATCCATATGCTACGTCTGCCAGGTCTAACCTGCTGCCGGGTCGGTGTGCTAGGATGTCCGACATAGTGCCGCTGCAAGAGTCTGTCCTTGGAGTACCTGCAATGAATGCCTTTTTCTATTCGTGCAAGAGTTTAAGTCAAAATGTTTTATTTCAGCACACAGTGCGTAATGTACCAGTCATCTACACACATCGTGACTCAGCTCTGGTCTCAGTAGTGAGACTGTACAGCTCTCCATCTGTGAAGTCAGACTCATCGAGTAAGGTGGCAGAAGACTCACAGATTAAATCTTCGACCACACTGAGTTCTTCCCTATCTTCTCTCCGTCAATAGCTCTCTCTCCCTCGTCTCACTGACTGACTGATGGCTGGATAGGAGTAGTCTAATTGAGGTGCATCCTGACGAGGAGTAGAGGAGACAGGACATGTCTACAGGACATGTCCGCAGGCCAAGCTACATGTCGACTCTCTTCCTTTTAGCGATGAGTTATGAGGAGGAGGGGGGAAAAAATCGCTGTCTGGTCGATCCTTAAAGCTGCGAGGAGCTGAGCTGTGTTACTGTCTTATGTTAAGCTCGGAGTCTGTCTTATGCGCTCAGCGGGGAAGTAATGGCTCCTCTGTCTGTACACTGACCATCTCATTGCACATTTGAAGCCTGTCCAAGGCCCTGCTGACCTCAACACAATGACCGCGTTTAGTTCGTTTTTTTCCCCCTCCAGCCTCTTCTCTCCGACGTCCACTGTCTCTTTAATCGGCAAGTGCAGTAACAGACGAGGGATTTATCGTGGAGACTTTGGTGCAGAGCTTAACAGTATACTGACACTCGTGAGCAACAGGACATCACAGATGGTACAAGACGTACTCTGCACAGTAGGATGTATCACTCTAGATGCATTCAACATAATTTACTTCATGGCCGCCTGCATTTCAG
This sequence comes from Sebastes umbrosus, assembly GCF_015220745.1. Taxonomy (NCBI): domain Eukaryota; kingdom Metazoa; phylum Chordata; class Actinopteri; order Perciformes; family Sebastidae; genus Sebastes; species Sebastes umbrosus. Next base: position 9,535,675 of record NC_051270.1, read on the forward strand.
GCAGTCGGATATAGTGTGTTAGTGGTGCGTGAGTACCCAAATACACACAGTGCACACACCGTGATGTATTTGATTGTGTCTGATAAGGTATGTGCACACTCTGAGTTATGCAGGTTTATTGTAGACAGTGCAAGATGCAAAGTGGCAAGCAGCGACACGGTCCACCTGTTTAGGAAGAGTGATGGAAAGTGAAACCGGCAGCAGATGTGCATGGCACCTGCAGCTCTTCCTCTTTTCAAACGTGTGTAAAGACAAATAGGTGTATCACATCACAATACTGTATACTAGGGCTGCAACTAACAATCATTTTCATTGTCGATTAATCCATTGTTTATTTTCTCGATTAGTTGTTTGGTCAGAAAATGTTGAAAAATGTCAACCAGTGTTTCCCAAAGTCCAAGATGAAGTCCTCAAATGTCTTGTTTTGTCCACAACTCAAAGATCTTCAGTTTACTGTCATTGTTGTTCATTGTTTGGTATTTGTTCAGCTAACAGTCCAAAACCCAAAGATATTCAATTAAGCATCATAAAGGGCTGATTAAAACCAGCAAATATTCATATTCAAGAGATTTTAACCTCTAACACATTCAGTACTTTTGCTTTAAAAACGACTGAAATGGTTAATCCATTATCAAAGCAGTTGCAGATTATTTTTTGCCAGTTGACTAATCTATTAATCAACTAATAGTTTCAGCTCTAAACTGCCATTTCAACACAGTCTACAGGTCATTTTTCTTTGCTTTGATAATCTTTTAGTCCTCTTACGGTGTGATGTGAATGTTGCCTTGTGAAGCATCATATAAGTCAATTATGATTATAATATTTCACAAAAACATTTGGTGCATGAAGGCTTTAAATCCTTGTTTTTCTCTCTTTAACTACATTGACGAGAAACACCAGCTTTCAGCAGCGTAACAGTACAGAAAGCTATCACATTTAATAGAGAATTGACTAAAGGTGCTATGTAAACATGACCAGGTTGCCTTAAACAAAGAGCACAACCATCATCTGTCAAAAATATTTTCCCACTGCTGTGGCTCCTATATCTTCCTTTCTGTTCAGCACCTGCTGAGCTGTGATAGAGGCAAACCCCCCCTCGTGCCCTCCTTCCTAGTGATCACGCTGCCCAGTAGAATAGTGGCATTGTGGCTGACATCTTGCGTGCAAACTCAGCGAGGCCTCTCCATCTGGGCAGCGGCTGGTCAGTCAGGCAGCTCCTCGAAGTCCGGGAGGCTTCTACCGCCACGCCTGCTGGCGAGCTGCACAATGTAGGCAATGAGGAGAGTCGCTGGCCTGACACATGCCCAGTCTTTCACTACGCCCACGGCCTCTGGAGATTTCCCTCTGGGAACTGTTTCTCACAAAGATAACAATAATGCAACATTTTAGTATTTCTAGAATATGCCATTTCGGAAAAGTCATATCTCATTGTTTATGATTCCTCTTTGCACTGTTCATGTGTTGCTACTGCTTGCTACATTCAAGAGGTAGTGATGTCATATAAGGAGCCTCATCTATCCGATGACAACCCAGACAACCCCCACCCGTTCCTGCAACCTGCAGCTGAAATGTTTTATTATCCATATAACGATTTTCTACCTGAGGTGATAATTTAGAAACGCCATGGTGAAGAATTCCTCAGCTCTAAGACATAAATCTGCCAAAACTACCAAGTCACCGGTTTCAATATGGCCTATGGGTCCCTCCTCATCCCTCACTAACCACTCCACCTATACCCAGAGCTACCCCATGGTGCAAACCAGCAGCATGCAACGACCGATCAGTCTGTGTTTTTTGGGTTGTGAACGACCTGATTTTAATTAATAAGCAGAAGGAGAAATTTTTCAGCTGAGGGAAACAGTCAGACACTTCCTCCTTTGAGTGGATCAATTCAGAAAAGCTGAGACCTGGAGATGCACATTTGATATATATATATATATATATATACACTAGGGCAGTCACTAGGGCTGTCAATCAATAAGAATATTTAATTGCATGATTGTCCATAGGTGATCGCAATTAATCACAAATTGATCGCACATTTTTTATCTGTTGAGAATGTACCTTAAAGGGAGATTTGTCAAGTATTTAACAAATATGCTTGCTTTATGCAAATGTATGTGTATATTTATTATTGGAAATCAATTAACAACACAAAACTGACAAATATCGTCCAGGAACCCTCACAGGTACTGCATTTAGCATGAACTATGACTTGCCCAAAACCGCATGTGATTATCATAAAGTGGGCGTGTCTGTAAAGGGGAGACTCGTGGGTACCCATAGAACCCATTTTCATTCACATATCTTGAGGTCAGAGGTCAAGGGACCCCTTTGAAAATTTCCATGCCAATTTATGATAAGTTTGGAGCATTATTTAGCCTCCTTCCCGACAAGCTAGTATGACCATGGTACCATTGAATTCCTTAGGTTTTCTAGTTTCATATGATGCCAGTATCTTCACTCTAGCTTGAGCCCGCTATAACCTCCAAATTGCAACTTGCTTACTAAGAAATTAGTGGCGTTAAAATGAATTTGCCTTAACGCATTATTATTGTGTTAACTTTGACAGCCCTAATATATGCTTACCTTGCATTCAGCCCACTTTTGACATGTCAAATGACACTGGCACAGGTGAAATTACATGTGATCATCATTCATAAAGATCTGAGACTGCAACTTTAGTGTTCTAGTTGCTCTGTTTTGTGTCAGTCAAGACATGTCAAGACAAGTTTAAACATCAACCACATGATCAAAGCCTGAGTGTCCGGCTGAGTTCAGCCCAGGTTGAGATGGGTGTCCCCAGGCAAGGTATGATGATCGATGTAGACCCGTTCTTATTGACCACAGATACAGGTTCATCCTGTGTAACTGTGTTGGTCGGAAAGGGATATAGTGGGATATAATTGGACAGCCAACTAATCGTGTTACAGTAGGATGTTGATAGGATGATATTATCAAATTCTGCTTTGAAAGCCGCCTCCTGTATATAAATGTACACAACATAGACAAACAGACAAATATACACACAGTAGGACACTGTTCCTGTGAGTCCTGCAGTCAGATCCTCACCACAGTCCTGTTGCTTGTTTAACATTCTGCCTGTGAGTCCTCATTAGATTGAATCTAATAAGAAAAACATAGGAAAGCTTAAGAAGCGACAGGGCATTTATGGGGAATGTTTCATGTTATATATCTAGCTGTTGTATTGTAGGTCTGTGATAAGGGATGCTGGCCCCAGGATGTTTTGGAGGAACAGACTTGTGCTCTTGTAAAATAAACATTTGATTGTGATAAAGTAACGCCAGCAGCACAGAAATAAATTCAGCTGATGAATAACTAACTTCAATCCGAAGCTGTGTATAAAATACCAGTCTAACTCAAACATGGTGTTTGATCAGCAGTGCTGCCTTCACTGTCTTACATGTGCCAGAAATCATAGCTTTCACATTTCCAGCTGATGAATGAGCCGTCTCTATCTCTTAATATTTCGCACTAAAAGCTAAGAAGTTTTCTGGTCTTCGCCCCAACAATGCGATTTGAAAGTCTTAATTATTTACTGTGACGTAAACTATAATGATCATCAATCACTCGCTGTTATTTTTTGTTATTTACCCTTAGTGTCTCATCTTTTGTGATAATTTGAGTTGCTACTTGATGGTCTAAACAGTAACCTTAGTCATTTCGCTGTGTGAAATAACGCTGATAATAACAAAGACTGTACTTTTCCCAAGCCTCGTGTCCAACCTCAGTCTGGTTTCGGGCAGGTTTGGTCTTGTGATGTTTCAGGTTTAAACTGCCTTCATCTTGCTAGCGTGCACAATATGAAACTGCACTATTTGTTCAAAATAGGCATTTAAAAGTCATAGCAAAAAGGCATAGATTTACAACACCATATTATTAAACATTTGGGCGATACGATGATATATACTACTGTACCCTGAGATGACTGAGATTTCAGTTGTCGCAGTTTATACGGAAGCAGCTGTCGCTTTTTAATATATGTTGTTTGAGGCCATTGGGAGTAAAGCTGAAAATCAACAGAACTGCTTTAGGTCAAAATTTGAGTTAAAGGATTTTTCATTGCAATGTAGTTTAATTTGTCAGGTATCTTTTTGAGTGGATTAGCCTAAAACGGACATTACCATCTGGTCGCTTCACTGATGTGAAGCCATGTCACTCACGATGTATACTGTATGTAGCTCTCATGATGTAAACAATTTTATAGTGCGATCGACAATTGCACTATAAAATAACAATAATTTGACACAAAAACGGTCTGACGGAGTCCGACATCAGAACTGCGCCCATAGCAACAGTCTGTTATACATAGCAACGGTCTGCTATAAAAAAATAACAGACCGTAGAACGCCGTGATTGACCAATCAAAATCAAGTATTCAACAAAGTTGGGTGATAAAGGGGAAGTAGTGCAGTCAGGTTAAAGTTGATGGCTTTAAATGTATAGACACATCCTCTGCCATTATTGTGAATGTCATGAAAGAGTACAAGATGAATCACTGATGATAATAATGAATCCTGTCTCAGCAGGGAGACTCAAGTGCTTCCTCTTTTATCTACCGGTCCATGCACTCCCAGAGTAGTGTTTGGGAAGTTGAGTCACTTGAAGTGCATCACTTCAAAGACGCACATAAATGCTTCTGCTTTAATGATGTCACAGAGAGTGCTGAAAAGTAAAGTAACCTGAATTAGGTCTACTCTAATACAGGCTTTTCTATTAAAGGAAATATTTTACTTGATCTTTTCTTTGTGTAGAATTCCCCCCAGGCTATCTTTTTAATAAAAGCAAACATTTTTTTCCTGATGTTTTCAATCGGGAGATTAAACCTGCGCAGTGTGGAGATGTTATTACTGGTGACCGTGGCCTACATTTGGACATGTTTCTGATACACCGGCTGATGAGCCCCAGGACTTACTGAGAGGTAGATTGATGCATACGTAGATACTGAATGATGGATTTAGAGATACTAGGCAGATGGTTAATTCTTTAGGTCTTATCTTCTACCGTTTTATCATACATGTAAATCCTAGGAACACAAGAATGTCATCATCATGGTGTTTTGCTGTCACTGGAGAAGCTGGCATCCTATTCATCACTGAGAATCAATACTTTTCAACATTTATTTAGATCCTCATTACCAGTTACCAGCACAACAGCTCATCTTCCATTTCAGCTAACAGCTTCGACCAGCTCGCCCCGCTCCACATGTGAGCCAATGGCTGTTTAGTAGCATATCATTTATAGAAATACAAACTGCTGGCGCAGGATGCATGTAGTACATGCCATTGGAACCATGTATACAGAGATGATTGCATATATAGTGAGGGTACAGTGACAAACGGAGATTTCTTCCGACCCTCTCATTTTTACTATCTAGTTTTCCAATGGACATTTGAAGAAATATGGGTGACTGCATACTGCTTAGAATAATTTGAATGAATGATGAACATGAGTAAGAAAAGCCACTGCGACGCTTTCATTTGTAATGCGATTACTGTACCATATTTGTATGTTCACTTCTCTATGATTGCATATGGAAATAAATGATAAGTGCACAAAAAAAAAGAAATACAAACAGCTGGATGGGTAATGAATACAATAGCCCACATAACTGTTCTCTCTTCTAACCCATCTTCACTCAGTATTCATAATGTAATAGCCACGTAATTTAAAACTAATATGAAACAGATGTAGTAGTATGCTCTGGTGATCATTTAATACTGGTGATTATAATCTAGGTAATAAATGTATTTATTACCTGGTGAGCATCTTTCCTTGGACTGTTTCCAACATTTCAACAAAAGGGAGCAGTCTCATACAGTTAGATGTAAACTTCACTCATAATGAAGCACAGTTGTAAAACACAACAGCAGTCTTGTGCGTTCTATAGAAATACTGTCACTCTGTCTCCTATCTTGTCCCTTTTTAGCTTTTTATTTTATTTTTCTGCTCATTAACTTAACATGCATCCTACTATCATCGTCATATTCAGGATTTTTTCATTATGTATGTATGTGAGTTGTTGCATTAACTAGAATAAACCAGTAATATACTATAGTAATATACATATGGATATAAGCCAGTATGTTATTGGCTGTAATGAAAATGTTTATTGTTTTCACTGTTTACCACTAAACAACACAGCAGTGAAACTATTAAATAAAAAATAAACAATCTCTATCCAAACAGGTACCAGGAATAAACTGTGTACTGGTTGTTTCATGCAAATGCTGTATCCCAGTAAAGATCCAGGATATCATTTTCATAATATTATTGTGCGTTAAGTATGTACGATTTTGAAAAAAATATCTAATAGCGATTATTTGGACTGATATTGCAATTACGATATGATTTGCGATATTAGAGGGAATGGCAATTTTTACATCATTATTCTAATTTTCAATGAAAAGCATATTAAAATTATTATGTTGTGATTGCTGCAGAGATTTATACCAAAGAAAGATGTTTGATTAAGCCTGATGAATATGATGTGTAGGCTAGGACATCTCTGCAGCACCACAATATTTAATATAAAATGGTATTTTACACACATTTTGCCTTTAAGAAATATTGTGATTTTAACAAATACTGCGATTTGAAAATTGCAGAACGCCATGTTGTGATTTTGATAAAATTTCGATTAGTTGTGCAGCCCTATTGTGCAGCCCTATTGTGCGTGTGAATACACAGTTTCTCTCTGTCCTCTGCTTAGTGCAGGTTGTGAAAAATCAATATAGTGTTGCCACCTGATACAGGGTCTCTCCGTTCAGCCAAGACGGTGAGCCACCCAGAACCCAATACATCTCATTTTGCGATCAATTTAGTTAGGAGGTGATAGCCACACTCAATATATGACCTTTGCTGTGTGAACTAGCGGCTCTGCTCTTTAGTGTATTATAAGTCATCATATCTATTTCTGCCTTTCGACATGAAGTGTGCTAGTTCAATTCTCGGTTCCTAGAAAAGGGTGTCATCCAATTGAGGAAACGGGATTACTGCAGTTGAGTGTTGTTCGTAGTGATTTGTATTTATAGTCGATGCTGACCCGTTGACTTTCACGTCTTTTCTCTCAACTCACCCATTCACAATTCCATTCACACTTCCTCTCATTCCAGTCTCGTACCCGATCTGACTTATGCACACACATGTGCAGTCACTCACACCCATTCAGACCCATATATCATTACACGGTCGCTCTCTGCCACACACATCTGCTGTTCTTGCTGATGTCCAAGCCTCTAGTCTGAGTAGACCGCGGGGTCAGCAGCATCGGAGGAAGAAAAAGCCACCCGTCTCAAGTTTCTGCAAAGCTCTGTCTTGAGTCTCCGGGGAACGTAAGAATGTACCAACCGTTTAGGACGTGCAGCAGACCCCTCCCTGCATATTCTTCAACATGTTTCAATGTTAACCTCATTGTGTCACGTAAGGGACAGAGTTTGGATAAATGTTAGGTCGTAGATTATTTTCATGCTTGTTGCCAGATACACTTCCTGCATTTAGCTCAGCCAGGCAGCCAGAAGATTGTCTATTGTTATTGGCATAGGAGGCACTTTATGTTGTCACTATGATGTTATTGCAGTAATAAAGTCCCAGTCTGTTTATGTGCTCGTGTAAAGCCATTTTTCCTGGACCAGTCCTGAACCCTTTTATAAGCGCATGGCCTTGTATCTGTATATATTGAATGGTGTGTTGTTGGTGTATCCAGCACATGGCTGAGGTCTTATTCTAGTACCTTTTTAAGAGCCTGTGTGCTGCTGTGTTTCACTGTAAAATGCAATTCAAGGTCAGGATGTTTACTCAGGTGTCCACAGTGTGTCCTACGCTGTTCCTTCCTGCTGTCTCTCTACCGTGTGTCACCACATGTTATATTAAATATATATAATCTAATGCTGAAACAATTAATTGATTAGCTGATTGACAGAAAGTGAATCAACAATAATTTAGATAATTCATTGTCTAAGCAATAATCCTGCCAAAATAAGAGTCGTTACTCAAATGTGACGATTTTGTGTAATTTTTGTATAATTGTCAATTGAATATATTTTTTTTATAGAAGTATTTAACTGTTGATCAGAAAGAAATAAGCCATTGGAAGACGTCACCGTGGGCTTTTAAAATGCAACAGGTATTGTTTTGCTATTTTAGAACATTTTATAGGCAACTGGTGATCTCATTATCAGTTAATCTGTCGGTTATTTTCTCTATTAATCGTTTGGTCTACAAAATATCAGAAAAATGCCAATCATAATCTCTCAAGGCAAAAGGTTATTTCTTCAAATGTCTTGTTTTGTCTGACCAATAGTCCAAAACCCCATAGTGTTCAGTTTACTGTCACAGAAGTCTCTAAGGTACCAGAACATATTCACTTTTGAGAAGCAGGAACCAGAGAAGTTTGGTATTTGTCTTCAAAAAAATTACTCACAACAAGTAATCAATTATTAGAACAGTAGCCGGTTAATTATGTTTTCGGGTTGTCCGTCCATCCGTCCCATTTTCTTGAACGCGATATCTAAGACCTGTAGGAAGTTTCTTCAAATTTGGCACACATGTCCACCTGGACTCAAGGATGAACTGATTAGAATTTGTTGGTCAAATGTCACGTTAACCTCACGTCTGTCCCATTCTCAGGAACGCCTTGAGCAAATTTCTTCAAATTTGGCACAAACGTCCACCCGGACTCAAGGATGAACTGATTAGATTTTGGTGGTCAAAGGTCAAGGTCACTGTGACCTCACATATGTTTTTTGGCCATAACTCAAGAATTCATATGCTAATTATGACAATTTTATACACACATGTCTAACAGGATAAAATGATGACATGATGACATTTTGGACAGACATGGATGTAAACTGCAACTTGACTGTTGGCGGAGGCATACAACTACGAGTCGATAATTCTAGTGTTTCAATCAACTAATTGATTAATTGACTAATCGTTGCAGTTCTAAGAATAACCAGTAGTTAGTACCTGTAGCATTTGAAAGAACCAGAGTACCATTAATGCTGTGTTCAGTTGGTCCAACGTTTGTTAGTTTTATCTGGACTGGACCAATGGAACTGAACCACAGGTGTTGGGAGAGCTTTAGTGCTACTCTGGGACCCAGGGATGGTCTTTGATATGGTGGGAGAGGCTACATGTAGAATAGTGATTTTGCATAAAATCATGTTCATTCAATAGATATTACGAGGGACAAAATTATCATGACATACATTGTTTCTGGCCAATATTGAAAAGAAACTGTGGTCCTACAGCTCAGGCCTATTTACCCAGACTTCTCTTTAAGGCTGTATACCTGTCCCTGGGCTGTGAGAGTGAACAGGGTTATCATCACTGCACGCAGCGCGTGTGTGTGTGTGTGTGAAGCTTTTGTGAATTTACTGAAGAAATCCCTGAGCCCTGCTATCCGCAGGCAAGATTTGCAGTTGCTGCCTCTGCAAACATTGGCTCTGCATTAGCAGGAACTCTCCTCTGTGATCCCTCTTGTGTGTTTCATCGTCTACCTGGGCTTTTCCCACCCACATCATCACCATCACCTCATCACCCAATGTCCTCTCCTACAGGTGAAAACACACTCTGAACGTGGTGCATTAATGAATTTTTTTTCAGCATACACCAAACTCTCTGTAGATCACACACTCTTTCAAATACTTTAACTCAACGTTCTTTTACTCTACATTAATTTGTTCTCTGTGTTTCAGTTTTTGTCTGCTTCAGCTGATGTGTTTTGTTTTCCTGCCTGACACTGGAGACTGGTTGGCAGGTTGTGTTTGCTGGCTTTGTGCGTGGGGAAGCAGGGTTGTTTTCCTGCTTTGATCGAGAGGTGTGGAGTGTATCTGTGAGGTACTGCTTGCAGCAGATGCAAAGCCGCTGATAAGAGTAAGAGTTGCCTGCTGTGTGCACATGATTGTGTTTGCTTGTGAATCGTTGTTTTATGTGTGGTGTGATTTTTTTTTATGAGGGCTTAAACTAGGGCATACTGTACATTGGGAGAAGTGACAGTACATGCCACAGTGTTTCATCTCTGACTCGCAGACACACACCCAGCCGTCAGACCTTCACCTACTCCCAGTGTAGCCTATAATGTCCTATCTAAGCAGTATTGCACTGATTTACAGCTGTCAGGCAGTTCTCCTTTCAGCTAATTAGGCTACAAATCTTAACCTCGCCTATGAAAAGAATCTAATGACCCAGATAGCGTTGTCTCTGGGGTTGTACTGTTGTAGCTGAAACAATGATGATTATTAAGTGGTTATTTTGCTAGATATTGCTCAGGCAGTTGTTTATCACTTTCATCTCTCAAACATTTGGGGAACCAAATATTTCTTATATTTTATATCAGTGTTTTGACATTTGAAGACCCTTTTTAGTGTTGAGTCAATGCCCATAATTCCATGATTATTAAACTCTGACTCTGAAATGGTGATATGACGTGTCATTAACAGCAACGTTTATTCTAAATAAACCACATTTGTTGTTAGAGTTGTTCCAATACTGATACCAGTATTCGAAATGCTTCCGATACGTCCCAAAATTCAGTATTGGCTATCGGCGAGTACCTCAGTCTATGCACCGATCCAATACCATCATTTATTAACCCAGGAAAAAAATCAACTTGTTTAACTGGAAACCAATTCTTCTTCGCCTGTGCTGCCGCCATGGATGTATCATGGCTGCCACTGGCAACTACTGTTTTAGAGCAGCGAAGAAGAACTGATGGCAGGTAGTTTGTCACGGGACGATGGCAAACAACAACAGTGCGGTGCTAGTTGAGAGTGTATCGGTAGTCAGAGCGAGGAAAATGTAATTTGGAAATATTTCATTGTAAAATCTGTTCATGTTTTACAAAGGGTTTAACCTGAGCCAGGCCATACAACAAAGACCATGTATGGTCAGCAGTAAAGAGCTGTTAAATAATAATAATAGCTATATATATTTTTTTTAATCACGCTGGTATCAGATCGGTACTCGTTATCAGACGATACTGCAAGTTCAGGTATCGTAATCGGTATCGGGAAGGAAACATTTTTATCGGAACATCTCTGTTTGTTGTTGCCCAAAATGTAAAATCTATCAGCAGCTCTGCACCAGCGGAGGTTTCTAAGGAAAAACCTGTGAGACGCTTCAGAGACTAAAATCATTTCACTTCCTGTCGGTGTGAATATTCATGCGAGAGTGTGCATGTGTCAAATCTGTGCACATGCACTATGCGCTTTTCACTTCCTGTGTGTGAGCAGCGCACGCATGTGGTTCACTCTAAGCAGGCAAATGTGCCCGTACCCCTACAGTGGAGAGAGTGCCCCACACACTGAGCGCTAATGCAAGTCTGTGGTTTGTGAATTAATAATTCAGAGTGCTGGCATTGCTGGGTGGAGCCTCTATTATTCATGGTTGGCATTGGAACCGACAGATGACTGCTGTTAATATTAAGGACCGGCAGACGCAGTCCACCGCCAAGACACCAGGCAACACTTTCATGTCTGTCTCTCCACCCTCCATCCTCCATCCTCCCTCCTCCGTCGTCTCCACCCCTCTAACTCCTCGATGCCCTTGCTCTCCTGATCTCTGTCCTCTCCATCTGTGTGCTTCTCTTCGTCCTTTCTACATCTCCCCATGTCGGTCGTGCTTTCTCTATCTCTCCGTCTCCTCTTCACTCTCTCTCTCTCTCTCTCTCTCGCTGTGAACTCTTAATTCAAATTCAAATATGCTTCCTTGGAACAAGATGTTTAATTTGCGGTTTAGAAAATGTTATGTAACCGAAAATAAAGATATTCAGCTGGGCCTGAAATTTAGCTCAAACATATAATTACTTAAACAGAATAATGAACATGAGGGCAGCTTCACTTTTATTTTATCACGTTTTCTGCCAAGACTGATTTGTCAGTTAATTCACGCAACGTCTGCTAATGTGTCCAATGATTTAGAAGTCATTTCAGGGGGGGATTGCTGAGCAGAAACGGTTGCCCAGTTTTCCAGGGCTCCAGATTTGGACCGCTGTGCTGTCTACTCGTTGTATTGAATGTGACAACCTGATGATTGTATCTCATTTTTCATAAGAAATTACAGCTCTTATTCCATCTGTTATTGTGTTCTCTCTTAGGGAAACCAAGTCTTTCTATGTCTACCTTCATTTTAGAGGCTTCGCTCACTGCACATAGTCAATTTCTCAATTTGGGATTACTCTTCGCTCAGGTAATCTGTATAATCTCTATTTTGAGCCCAATAGTATTCCTGTGTGCTTTGCGATTTTACATTTTGCCTTTAGCTTCTCCCTCTCTGTCTCCATTTTCTCTCCCTCTTTCTCTCCCTTCTTTTTAGTCCACTGAGTGTGATTTTTCCTCCATGGTGTCAGTGCTGCCGCCTCTGAATGCTTCTTTTATTGAAGAGATTTGGAGCTCCAGTCACCACTAATGCCGCTGCCATATTGTACCAGCACCCTGCTGAGGCTGCTGCTAATGACATTCTTTGTGTCTCCATCCTCGTGCTTTGCCTCCTCGTCTCCTCCTCCTCCTCTGGTCTGAATGGAGGGCTTGTCATGTGTTGCCATCAAAGGAGGAGGAGAAGCAGTGAAAGCAGCAGCGAGCAGCTCCCCCCCGCCCCGTCCTTCCTCGCTCATTCTCTCGCACCTCCTGGGATGTTTGAAGCCACTTCTGCATATATGTGTGTGTGTGTGTGTGTGTTTGTGTGTGTTTGAGAGACAGCATATATTAGGCCATGGTTGGAGAATGTGTTTGCATATGTATGTAAGTGGCAGCATATATTAGACCAGAGGATGAGGGCATTTTGTGTGTACTTTTGTGGTTGTGTGTATATTCATCGTCAGTAACATTGAGAGGATAAGCAAAGGCTGAGGAGTGTGTATGTGTGTGTGTGTGTGTGCACCTGCCAAGCAGATGTCTTGTCAAAAGAGCACCGAGCCTCCCAGAGTCCCACAACCCTCTAGCTCTCAGCCTGCATCCCCTCCACCTCCTCCCAACTCTCCCAGTGCCACTGTTGGAGCTTCCTTCTCTTACCTGCCTCCGCATATCATTTAGCACTCAGGCCAGAGTCGTCCTCCTCAGTCATCCTATCCTGATGTTCCTCTCTGCCTTTTAACACAGACACCTGCATCCTCTCACATGTAATAGTTAATGGATAGTTGATGCCAACCACCGACACACACACACACAGTGCTGTTACTGTACTTCTGAGCATGTTTCACTTTAATTCCTTAACTCTCACCACTACATACTCAACATAAAACTACTGTGATGAGAGGTTATCTTTCATCACGCCGGTAGTGCTGCAACTAACAGTTATTTTCATTAGCGATTGATCTATTTTTTCCGATTATTCAATAATCGTTTTTGTCCATTTAGTGTGAAAAATTAGGGCTGTCGAAGTTAACACGTAACGTCAATAATTTTTTTAGTGCATTAACGCAACTTGTGATTTTTAGGTTGCAGCGGGCTCAGGTTTAAGATACTGGCATCATTTGAAACTAGAAAACCTGAGGAATCCAACATGTCATATTAGCTTTTTGCGAACTAGGCTAAATTACGCAAAATTTTGGCGAGGAAAAACTGGCATGCCCTTTTTCTGACCTCAAGATATGTGAATGAAAATGGGTTCTATGGGTACCCACGAGTCTCCCCTTTACAGACATGCCCACTTTATGATAATCACATGCAGTTTGGGGCAAGTCATAGTCAAGTCAACACACTGACACACTGACAGCTGTTGTTGCCTGTTGGGCTGCAGTTTGCCATGTTATGATTTGAGCATATTTTTTATGCTAAATGCAGTACCTGTGAGGGTTTCTGGACAATATTAGTTGTTGTTTTGTGTTGTTAATTGATAATAATAAATATATACTTACATTTGCATAAAGCAGCTTGTCCACTCCCATGTTTACAATAGTATTGAATACTTGACAAATCTCCCTTTAAGGTACATTTTAAACAGATAAAAAATGTGTGATTAATTTGTAATTAATCGCGGTTAACTACGAACAATCATACAATTAAATATAATTTAATCGATTGAGGAAAAATCCCCACCACAATTTCCAAGAGCCTAAGTTTAGGTCTTCATATTGTTTGTTGCAGTGAAAATTGCAGTGTATTCTTGGCTGTTTTGCTTATCATGCTTATTGTGACATATGTGTTTGAGTTGCATTATAGGAAGTGTAGAGTCCAGCGTTTTTGGAGCATGACCCCTACCAGGAACTAAAAGACAGGATATCTCAGCCTCTGCTTCGACTTTGCCCATTTTTTATTTAGTCTTTCTCTAACAAGTCCTCCAATTTTATGAAAACAGTATGTTAAATTGCTGGACTATTTGGTTAATATATTTGCCCTTAATTTATTTAGTTGATTGAATTATGCTTTATGTTTGTATTTGTACACATGTGCTTCTAAAAACAATAAAACAGCGTACAATCCTGAATGCAGCACTCAACATGGTCCAATATAAATGGGGAAATCCTGAAAGAAAAGTAGTACAAGCAGGCACTCTCACAGCAGGCAGACTCCTTAATGCAGCGTCTCCATAATGTATGCGATGATGAAAACGACTGCAGCCTGCCTCCGCCTGCATGGATATTGAGAGGATATAAATAGCAGGCCTGGTTGAGTGTGTGCTGACACTGGAACCGCAGCACACAGAGCTCAAACAATAAGCCGTCACCGCTACCCTTCCTCCCCTCTGCTTTCTCCAGTCCAGCAGCCTCCCAGAGATCGAGAAGGGAGGAGGAGGAGGAAGAAGAGGAGGAGGGGTTCTCTCTCCCTCTTCCGTTCTTTCTTCCACTTCCTGCCTCCCTGCTTTTGTAATCCGTCATCAGTGGTGAGCCCGAGCCTGTCACTTGCTATGTCAGAGAGGCAGGCAGAAGGGCTGCCTGTCTACCCACCTGTCTGTCTGCCTCTGGTGGGAGAGGGTTTTCTGTCACGCTGCTCTATTTTTCATTCAGTTAGATAAAAATGGGGGACGACGGCTGTGGATTAGACACGCACATGACTTCTTTGCTCTGCTACAAAGAAAGGATGTGATTATCTTTTTCCTCTAGCTCAAATTCCAGTAGGCCACCTCAGTGTTGTTTGTTGGTATTCGTGGTTACATTCGGGAGTTGATGACAAATAGTGTGTCTAACACAGTCAGACTGACTCAAGCTAAGGATGTGACGGTGAGGGAATTTTCCCACCGGTTAATAAACTCATCACAACACCGGTGTTACAAATTTATACCAGACATTTTACAAGAAAAGATGACGTTCAATATATGTAGTGTGCTTACTTTGATCTCTGCTCCGCAGCCATGGCCTCATTAATGTTATGGTTCCCTTATAGCATTGGGTTTAAATCTGAAATATTGCCAAGTTGTTGCTTTTGCTTTTTGCTTCGCTTCGCATCGTCTTGTCTGTCAACTCTCTCTCATCCCATGTGTGTGAAATATGACTCCTGCTACTCTGAGCTGAGACTCTGTATGGATGCATTCACGGTCAGTTTGTAGTGTCCGTCGTCTGACTTTGTATTGATAACATGCCGCTGATACGCCAAAATGAACTAAATGTGTGGGGCCGTTGGGTACTTAATGTAATCTGTGTGTGCCCGACCACCGTGTAACACCGGTAACACCGACTACCGCGACAAGCCTAACTCAAGCCATCATGTCTTATTACTGTCCGTTAGAAGTCCGTTTGATTCAACACTTTCCAGAGTAAAGTCAGTAAAGTGATCTAGTTACAAAGGTTATTAGTTCAAATCTCTGAGCCATCTGGTGAATCTGTATAGGGGTCTTTAATCTTGCATTCCTCTCCTCCCTAAACGATTAACAGCGAGATACCCGTGAGCAAGGCACTTATATGTAATCCCTCTAGTGCAGCTGCTGGTTGATGCTAGAAGTCTGTGGTCGTGTCGGGGCAGCATTTTTAAAGTTTAAATAAATGGTCCAAATACCGCAACAACCTCAACCCTGCATTCGCCTTTCCTTCTGTTGCTGCCGAGCCAAAGAGAAGAGCAAAGAGAGTTTCTGTGGGACAGTGAAAACTCAGCAGCACCACAGCTAAAAAAAGGTGAAGATGGCTAGAAATGTTTCATGTGGCAGATGGCAGAGGCAGGCACACAGTCGTAATGATTGAGTAAGCCACAGTCTCTCTCAACTTCCTTTTACTCCGTGATCTCCTCCTTTATTATTTACCATCCCTCGCAGCTCTCTCTCCTGTCTCTCTGCTCTACTTGAGATATTTCAGTGTCTCTTCAATGCACCTGTTAGTTTCCTCCCTGGTATAATCTCAGACGTCTCTTTCAGGAACAGGAATCGATCTATACTCAGGTATCTATGCTTTTTACAGTTTGTATTTAGTAATTTATTTCTAATCTTTGTTGGTTTGAAAGGTTTGATTAGTAGCGTGATTTGTTGTAAATTGTTCCTGCCGACTAAATCACTGGCACAGCGTGTGCTCAAGGATTGTTGTTGTTATATTGGTTTTGATTACCACTCCAGCAAGTGTTTCCTGAGGGACATATTTTGACGTTGCACATCTGGTTTTACCTGTTTAGCAGCAAAACTACTCTGTCAGATTAGATCCTGATCAACTCATGGTTGATTTGGGCGATGTGCTGTCAGATCAGTGGAGCTGCACACAGCACAGAACGTACTAAGTTCAAATGAGATGAACAAATCATCATCAGCTCTTGACCAGTGGCTTCAAAATAAAAAATTAAGATCTTCACGCCTCTACATGACTTTGCACTGCACATTCTGCTGACTTGGGCTTCCTTATTATGTAATTTAATTAAAATGTTCTGTATCTAGTCATGTGAAGATAAACAAATGGGAAAACTGGAGTCATATCTGTTTTCCTGACACTCTTGTTAGATCTTCTATTCAACGGTCAGCCTGTTGGTCTTCTTGCAGGCTGTTCTCATACACCGTTCGTAGCTATATCTACGGAAAGTAATTGTATACTGTATATCCCACAAAATCAGTTCATATGTAATCCATGTAATCGTGAACCAGGAAGTATAAAGAGTGGCAAATGCTGCGTAGGGAGGAAGTCAGAATGGTGTCAAAAAACACTGGACTTTCACCCAGGAGACCTGTGTTTATACCCCGAGTGAAACCAGAAGGTAACGTTGATTTATTTGTCATGTAACTTCCGTACTTAAGTTACGTCACTTACGGAGTTATTTTAACCTAAACCACAATTTTTTCCTAAACCTAACTAAATAGTTTTGTTGCCTAAAGCTAACTAAGTAGATCTGTTCCTAAACTTATGAAGCAGTTTTTTTTGCCTAAACCTAACCAAATCAATGTTTTCATAAACATAACTAAGTGGTTTTGTTGCCTAAACCTAACCAAGTGGATATTTTCCTAAACCTAAGTAGTTTTTTTGCCTAAACCTAACTAAGTAGTTTTGTTGCCTAAACTTAACCAAGTCGATCTTTTCCTAAACTTATAAAGTAGTTTTGTTGCCTAAACCTAACTAAGTTGATCTTTTCCTAAACTTATAAAGTAGTTTTGTTGCTTAAACCTAACCAAGTCGATCTTTTCCTAAACTTACAAAGTAGTTTTGTTGCCTAAACCTAACCAAGTTGATCTTTTCCTAAACCTAACTAAGTAGTTTTGTTGAGTTTGTTGAGTTGTTTCCTGTGAAGACGGAAGTTTATTTTGAAAAGACTATGCATGTAACAAGCAGAAATGTACACATGTGTGATGTGTTGTTGGACATTTGCACGAAAAATGAGGAATTACTCTTCTTGCAGTAAGTTGTGATTTGATGAAGACATAGTCTGGTTAACCACAAGCTTTCAACGGTTGTCTGTGGATTCAGTGTGTGCTTCTTATCGTTAGACTTGCACTTATTGTTGGTTTGCACTTGAGGTGACCTTTTGCATTTCCCTTGATTGGGCCATATTTGTCATACACAACTCAACTCTGTTACTGGAAGCCAGAAACAGAGCTCCCAGTTTGAACAGCAGAGTGGTGAAGTAAATGTAGGGTTTATCCTGTAATTAAAAAATAACAATGTGTCTGTTCTGTCAAAAATAGACACCACTACAGCTCAATGTCTGTAGTGTAAATGTGAAACTGTGACAAGCAATACAAGTAAATTGTGTTGAATAACGAAAATGGCGTCAGACATTAAAATGTATTAACTCACTTTTGTACACACAACTGTATTTGCATATTTCCCAACCAGGAGTATCATATTTGTTCACTGACTGTTCCACCTGATTCCCCTCATAAGTGTTCATCATTTGCTGTTACAAACAGGCCTGCTGTCAAGTACTTTACATATGGGCAAATGTGATGCAGCCACGAGTCATTTGTTGTTGACAGTTCCATGCTGTCCACTCTGCAGAGCCTCCAGCACTGAGTGTTTTTGTGAGCTTATACTGTATATTTGCATACCCAGTAGGTGACATTTCCATATTCAACCCCCCGTTTCTTTTCTACCATACTAACTCTGTACTATCTTTGCTGAGCTTGAGTCAATGTTCGATAGCCATAGCGGCACTATATTTGAAATCCCTTTTTAACAGATAAGACATTGTTGATGGGATTATGTCACGGTTAAAAATAGACAATGTATGTACTATACCAAATGTGGTTATACAGTACTGTAAATAAACTTGTTAACACAAAATTGACACCAACTTTGATAATACAATAATTAAGTTAAAGTTAAAACAATAATAACACGTTAACACAAATTTGTTTTAAGGCCATTATTTCTTTAAAGCATTAACGCAACTTTTGATTTTTAGGTTGTAGTGGGCTCAGTTTTAAAAGTAGAGTGAGGATACTGATATCATATGAAATTAAAAAACTTAAGAAATCAATCTGTACCAACCATGTCATACTAGCTTGTCGGGAAGGAGGCTAAATAACGCTCCAAACTTAGCTAAATTTTGGCGAGGAAAAACTGGCATGGCCATTTTCAAAGGGGTACCTTGACCTCTGACCTCAAGATATGTGAATGAAAATGGGTTCTATGGGTACCCACGAGTCTCCCCTTTACAGACATGCCCACTTTATGATAATCACATGCAGTTTTGGGGCAAGTCATAGTCAAGTCAGCACACTGACACACTGACAGCTGTTGTTGCCTTTTGGGCTGCAGTTTGCCATGTTATGATTTGAGCATATTTTTTTATGCTAAATGCAGTACCTGTGAGGGTTTCTGGACAATATGTGTCATTGTTTTGTGTTGTTAATTGATTTCCAGTAATAAATATACACATACATTTGCATAAAGCAAGCATATTTGCCCACTCCCATGTTGATAAGAGTGTTAAATACTTGACAAATCTCCCATTAAGATACATTAACAGATAAAAATGTGTGATTAATTTGCGATTAATCGTGATTAACTATGGACAATTAATATATCAATATTTTAATCAATTGACAGCCCTAGTTTAGTTATTACAGTACATCACAGAAGCTGGATGATGTTCAAATGCATTAGCCTTTTTTTTTTTTACAATTATAATTCATATATTTCAGTAGTACTCTTTCCTTCAATCTGTCAATAACACAAGTGTTATTGTTAGTTAGGCTTATAGAGGATTGTTTGTAGAGGGAGGTGTAATTGGGTGTTCAGGCCTATTTTTGTCAGCCCAGCTGTGCACAAGCAGTCAGATCATACAGGAAGCAGATGTTTAGCTCTGTGTCTGCACCTGAAGTTGCCTTAACATCTTGTGGTCAGTCAGTCCCAGAAACCAAAAACAAGACGGCCCGACACCTGACTCTGACCTGACGTGACTTTGGTCAGGTTGAATGCTGCCTTTGTCACGTTCACATGTGCTCATCTGCAAACACACTTAGCGTTGTGTATAGTACTGCTCTCTTTGCAGCACACAGAGCTCTTATGTGGCCTTGCTTGACTAACCAGACTTGGAATTTGATGGGAATGTTGTTTACCGCTGAATTTATATAATGCTGTCCTTTGTTGAGTGTGGTTGGAGCTGCTTTTTAACGCTGACTCAGAACATTGAATTTCCCCTCAGCTCAATTAATGACATCCTGATTTAAGCAGACATATATCTGAGCCAAGCTAAATTGTCACCCAAAGTAGAAGTAGACTTTTCTAACCTCTGCTCGACGCTGTGCTAATAGGACTGTAATCTGGGGACGGCCTTGGGCCTGCTTGGGCCAGACTTCTGGTTTACATAACCCGAGGGCTTTGCCACGGTAGTTTTTGGAAACTGACAACAGCAGCCTCAGTTAAACACCAGCCCTCTCTGGTGATTTCTCTTCAAGCTTTTATTTATCCGGGAAAAGCTGACGGAGCAACAATCAGCTAAACATTCCCACAGTTGCTTGCACATGATGGGTGTCCAGTACAAACAGCGTTGGGATTCTTGGGCTGAGTGTCGGCTAATGAGAGCTGGATTAGCGTGTAAGATAAATGTAGCTTGCTTCTATTGCAGAAATATGGAGATGGAAGGCTCATAACTCCATCGAGAGACAAATCGGGAGACTGATTTGTGCATCTGTAAGATGGTGATTTGAGCGATTATATCTAGACGAGCTTAGTTTCGTGGCAGTGCCAACAACTGTGAGTTATGCGCTATTACTTTGTCATCGTCGTCTGTACTGTCACCGAATCAAGTCAGTCTCTCACCCAGTGTCGGAGCAGCTTGTGTGGGTGTGGTGTAAATTGATGAAGTAAAATGATTGTAATAAATTACACCTACATAAAGTGAGGAGAAGCAAATTGCGTAATGAGAATGAGTGATGCTGCAAAAGAAACGATAGCAGAGACCCAAATGAACTACAGAAACTACAGCATACCTTTCAAAGGAAACACATTTGTCATTTTCAAAATCACTGTTTGATTATCTATAATTGAAGCCTTCTTTCAGTTTTTTTAAAATCCTTTTCCTTCTTTCAACAAAGTGAATATGTGAGTGTAGGAGTAACCTTTTCTTCACTGTCTCAACGAGGGGGAAGAGACACCTTTGGTTGTCTATTCCGAGATGATTTGCTTTCCGACACCTTTTGAGAAGTCTTTAAGAAGGCCTGGACGGCTTAGAGCAAAGACACAGACTTGCCATAGGGTGTTTTTTGGATGCTCTGTGCAGTTATGCTTTGTGTTGAAAAGAGCAGCATAGCTCCTGGCTCCTGGATGTTGGTGTAGTAGGAAACAAAACATTGCTTTATTCCCAAAAGTGTAATGAATATGCAGGGATTTGTCTTAGAGGCACAGTGCAGTGAAATATTAATGCGGCGAAACGAGATGATATAAAGTAGATAGTAGATGAACAACAGGACCTCACAATCACTTTATCACTTTCATCTAGATTCATCAAAGCGGTTCCAGGGCAGAAGGTTGCAGCAGTAGACACGGTGCACAAAGACAGTTTAAGTAGAACACAATACAAGTTATAATGAAAATGGCACATAAGACAAACAGTAATAATATTCCTGTCATCTGGCATCGCAGAAGAAAAGGCAGCGCTGCACTCTGGGAAGTACTACATTAAAGGCTGCTGTTACATCACCGTGTGCGTTGCCATGACACTGTCACCAGCTGCTCCTGTTGCACAGTGAGAGAAAATTAGGAGGAGGAGAGAAAGAAGTGACTTCCACTTGTGTATGTGACACATCTGGTAGCTGGAGTGAACTAGGGTGCTAAATGTATACTTTGAAGTGTGGCATTAACATATGAAGAGTCGTATAGAGAATAAACTATTCATTAGAAAGTGTTGGTGTCAAGCACTCGGCTTGTCCTCGATCATGGTTGGAATGCAAATTATTAGGCTGACAATAGCACGGCATCAAAAAATAAAAAAAAATATGGAAGTCTATGAGAAAATGAGCCTACTTCTCACTTGATTTATTACCCCAGTAAACATTGTAAAGTTTATGGTCTCAATTGCTAGTTTCAAGTCTTCTTCAATACAGCATGATGTTCATTTAGTAAGTTATGGTCCCATTTAGAGTCAAATAGACCATAAAGCAGGGGATGCTTTTTAGCGTGGCTACCTTGTGATTGACAGGTCGCTACCACAGCGTTGTCTGATCTGGATGTTGTCCGCATTTTTGTCTTACAACTTTTCACAGTGCGTTTTCAATTCATGAAAGTTAATTACAACATTTTGGTCGCCTAAAAATGTCTTATTCAGCGTTCAGTTGTACTTAGCTCCACCCTCTCGTGTCACTTCTGGTTGCAAAAAAACAAGATGACGATGGGGCAAAATGCCGAACTCAAGGCTTCAAAACGGAAGTCCACAAAGCAGTGGGTGACGTCACGTTGACTACATCTACTTCTTATATACACTCTCTGTATTTAATCCAAGCCAATCCAATTGATGCAGAGCACATATACACCAGGTAAAATACCTTGCACCATTGCTAATTCTATTGTTTATATGGCAAGCATCAAGACAGAGGAGCAAGTCATCGCTGCATTAATTACTTTCCAGAGATGTAAAATCCTGTCTAAAGGAATATAAACCAATGTGCAGCGTCTTGGCGTCTGATAAACCTTCAAACTGGACTTCCTGGGTTTGTATTTTGTCTCCTGACCTACCAGTAACTGTAGCAACACGCCCAAATACATACGTAGCACATTGTTTTTGAAAGTTTAGATAGCTTGGATATTTAGCAAGGGTGACGTTGTACTACACAGGAGTATCCACACCTTCTGAGCATCAAACATGAATGATATCACTATGCATTTATTTTCAGAATGGCTATTGGAACCATATTCTTCTCTGTGAGAAACTCAGCGAAATATTGGCACCAAAGTGAACACAGTGGTATTGTCCTTTACAGTCTGCCAAAGAAAATTGAATAACTCTTTTCACTCCCAGCCTTTACTGAGTACCACTTGACTAACTTAAGAAGAGCGGTGTGAGCAGTGTGATGCTGGAGCTCTTGAATAGCTTGCAGGCATTCCTCAGCGCCGGAGAGAGATAAGAATAGCACTCGCTTGTCTCTCCTCTATTGGCTCGCTCATGTGGCTGTGGGTTGGCGAGCCGCGCTGCTCTGTTCCAGCAGTAAACGTAAAGAATGACAAAAGGGAAAGAAGCGGGTGCCCTCTGGGTGCAGCCTTGGATATATTTGGCTCTGTCCGTTTGCATACAGATCTGCACTGGTCTGCAATTAGGCTGTTTCCTGTTTGAGCACAGGATATGGCAGTGCTGTGAAGCTCGGCCATACAGTAGATGTTCTCAGGGAGCATGCTAGCCAGTAGCCAGGGCCTCTGAAGGAGATGCATCATTTTCATGGCTCTAAAATTACACTTTGTAAGTGGAAAACAACTGGCACACGCTCAGGGGACAAAATGTTACTTTCCTTGAAACAGACGTAATCAAAGTGAAAGCAATGGGCTCATATTAATTGAAATCCACATCAGACACGCAGGGGAGATGTTAAAGAACGCATTTTTAGCTATTGAGCTATGAATCATACTCAGGTTGTTTGTGGTGCTGTGTTCGCTGTGTTATTGATCTATTCTGACTCCGGCTGTAGTCGGTCTAAAGGAAGGCAGTGACCAGAGTTCCCATGCTGCTCACACTGGACTCCCAACTAAAGCCCCTCCCTACCTCGTACAAAGCATTGGAAAATATGCGTCAGCTACTTCCTCCTTCTCAATCGCCTCCCTCCCTCCCCTTTCCAACTTCCTGTTCTCTTGGCTGGTCGGAAGTGAGATGCTTTGAATGGGAGCTGCTGCGGGAGGCCTTGTTCAGTTACTGTAACATCTTTATAACAGTCGTAATGTTTAGTATGCTTCCACTGATTTACTTCTGTCTTTTGCAATGAAGGATCACAGTAGAAAGACACAAGAACACACACAGATATGGGTTTATATAGACACACTTGTAGACCCTCTCAGGCACACACCAACACCCCTATACATTCTTTCACTCACTTTCAGCCACACACATGCTCTTCTAGGCACACATACCCAACCAGATATGGACTCTTTTAGATGCATACCCGAGACACACTAACAATTTGTCTTCACGTTCTTTCTCCCTTCTTTCTCTCTGCAGCTCTCTCTCTCTCTCTCTCTCCTTTTTGTCACTGTATCAAGGTCACCTTCAAAAGACTAGTAATTGGCTGCAAAAATCAAGATGCTCAACAGACGCGGCTAATACCTAAGGCTGTCTTCTACTCATTTCCCAGTTTCAAGATTTCAGATTTTGCATCCGATCTGCAGAATATTTCTAGAAAACATAGATAATTAAAGAGTGAAGACTGCCACCTTTCAGCTAGCGATGCTTCTTTTTGCTGTCTTCTTCCAGAAGCTAACTTTATCTGCCGAAGGAATACAAATTAGAAATGTGGAGGATGGATAGTGTTATATATGGAAATTCAATGTTTTATGCATGCTGTGCTGTGTAAAAGTGTAGAGACCCTATGAGTTGAGATTTTGCACAATTTGATGTGCTATAGAATTGTTTGTTGACAGGGATCTGTACATTGATTCTTATTGAACTAAAATCATAAAAGCTTGCTGCTGTAGCTCATGATACATGTGTGTATGTGTGCGTGACATTTGCTTCACCTATCATGACTGCTGCAGTAGAACGGTGGGATTTTGTTTGGGGTTACTTTGCTAATACATACAATACTATGAATCCATTTCTGTCATTATTCCCGCATCACATCTCTTCTAACAGTTTGCACAATGTATTTACATATGCACAGTTAAGGCATGTTTAATGTATTTGCCCCACTGGCTTTCCTAAACTGAAGGACAGTGACTTTATTATGTTGGAGCCAGAGCACATTTTTAACTATTCCACATACTTATGGACATATTTGCTCATCTTTTGGTCCTGGCTCTGTAGTAGTTGTCTTCAGCCTTTGCATAAAAGGGAAGCATACCCTCACTAGTTACCATGCAGTATGTTGCACTGATGGTCTTCGGTCACTTACGTGATGTTATCATAGGCTTTCTACACTAATGATAAAGCCAAATCCATATCATGGTACATAATTCTACAACTTTGTGTTATACCACCCACTTCAACTGTAGAAGTAGAATATGTAGAAGTGAAATACTGAAGGGGACTTTGATGACTAATTATTTGAAATGGTTGTTGTTCTGCTTGCCTGGGTAGCAGGACGTGGTTGTTTTGTTGTGCTTCACTGTGACCTGCTTTCTGTGGACAACATGCACCTGTCCATGTTAGCAGTGAGTACACTTGTCAAGATATTAAAATATGGACTGTGATAACCATTGTCAGCGGGAGGTCTTATGATTCTAACATAATGACCACAGGACAGATCAGTCATTACCTGTAGTGTAGAACCAAAAGTGTGTCGATTTCAGAATACAGCTTTCATTTAGCCTCTGAAATAAACAGATTGTTGGTTGTTTTTCTAATGCTTTGCTTTTCTTTTTGGTTCCAGCTCTGATGGTACTAGCTGAACAGTGACCGCTACCTGCCTGAGGACACCTGCTGCCCAAATCCCTTCATCATGTCTGGGATGCACGTAAGTGAAGCACACATTGCTATTTTCCACATTAACCTACCCAGTGTACAGGTTTTACAGGTGCACAGGTAGGCAAACACTTATTTTTAAACACAACTGAAAATACACTGAAAGAATTAAAGTTGTAAGAAGAAAACACGGACAACTCCCAGACAAAATGGGACCATAAGTGAGAAATAGGGTCATTTTCTCAGAGACTTCTATACAATCTGACTTCTTTTTGCAACCAGAGGAGTTGCCCCCTGCTGGCTATTAGAAAGAATGCAAGCTTAAGGCACTTCCGTCATTGACTTCACTTCTCAGACCCGGAGGCTGCCCGCTGACAACTACACACATCTAAACCGGGAGCTGCTCAGGATAACCAACATCTGCTACTGTTGGCTTCTTCGACTGCTTGACTCAATAAAGATTAACTAACATGCACGCACATACACAAACGTGAGCACGCATGCACACGCAAATGGACTGCGTGCAAGACACAGAGGTGCTGAAAGACACCCATATCTGTTGCAATGTATTAATGCACATAGCTGGTGATGAGCACACATCCATCACAGTGGCTGGCTCAGTTTTAGTGGTTTCACATTACCCGACTGTCACAGCGGTTTAACTAATGCTTCTCAAGTGCTAGCTTCAGAGTAGGATTCCTCATCCTGCCGTCACATGTCCTTATTGATCCGGGTTGTTTTTAATCTGTCACACCACAGTGCTCCACTACAGTCAGGTAAAGATTATTAAAAACAACACCCTTTTTGGAATTTAACCCTTTGAACTGTGCAATAGAAATGGTTCGCCAGTGCCTACATTGGTATTTTTGCTTATTGTGACTTTTCTTGGAGTATCTTCAAATGCTTCATATATCCCTAAAATCTGTACAACCTAAGCTACAAAGTTATGTCAGTCAGTAAACCATAATAGTTGATAAGAAAAGTATTGAAATTGTGTCATAAATTAGAATAAAACGATCATAAAATGTTACTAAATAAACACAAAACATATTGATCCAATTCATTTCTAACTGTAGAAACATGAATACAATATTGCTTAACACTCCATAAGTTATTTTGAACTATACACATTTTTTTTTGTTTTTGAGATATGCTCATTTTTATGAGCAGATCATGTGCAAAGATATTTTGATAGTTTTGTTACGTAATGACATCATCGCGAGCGTACAACATGATGACACGAATGGCAGAAGCCTTAGTTTTCTGCTGCAAAAAGAATGAATGCTCTAGCTATTATGGTTTTTATTTTACATTGATTTAAACAGGATCATGCAAACAATAATCTCCTGCGTTTTAAAAGAGTTAAAAAAAAATCAAGGCTGGGATCCAACTAAATGCTTTGAATCTGTTAAAATCTTATGGAAGTGTAATCAAATAAAATGAGAGAATTCAATATTTTGAGTCCAGCTGTGATACATTCATTTGAATGTATGTTTCTTATGCTTTGTTTCCTACTAGCTTTCTGACGTTTTCTTTATGTTTTTGATAGTGAATCTTAGTTGTAACTAATAATTCACGTTGTAATGCCACAATCAATAATCTTGTCAGATTATTCAGCCTATTTGAGCCTCAAGCCCCCTGACGGAAAAAACTCTGTGGTTTATAGCAGCATTAATGCATTATGGATTTAGTGGGATTCTGGCTTAAGATTGATGGTGTGTTTGTATATCTATACAGTGGGTTTTCTGTAGATCAGGAGGTCACACAATTCTTTTAACCCAGACTATTTTGAAGGGCAGCAGTTTCACCTATTGATAATCTTACCAATCCATGAACAAAAGGTCAAAGATTCATGAAGTGTTGTGCGTCTATCGGCGTCCCTTGAGCAAGCACATACAGTAAACTAAACTGACTTGTAGGTCACTCAGGAGGTGAACTTAAAGTTGGATGTCAAATAATGATGAAATACTATATACAGTTGACCTCCAATATATTTTACTGAGTGGGGGGAAGACGTGAATATGCAACAAAACTGAATAACGATTGAATAATTTCCTTTTAGGAAGCATACACAGGGGAAGTCTATGTTGGCTCTAAAAGATGTGAATGCAACTTCAGGTTAAATGCAGCCCATGGTTGCTATGTGTATCGCACAAGGCTACATTTTAAATTACTAAAGATCCTCAAGGAAATATCCCCAGCAATACATTCAGTCTAACAAAAAAAACAGTTTTCATAACGTCCTTTGGTTCAAGTGACCACATGGAAATGAATAACAGCGGAAAAGCAAGGTTTTTCTGTATCTACATAACCCTCAGTTGTCACCAGTGGTCCAAACTCATTATGCGGCATTGACTGAGACCGCCTCAGACACAGTGAGCCGTACCGTGTGTTGTCTTGAATAAAGCAGCGTGTACAAGGAAGGACCTCGCCCGCTCACTCACACCTGCTGCTTTGTACTCTGGCTTTCTCATTTCATCTCATTCACTCTATTGTGGTGCGTTTTTGATCGCACCCGCTGTACCGATCTAACAGTGCAAACTGAATACACAAAGAATCCTTATCCTAGCTGTCATTTCCATTTGTATTTTAGGCATGTAGCTGCCACATTTGCAGTATTCAGAGTGACTGACAATGAGCGCAGCTAGCCTTTCAAGAAATATTCAGTAAAGCAAATTCTGAGCAAGAAAAATGTGGTATAATGACTTCATTAAATATGAGCCAGAGAACAGGAACTGAGAGCACAGATTATTTTAGTTTTTAAAAGACTCACACAGGTTTTGATTTTTTTGAATTACCTAAGGTCACAAAACTACCAATATACCAACGAGATTAATGAAGGTAGAAGTTGTCCCACATGTCTGCATAGCATTGTGAGATATGTTTCATTTATAAATTTCACATACCTATTTATATCTGTTGAGAGTTCACTGTGTCCCTGTTCAGACCTGGTATAAACATGCGTCCTGAGTGATCGGATCACAAGTGGACAGCTCCAAGTACGTCTGTTCACACCTGGCGTTAGAATGCGTCTCCACATGCGTCTCAAGTGACCGCTTGTGATCCAATCTCGCTTCCCCGCTCTATATGCAAATAAACACGTTGTAAACACACGGCTACTACAGCAGACAATGCAACATAATATTACAGGAATGTCATTAGTAATATCCTACATATTCGTGAATTTAGGTACATTTTATTTACATCAAAATAAAAGGTTATTGTACCGGCGGTCCCCCGGAGACCTACGTGCCGCAGACACTGCTGCCTTCGCCAGACAACAGCGGGGTACAGAGCTTCAGAGAGCCGGGGATGAGAGAGAGCGGGTGTCTGCTCCGTGCAAAGCACCGGAACAAAAACACAGACACATCTCCGACAGTATGATAATAATGCACTTTGCGTTACTTGACTGATAGTCTGACTATTTTTAGTGGTATTATGTAAGTTCTATGGCAATGACTTTTTGGTGGTACAATAATCCGCCTAAAAAGGCATCAAATGAAGGCTTTACAACTTGTCTGTTAGTTTCACAGTTTGCCTTCCAGCCTGAAAACTTTTCCCCCTTTTTTTTCTCTCAACTTCACTGCCTCTGTAGATCCTGCTCTCTGCCTTTGTAGGGCAATACAGTCTCCTCAACCTTTTGCCAAGATTCACACAACCACCTAGGGGTATATTAATCTCTCACTTTGAAGTGGGTGCTGTTAGCATGCATATGCACGGAGAGAGATTATTGCCAGGGATCTGTGCCACACCACAGTGCGTGCACTCAATTTAATTTTTGAGATATCATCGCTAATGTTTTGAAAATGCAGGCGGAAGTTTACAGCGGTAATAATCGCATATTACCACTAGAACGTGCCTCTAGCCATGTTAAATTATGTCTTCTTATTTTTACCATTAATAATAAATTGTGGTGCTATGTGTGAAAATCACAAAAGGTCCATGTGAATATCCATTTAGACCTCCGCTTTGCATTTGAGATGATGACTAAAACACACAAACATGGGAAGAACAACTCCACAAAGAAGGATTCAAACCCAGCACCTTCTTGGTGTGAGGCTGTGGTGTTAATGACTGAACCACAATGTCATAACGTGGTGAAATCAAACTTACTGTTACCTCTTACTAAACTGAGTTACATCAATGATTAATGTTGGTTCTTCTCTGTCTTATGTGATGTAGGCACCATGGTCGACTGGCACAGAGTGTGTAGCCAAGTACAACTTCCAGACTGCCAACGAACAGGACCTGCCTTTCTGTAAAGGAGATTTACTGACCATCATCGGAGCCACCAGGGTAAGAAGGCAGGCGGCACGGGGGATATCGCACAAAGCTGCTTTTCCAGCCAAATGATCATTATTCGAGGAATGAGCTAAGAGTTAATTGTTTAAAAGATTTTTAATGTACTTCTTCATGAGGTTGTACAATAAGTTTATAGAATCATATGTTACAGTTTCTGTTTCCCAGTTAAATGATCATGTACAGAAAACTGGAAATTTGCAATAGCAATATTGAAGAAAAAAAGATGTTGTCCAAGCAGGATGCAGGACTGTCACAGAAGCATTACTGTTCTCTCAACCCACTTCATCTAAATGAATTAAGGTCATTACACCTCCAATACTCAATACTTGCTTTACCACAATCCACCTCAACATCAACACAGCTAGAGTTGTCTCTACTTTCACCTCATGTTCCACATTTGTATGCCTCCGCGCTGGCGATACTGTAGCCGTGGCCGGAGGCATTATGTTTTCAGATTGTCCGTCCATCCGTACATTCGGGTGAACGTGATATCTCAGGAATGCCTGGCGGGACTTTGTTCAAATTTGGCACAAATGTCCACTTGGACTCAAGGATGAAATTATTATTTTGTATTTATATGATTTTGTTTTGTTTAGAGTTTAAGTTGGATGTTAGTTACGTTTGTGACCTTGTTTTTAAAGGTGCTATATAAATAAAGTTATTTTTATCATTAGTATTATTATTATTATTAGATTTTGGTGGTCAAAGGCCAAGGTCACTGTGACCTCACAAAATACATTTTTGGCCATAACTCAAGAATTCATATGCTAATTATGACAATTTCACGCAAAATGAAGTGAGGACATTTTGGACAAATATGGATGTAAACTGCAACTTGACTGGTTGGTGGAGGCATACAACTGCGAGGCGGTAATTCTAGTTGTTTATGTCTCAGAAACCAACTTATATTGAATACAGGGTAAAAGGACAGCTTCCTCACAGCTTCCATATAACTGAATTGTTTCAGTAAAACAATTCAGTTAGTAAAACTAAACACCAATAACTGACGATGTGTAATGGCTTATTTGTGCTACAGTATCTATATTGATACATGACTTCTGTCTTAAGGGTAAGATTGCTGTATTTAATATCAAGTTAAGTTATGAACCAATACTTATAGTTTATAGTTCATGTGTAATACTAAAAGACAACCAAAAGCTTACCCACTAATGCTGATGTCTTTTTACCGTTAATATATTAACTGGTAGGTTGCCAACAATCACAGCAGCCATGCAATCAGCAAAATGTACAGTATGTTGACAAGGCACAAAACAAGAGCTACATGATACAGTGTATCGCTTTGCAAAAAACCAGTGAACATAATTCCATCAAATAGCGATGTAGCCCCAGTCAGTGGGTTTCCTGTTGGTGCTTCACATATACAGCAGCCACCACTTCCTGCAGCAACTTATGCCCACAAATTGAACCAGTGGTGTTAAAGTGGATTTTGGCATCCATTGTCCACTATGTGTAGAGTTGTTGTAGGTTTGTAACACTAATTTCCGGGTTTTAGGACTCATTCCTGCAGCACTTAATTGCAAAAAAACAACAAAAAAAACATAAAAAGGTCATGAGTTGTTTGGAAAATAAAATCAGCATCACGTGTCCTTTTACAAATTTCTTCACATGAACACAGACCATCACCAGACAGAGTAAAGCTTGTTGTTCTCAGAAGCTGAATAATATCGACTGTAGCCTCGGGTCATTGGTTCTGTGCTTATGCAACTGTTCCTGGGGGCACACAGTGTTTTCTCGTGTTTTAGAGAGGGACACGAGGGACAACCTCAATTATTAGCACCGGTATTAAGGTTGTGTTGTCGTGTGTTTGGCTGTTTCAGGATCCCAACTGGTACAGAGCGAGGAACTCAGGGGGCAGAGAGGGCACCATCCCGGCTAACTATGTACAGAAAAGGGAAGGAGTCAAGTCAGGAGGGAAGCTCAGTCTTATGCCGTAAGTACCAGAGCGGTAATGAAGGAAAAAACCCCAAATAACTGTGTGTGTGTGTCTGTGTGTGTGTATGGGCTTTCTTGAGTGTCTCATGTACAGTATTTATTTAGAAACAAACACAAACTCAAAAACATTTTTGTGATTTCTATAGTGTAAGTCGTGATGAAAGGCATTATAAAAGCAGGGTTAGATTAAACGTAATTTAAATGATAGATAATGTAGAATGTTAACAGTACTGAAATCTTTTATTTTGAAAAGAACGTTGTTGATGCATAATGTCAAAGTGTAGTACAGGAATATGAGGATATGCAGCAGTAATCAAAATAACAATCTGAGCTATGGTTATGTGTCTTCTACAGCTTTGCCACATCATGCTCTCTTTCCTTTTTAAGTGTGTGAACAAGTTGTCGTACCCCCGCTCACTTCTGTTCCCCGCAGCGAGGGAAAATGTTGATTTCAAAAGTCAAGCAAAACATCAAAAGTTGGAAATTCCATCTTTTTACAGTCTTTTTTTTTGGTTTGTACTGTGTCTTCTCTCGTCTGTGTGTGGCTGTCACAGAGGCCAGGACCAGCTGCGCACTACATTTGAATCAGGCTCTTTGAAACAGCCTCTATTTGAAAAGGAGGAAAACATAACGAAAAAGGCATATGCAAATGAGGCGAGACAGGAAAGCCGGGAGGACGCGGGCTGCCGCAGTATCATCACATAGTTATGAGATGTTGTCATCTGAAAGCTGCCGAAGCTTTTGTGCGCATCCCTCGAGTGATAACAAACAAGTAGTTAAACTTTGCAGTTTAGTTGAAGGAGTTTTTAATTTCAGTGTTTCAGTGATGCGAGGAAATGTAGGACCCAATCTTTAAACATATCTATTTAAGTTTATCAGTGTTTCTAGTGTTGTGCTTTTACAGTGAAGACTGTTTTGTGGATGTTTGATGTGTTGTTGTTTTGATTGGTCCTCTTGTTTTCCTGAAAGACACATTCGGCTTGAGAGTATTAGGGGCCGTCTTGTGTGACTAAGCTGACCCATCCTAAAGGGAGTGTGCTTTCTCTAAAAACAGAGATCAGCCATGAACATGGGAGTCCCGAGGTTCAACAGTGCTTATAGAGCTGATGGTATGCCCCAGTAGTATCGTGTTGGCAGGAAACATTTATATAGCCATAGTCGTCAATCAGTTAAAATATTTAATTGTGATTTATCGCATGATTGTCCATAGTTAATCGCAATTAATCGCAAATATACCTTCAAGAGAGATTTGTCAAGTATTTATACTCTTATCAACATGGAAGTACGCAAATATGCTGCTTTATAAAAATATATGTATATATTTATTATTTGAAATCAATTAACAACACAAAACAAGTATACATATTGTCCAGAAACCCTCACAGGTACTGCATTTAGCATAAAAAATATGCTCAAACATCATGACATGGCAAACTCAACAACAGCTGTCAGTGTGCTGACTTGACTATGACTTGCCCCAAACTGCATGTGATTATCATAAAGTGGGCATGTCTGTAAAGGGGAGACTCGTGGGTACCCATAGAACCCATTTTCATTCACATATCTTGAGGTCAGAGGTCAAGGGACCCCTTTGAATATGGCCATGCAAGTTTTTCCTCACCAAAAATTTAGCGCAAGTTTGGAGCGTTATTTAGCCTCCTTTGTGACAATTATAATTAATATAACACATTATAATCCCAGGTTGAACGCCCATATACCCTAAAGGGTGTGTGCTTTTTCTGTCAGTCATGAACATGGGAGTCTGTAGTTCAACAGACAGTGCCTATAGAGCTGATGGCATGCCACTGTAACATACATCCTGTCGGCAGGAAACATTTAAATAGACTTCTGACCCTCTTTGTCTCACTTCATCAACTGCTGCTGAGAGCTTCTTTAACCTCTCCTTTTGCCACCACTCATGCTGCCTGCTGCTCCATTTTGAACATGGTGATTGGGTCACCCAGCTCTGGCATGTTGCTGTGTGTCTGTGGTCTGAAGAGGCCTGATGGTAACTTTAAATTAGCCTTGTGCAGCTATGAGGGCAGCATGAAGTACTAAACTCCAATGCTAGCTCCCACTTTGCTGTTGCTCCAACTAAATTCAACTTTGACTGATCATGTTATTATTTCTGAAGTCTGACAAGTAGTCCACTTTACTGTAGTTACCGAATGCTCGTCACAGTTGGGGGTGTAACAATCCATCGATCTGGATCGATATATCGATTCACTGATCAACGATCCAATATCATGGATGCAAAGTTTGCAATTTCAGTCCAAGCGCACCTCATTCCTACAGAGCACAGTAATAAAATTGTCAAATCATATTTTAGTTGCTTTTTGTGAGTTGATATAAATGTAACTGATTGTGTTGAATAGATTTTTCCTCATATTGATGGAAAGCCCCTGAATTGAATTGAATCGAAATCGTATCATGGCAGACTTTGCGAGATCATCAAATACCGTATCGTTGTCAAAAGAATCAATGTTTTTCTTTGTTGAGAGCACAAAAGATACTAACTGTTGATTTGTGACATCAGTCAAAACTTGCACTATTTTTACTTTGATTTCACTTAAAAGAATGAATAGACTCATGTTTGCACTTGTTGACCTCATGTCCTTACTGCTGCCCATGTGATCGCTGCATAGTTTACTGTTTTCTCAAAATGCTCAAGTCATCAGAAGTCGTTTTTCTGGAGCCATTAGCTGTAGCCCACAGGGACTCGTTGATTTAGTTGTGAATCGCTAACAGATGTCTCGGAGAAGACCTCTCCCTCTCTTCTGGGTTACATAAGGGTTCAGCTGTGGTCCTCTGTCCCCGTTCTCGCCCTGACCGATTGATACTCAGCAGTTAGATACAGCCCTCGCCTCCCTCGCTGGCATTTAACAGCTCGCTCTCTCTGCTGCCCCCATGTGGCAGACATGTGCCGCACATAACAGCACCACCCCCTAAAGAAAGCCGGGGTGTTCAACCCTGCTGCCATACTTCCTCCTTCCCTGTTGTCCCCACCGAGTTGTTTACAACATTTCTTTTTAAATATCCGTATGATGTAATGTATGAAAACTGCAGTTATTTGCTGTGAACAGAACAGCCAGTGTGCGTCCACCAAAGGGCCATGTGTGTCTCTGGGCCGTCCACGCTTGGCGCCTGCTCCTGGATTAGTGGGAGTTAAGGAGCTGCTGTCCATCGGAGAAGCTGCCTGCACTGATCTAATCAACTCAACCCGTATTAAGCTGCTTTGCCACAAGGGCCTCTGCTGTCTGTGGAGGCCGAGTGCGAAAAGGAGGAGGAGGGAGTGACGGAGGCAGCCACGGCAAAACAAGCTAAATCAATTATAGACGTTATTAACCAGCAGTTCACTAGCCAAGATGGATAGAGAGACCCTGTAGCCTGCTACTGGTTGCAGCCAATACGACCTTTCACACAAGGAGTGACGTGAATCGATGGGATACAGTGTGCTGTTTTGTGGTTGAGGTCGCTGGCATGGTGGTGTGTTTGAGCTCAGGACCACAGGTCTATAGAGGCAGAAGATATCCTCACAATGAGGACTCAGATTTTGTCATCGTCTAACTGTTTTTTATTGGGAAATAAGGGCTGTCAATCGATTGAATTGTTCATCACGATTAATTGCATGATTGTCCATAGTTAATCGCAAATTAATCGTACATTTTTTTATCTGTTCAAAATGTACCTTGAAGGGAGATTTGTTAAGTATTTAATACTCTTATCAACATGGGAGTGGGCAAATATGCATATTTATGCAAATTTTTGAATATATTTATTACTGGAAATCAATTAACAACTCAAAACAATGACAAATATTGTCCTGAAACCCTCACAGGTAATGCATTTAGTATAAAAATTTGCTCAAATCATAACATGGCAAACTGCAGCCCAACAGGCAACAACAGATGTCAGTGTGTCAGTGTGCTGACTTGACTATGACTTGCCCCAAACTGCATGTGATTATCATAAAGTAGAACCTATTTTCATTCACATATCTTGAGGTCAGAGGTCAAAGGACCACTTTGAAAATGGCCATGCCAGTTTTTCTTCGCCAAAATTTAGCGCAAGCATTATTTAACCTCCTTCGCAACAAGCTAGTATGACATGGTTGATACCAATGGATCATTTAGGTTTTCTAGTTTCATATGATGCCAGGGTCTTCACCAGCTTTAAAACAGAGCCCACTATAATGTAAAAATTGAGTTGTTTTAATGCGTTAAAGAAATTAGTGGCGTTAAAACGAATTTGCGTCAACGCGTTATTATTATGTTAACTTTGACAGCCCTATAGGAAATCTAAGATACATTACCCTTGAACATTTGCAGATCACAGGTTGCAATTAATGTTCTGTTTATACAGAAACCCAGTGAGGATTATTTATGTGCATAGAAGAGATCTGTGAAGAGCAGTAGATGACAAAATCCTGGTTATGATCAGGTTTTTGGAGTGTGTGTTGTCGCTCTTGTTTTCTGTCACCGTTAATCAGATGAAGAGGCCAAATCTAGCAGATTAATAAGCAGAGTTCAGTTCATTCTCAGTTGTTTAGGTCACTCAGTACAGAAATAAGAGACTGACATGTTAAGGAATCAGGACACCCGCACACAGACCAGCAGAAACCTGGATACTGTTATGACCACGTCAACAGGGATACGAATAACCAGGTTTCTCTGTGGTTCATATGCACACCATATTCTGAAACCAGGATACTAATGTGCATGTAAACGCACTCACTCTAATGCAGCCGTCTTATCCATCCATTAGTAGTATAGATATATCCACCAGGCCATATGGTGAGGGTGAAGCAGCCAGCAAAGCAAGAGCTTTATTTGTTATCAGAGCAAGTTAAAGCCAGTAACACCCTGACCAGCTTTTTATCTCAGCAGCAGACGCCTGAGTTAAAACAAATTAAACTTATAGTCGGTCCATCCCGTGGTTTCCCTGACCTCAGCCGGAAGTGGGTGACTTATACTACCCACCACTTCGTCCGAGCACTTTTTGCATTTTCCTGTTATTGCAGCGGCTGTGTGTCAGTTTCCGATCCTGCCTCGGCCTCCTTGTGTGTGTGTGTGTGTGTGTGTGTGTGTGTGTGTGTGTGTGTGTGTGTGTGTGTGTGTGTGTGTGTGTGTGTGTGTGTG
Organism: Sebastes umbrosus; assembly: GCF_015220745.1. Taxonomy (NCBI): domain Eukaryota; kingdom Metazoa; phylum Chordata; class Actinopteri; order Perciformes; family Sebastidae; genus Sebastes; species Sebastes umbrosus. The sequence continues at coordinate 9,572,474 of NC_051270.1, forward strand.
TGTGTGTGTGTGTGTGTGTGTGTGTGTGTGTGTGTGTGTGTGTGTGTGTGTGTGTGTGTGTGTGTTTGTGAGCACCATGCTTCCTGTTGTTTGGATTCAGGTACTTTCTCACTGACTCCTAGAGTCGAGACGACCCCGCCTCTGCTCCGCTCGAGCTGAACAGAATGGAAGTGCTGCTGCTGCCGGCTTCCCATTAACGCCATGCTCTTGTTTTTCACTTCTTATTTCAGAGGAAGGCTGCGGGGCCGTGATACTCTTGAATCCCTCTGTCTGGTTGAAGTTGCAAATGAGCCAGGCGGGTGTAGGGTTGAAGGATTTAGGCCTATCTGATGTTGTTAACACTGACACGGAGCAGATGAGGATTTCAATTGTTTTCCACAAGAGCTGGCACATGTGTGGATCAGACTCTTAATAGTCCACAATTGTTACATCAACTTGTGTTATTTGTGTGTGTGTGTGTGTGTGTGTGTGTGTGTGTGTGTGTGTGTGTGGGCATGCAAACAGTACATGTCAGTTTTTGAATCTCAAACAATCCCTTGACTAGTTTTCTTTCTCTTTTCCTTTTCTTTCCTCACTTTCTTTGTCCCCGTTTGTCATTTTGATGTCTGACTCACTCTCTCCTCCTTCATATCTCTTTCTCCTTTCACTTTTTTTCCCTCTTCATTTCTTGTTCTTCTTCTTTTTCACACTCTCTCTCCATTGTTTTCCCGTCTTGTCACTAATTTTTTTTGCCCGTCTTCCCTCCTCGTAGCTGGTTCCACGGGAAGATAACTCGAGAGCAGGCCGAGCGGCTCCTCTACCCTCCGGAGACGGGCTTGTTCCTGGTGAGGGAGAGCACCAACTACCCCGGCGATTACACCCTGTGCGTCAGCTGCGACGGCAAAGTGGAGCACTACCGCATCATCTACCACAACGGCAAGCTCACCATCGACGAGGAGGAGTACTTTGAGAACCTCATGCAGCTGGTTGAGGTGAGGGACAGCGGACAACGTACTGTAGCTGCCATTTAAGCTCCTACTTTTTCTTCCCATAATACTCTTCATACCCATAATACTCTTGGCTTTCAGTCTGGCAGATGAAAAGGATAATTGGCCACTTATTATCAGTGCCAGTTGGTTGGTTTGTCTTGATAATAGTAAGAAGTGAAAGTCACAGAGTGTTCAGCTCAACCACGGAGAGCGTGTGAAGAGAGTTGTTGTTTGTAAGAAAATGAAACCTCTGACATTCTGTTCATAAATGTCACTATTGTTTCATTTATGAATAATCAGAAGATACTTCCTCTCTCCTGAAAGTCAGTGAGATGAAGGCAATATTTTCAGGTTGCTGGCAATGCACTCTGCCCTGAAACAGCTGCTGTGGCAGAAACATTTGATTTTAGAATATGAATCCCACAAACGTTATACCACATCATAGCTTCTTCAGGAAGACTGGAGCGTTGAAGCAAGTCAGTCGATCGGCAGAAAAAACAGCTGCAACTATTTTGATAATTTATTCATCGTTTAAGTCATTTTTCAAGCAAAAAATCCAAATATTCTCCTGTTACAACTTCTCATTTGTGTGGATTTGCTGGTCTTCGTTGTCTAAACTGAATATTTTTAAGATATGGACTATTGGTTGAACAAAACATGCAATTCCAAGACATCATATTGGACTCTGGGAATTTGTGACGGGCATTTTTCCCCATTTTCCAAACCAAACGATCAATCAAGAAATAATAATCTGCAGATTTGTCAGTAATTTAAAAAACTAGTGCAGTGCCCGTTCAGACAGAGAATACTTCCTAATCCTAATACCAAATTCGTCATGGTCACTCAGATATCATATCTACACATGTCCACCAAATGTTGTCGCAGTAGCACGAAGCATTCAGGAGATATGAGATTTGTTTTGTAATATAAGCCCTGCCCACAGCATTTGAGCTAACTGCAAGGGCCAGCTATAGCAAAACTATATGGAACATCAACAAGCCAATAAAGGAGCTTTTTCCGGCTTGGTTTCTGTATCAAATTTGGTTACGATTGCTCAAAATTTGTAGGAGTAGCAAAAAAATGGCAGAAATCCATCTAGATCCAATGCAATCAATCATGCAGTAGTATGATTACATAACTCTCTAAACACAGGTGTAGCAACTCATAACATAATAACTGTGCACATAATGTAATAAAACCTTAAGCGCATAACATAATAACAGTTTAATTCATAATGTCATAAGTTATTACATTATGAGAACATTATTACATTTTAAACTTAGCAAAAACAAGTTGAATAATGTAATATGTTCAGTGCATAATGTTGTAATTTTATAAAAGAGAACTCTCCTTGTTCTCTTAAAGCACAGGAACACTCTATAGTTTTACATGACACAAGTGGAGTAGTTCATTTAAAGCAATTATACCAGGTATAATTATGTATTGAACAATTATTTCACACGCTGAGAATCACCAGTATATTAAATTCAGCATCATCTCTGTAAAGGTTCTCATTTGTCCAGGTCACTAGATATCTTGTAGCCTCACATCAAAGAGGCTTCATGTCCGCAAGACCAAACAGACAAAGTCCAGTTGCTTTAACTTAAGGACTCCACTTGTGTCACGTAAAACTAGAAGTGTTCCTGTGCTTTAAGACACAAGGAGAGTACTCTTTTTTTTTTTTTTATTATTACATTATGCGCTGAAGTTTATAATGTAATAATGTTCTCATAATGTAATAACTTATTACATTATAAACAAAACTGTTATTATGTTGTGCGCTCAAGGTTTTATTGCATTATGTGCTGATTATTACATAATGAGCTTTTATGACCCCCACACACACTCACAGACATTCAGTGTCCCGACGGAGTTTCCCTAAAAATCAGACTCAAGTACATGTTCACATTCTTCAGAAAGCTGTCTGATCCTCTCACTCACTGCCCGTTATCTGAGAGCCGGTTCAGAGGAAGGACATGGCGGGGAGAGGGGAAGACAGGAGACATACTGGCAGAAGGAAGGAGGGAGGGAGAAAGAGAGAAAGAGAAAGAGAGGGGTCTTTCATCCTCTCCGTTAAAAAGAAGAGCTGGATTGGCGGCTATCACACTTTTAATTGGACCCCATCTCTTTGCCTTGCGGGGCGTTGTGCCATGAATGTGCCAGCTGGCACTGAGACCATCTACATCCCCGATGCTTTCTTGTTATCAGTCACCCACAATCTATCTCTCCTCTCTCTCTCGTTCACACCCTCCAGGACTCAGTTCTACCTCCACTTCCTTTCTCCACCTCCTTCTCTTTCTGTGTTCCCTGGTGTATACCTGGCTGGCATATTGCTTCCTTTCCTCCTCTCTTTGTCATCCATCTCAACCTCTTCCTTTGCTTCCCCGCCCTGCGTTTCTCTCCCTCGGTCTCACTATGTCTTTATCCTCTCCCCTGTCTGCATTCCCCTGTGTCTTCTCTTTCTCTCTATAATAGGCTATGAGAGGATGCCTCGCATTCTTGTGTGTTTATCCGGCTTGCTCTGCCTGCCCTGCTCTTATTGGCCTGTCTCAGCAGACTTCACATAGCATATACACACTGCGTGCATACATATATATACTGACACACCCAGGCCTCCTCTCTGTCAAATAGTGTCAATCACATCATCCACAGTGACGTTATGCATACATGTATACAGCGATACTGCAGAAGTGAAACAAAGACGGCTCCATATGTAACAGCACGGTGAATGTATTTTCAGCTTACAATGCCCATTTTAATATTTTTACTGTGTGATTACACCCTTCTGTGTTAATTACATATGGGAAGATCTTGATTTATCCAGCACCATTGTGTAAAAAAAATATAATTTCATGCATTAAAAGACTAAATTTAAGTAATTGTAATGTGTTAAACAAACAGTATTAATTATGCAACATTCAGTCTTTACTTACATTATAAGATGAAAACATTGCACATATAAAATGACATATCTACGTCACCGATGATGAAGCAAATCTAAAAGTGTAATTCTGTATATAAGTGTATATATATGTTTGGATCGAGGGTGGTTATTTGCGGTTTTTATTTGACATGTGGCTGCATATGTGAGCATCAGTGCTGAATAATGTAGTGGAGCGGACCCCTCCGTCACCATGCTGCCCCCTGGTGGTTGTCACGGTAACTTACACTGTGGTCAATTTGCCATGCTGCAGTTGTGTAACATTGTATAACAGTTCCTTTTTTTTGCTTTATTAATTATGTGGTCACACAGAGGTTTGGTGTTTTTTAGGAAGACAAAGATTCACTGTTTTTCTCAAAAATGTATAGAATATGACCAAAATGAGACATTCATAACGCCAACGTCTAACCAGATTTCACATTGATGAGCAGATGTTGACGGGTTGCTTGGTTAGCTGTGTGTTTCTGGGGGTGAAAGATCAGATGCATTGACCTCTCTCACACCCACACACTCCTCTTCCTCCTCCTCCTCCTCCTCCTCCTCCTCCTCCGCTGCTGTTGCTGCTGCTGGTTCCCACAATAACCTTCACAGCTCCCAGCAGGAGAGCTGCTCTAGAGCCTCCTTCAGATGCCGTACGCATACTGTCAATCTTCAGCAGAGGTTCATTCATTTCAAAAGACTGATCCCGTCACCTCAATCGATGTGTGATTGCAGTGCAGATGGGTTTCGGTGAATTGGATTCATTCTATTCACGGTTGTGTATAGTAGAATTTGCTTTCTGTGATGTTTTGATGATCTAAATCATCCATATCCGATGAGACAAGTGTCAAACTGAAAGGAAAAAAGTGCTTGCAAGTCATGCTTGCAAGTTGTGACCTTGTGATTAGAGTGTTGGATGCAACTCGGGACAGGTATATAGGTGAATCTGTCGTTATAAATTATGTTATATGATTTCTTTTTTCATGAAATAAGTAAAAATTTGTGTGTTCCCCCCAACCCCTAATAATTCCCCTTGGAGTTGGAGTTGAATTGAGGCGGTTGAGCACAGTACTTCCACAGAGAACAGAAAGAGATATTGTTAAAACAAAAATTACGAACATATATTCAAATCAAGCACAATAATGGCTCTGAATCTTATGTTATAGCAAACTTATCAGGAGTCAAAGGTCTGTAATTGCATAGTTAAAAACTGGAATCCTTCCTCTGGCCCTTGAAGTCGGTAGATTTAAAAACACCCAGGAGGACTACAGGTTGTACGAAGTATGCGAGTTAGGAGAGGTTGAAAATGAATCACATTTTCTTTTGTATTGGCCATACTACGACGAGTTATGAACTTCAATTATAAATGAAATGTCTGTTCAAATTCCCGAAACTTCAGTCCTGACACATGGTGATATGCTGTATATCTGTTCTACTTATCTCCTCCCATTTTATTCCATCTTTTGTATGGAAATGAGGCAGGGTTTCTGTTTTCCCTCAAGACTACCGCCATCCTCTTTAACACTGATGCATGTTGATAAAAGTTCTCTCGTGCTTTCTATCTCCGGTAGAGGCAAACCGCCGCTGATATCTCGTACATATTATATCAATGGAGCACATCAACTCTCACCTGAATCTTCTTTTCATCACTGCCTTCATGTTCTTCTGTAGAGCGTTGGTGGAAACAACCGTCTCACTTTTGTTTTGCATATCAAAAGCTTGTATACGGATTCAGATTCTTTTGATTTTGAACATCAGACGAACATAGGTCTGAGATAGCAGAGAGAGAGAACTTTTACAGTATATACTGCCGACTGTTAAACAATAGATTTATATAAAGTCAGAATATGAAGCCCTGGGTTTTTATTGTTATTTACATGTAGTGCTTTCTGCACCTTTTTATAAAGGTAGCGCCCTGTGTTCGTAAAACTTAATTCCCAGGTTGGCTTTAGTTAAACCCTTATTCCTGTTGTTGCTTTATTTAATAACCCATAGTTATTTCCTCCCTATTTCTTATATGTGACTGCACTGTGGTTATGTTTATACCTAATAAAAATCACATAACAAATATGTCCCCAACAATTCACTCAATTTATTAACTAAAAGGGAATGATATAAAAAATATGTAAAATAAAAAAGGTTCACAATACTCTCAATAATAGTATACCAAGAAAATAGTACTTTGACCTTTCACAGAGATAAACAAGTCAGTATTAACCCCAAGTCAATCTTTTATGTTCCTTTAACCTTCTGGGGTCACTAGCATATATGTCACCCTTTAATGTAGTTGGTCTAGCCCAAAATAACATAAAGCAGTACCAAAGGATATGCAATGAACTCTTATGGTTTCATTTACTTTCACCAAAAATAACCTGGTGGGCCCACACACACACTCTCTCTCTCACACACACACACACAAGCCGGCAAACAGCAAAGCACCATTAATGAAAACAACCCCGTTGCAGGCCTGGTCGATGCTTGGGAACGTGGTGGCCAAAAACAGTCGAGACCGTTTCGCTCTAACAGCCAAATAAAAGCTGAGTACTCACGTTAGCGTAGCAGAGTTTGTATCACAGAGTCCTAATGTTGCACCTCCAAGCGTGGAGCAAAAAGCTAGAAAGGCTGATAGCTGACCATGGCCGTCCGATGGGTGAAACCTTCTTTCTCCCGTGTTGCCAGAGGAGCTACCAGACTTTTATCCAGGTCACCTGGAGCGCTATCTGGGCAGTCCAGAGTGTCCTTCGGCGGTAGTTAGCTGGAAAGGCTAACGGCGCCTAATCAGCTACAGCGTTGATAGCCACTTAACTACTCGCAACGTATACATTCAGCGTTTCACTGGCTTGCAGTCCTATGCTCTAGTTTTTACAGCACTATAATTTACAAACACACTTTAAACCATAAATCTCTAATTACTACATCTCTTTTCGTTCACTCGCTTCTCTCCAACCTCTCCGTTGCGCTGCTCCCTCACTTCTCTCGCTCAACCACCCGCTCCTCGCTAGTCCGCCCCACAGCCAATCACAACCAGGTAAAGTGACATGACACATAAACAACCAATTACATGTAATACAATTAAACAGCATAGGTTGTACTCAAAGTAAACCACATGCTCACCAAGTACACTGCAACCAACCTATTTAAAGTGACACAACATACTGGGGGTCTTTCCCATTTGTTCTTTTATACGGCTTGACTCCTTTCCTCGACTCCTCTCCTCGAGTCTTAGTCCCGCCCACGGGAGATGCGAGCGGAGGAGGCGAGGAAACGACTCGAGGACAGAGGAAACGAGGAAATATGATTTTAGAGACATGAGACGTCGTTTCCTCTGAAGCTTCACGTGAAGCGACGTCAGTTTCTGATGACAGCAGCAGCTGATCACAGCTGGATCAGCTGTCAGTCAGCTTTTACAGCTGTTTATGTCTGAACTGATCTAATACTAATAAAGAAACAGAGTTATCAGAGCAGCAGTGTTTCCTCTCTGTAGCCTGTTACCTGTTTAACAAACACCTGCACATGAATAACAGCTGCAGTCTGTATTTCTACTGTGGACTGAGTCCTGCTTAGAGGACCAGGAACAATTTCTACTGGCACAATGCCTTTATATTATTTATTCATTATTAGCATCTGAATTTATTGATATTCTGACAGTAGAAGTTATGTATTAGGCTGAATGTTTCAGGGAAAAGTGAAATGATATAACTCATATCAAACCAGACGTTCAGGAATTATCAGCCTCATGTGACTGAATGGAAATGAGGATAAATGATGTAAAAGGTGTAAAACACAGACTCTCCTTCTCTCTCTGACTTTAACTGCATCCATAATAAAAGTGAATGGGGGAAATAACAGATGATCAAAAGAAAACTCTTTCTAATAAATGAAGAAAGTTATTTTAAGTATGTTCATTGTCAGCTTTTATAAACCCCTTTCAGTGTCAGACTCCTTCAGTGACGGTGTGTGAAGCAGAGATCCTGCAGGTCCTCCTGCTGCTGGAACACCTACAGTTAACACAGGTTATAACTACATGGTGAATCAGAAGACAACTAAACTATAAAACGTTTAATCTGTGATCTGTCTTCACTCCGGTATAAAAGTCCAGTGATGTTGATGTATCAGATCAGTCTGATCGGCGCAGCGTCCAATCAATAACTGATATCCAATAAGGGGGCGTGTCTGTCGATGATAAACTTCCATGGAGGAAACACTGGAGGATACACTGGTGTATCCTCGCTCATAGCTCCTCCAGCAAGCCTCCTCGCTCCTCGTTCCTCGATGCGCATTTTAGGAATTTGGACGTCCTTCAAGATGGAGGACTGAGATCGATTTCCGGGTGACAGCCGGAGGAGCGAGGAGACGAGGAGGCGAAAAATGACGAAATGAGAAGCACCTTGTATGTGTATATTGAACTGAACATGTAAATATTAACCAAAACATATTTATTCTGAGCAGAACCACCAGGAAACTGGTAGTAGACCAGGAAACCAGCCACAATGGCACTCAGGGGCAGAACAAATTGCCCTGGGGCTACATACATACTGACTTTTGTTTCTAACTCTGTCCGCAGCATTACACCAAAGACGCCGACGGCCTTTGCACCCGGCTGATTAAACCCAAGTTGATGGAGGGAACAGTGGCGGCACAAGACGAGTTCTCCAGGAGTAAGGACACACTGAGCTCATTACACTGCTCCACAGGGACATTATTGTGTTTATAAACTGTCACGTTAACCTCTGTCTGTGACACACACACACACACACACAGCGTACATACAAAGCCTGCATCTCCTACATGTATCCGCTATCATCCTTGTCCTAATAGCATTAATCAACAGAGGTTAATTAATCTTTGTGTGTCTGGGGAGTCGGGCCGACTGCTGAGGCCTCACCAGTTCCCAAGGTCAATCTGAGTCTTCCTCCGCTCCTTTCGCTCTTCATTCCTCTTCATTTACCCATCTGACCCGGCTAAGACTCACACCAGAGCACTGGGAAAAAGCAAAATGTTGAAATAAATACACACTTTTCCTCCCAAATGAGGAGATAAATCATTTAGAAAGTAGAACTGACCAGGGGATGTATGTGAAACTCACTAATTCATATTTTAATACATTTTATGAATAGTTAAGTAGTTCTTGTTCTTTGATGTCAATGTTTTACTTGCAACTCCACTAAATGTTATCCGTCCTCTCTTGGCAGGCGGCTGGGCCTTGAACAGAAAGGAGCTGAAACTCCTGCAGACCATTGGCAAAGGGGAGTTTGGAGGTGATGAATTTATTTCACAAGGATCTCTACACCATTTAATTTCATACATCAGAGCCATAATAACTGAGGTTGCCTCGCTTATTGTACTAAAACTTCACCCCGTCTGTGTCCTTGTCAGATGTGATGGTGGGAGACTACAGAGGGACCAAGGTGGCGGTCAAGTGCATCAAAAACGACGCCACAGCGCAGGCTTTCATCGCCGAGGCCTCCGTCATGACGTAAGATCCTTTAACTATGGCACTGTCCTTCACACTACCTGACACACCTTTCTCTTTCAAATATAAAGTTGTTTTTCTATCGCAGGCTATTTTTTTCATCTGATTTTTTCTGCTTCTGCTTTGTACAGGCAACTGAGGCACAACAACCTGGTGCAGTTGCTAGGGGTAATTGTGGAGGAGAGGGGCAGTCTCTACATCGTCACAGAGTACATGGCGAAGGTTTGTCACATGTTTTTTTTTTTTACAAGTTTTTACATGTTTAAAAACATGTAGGAAACAGTATTGAAAATATGCTATTTGGTTTGTTTAATCCGTACAAAAACCGAAGCCATTTTACGGGGGGATTATGTACTGGGCTATCCTGGAGTTTCCGCTGGTTGCCTGGCAACTGCTCCCTGACAAGAAATAGTTTGACACCTAACGGTACACAACGTAACATATGTATTAAACAAACATCATGTTAATTAGAAAGCATCAGAGATAGTGGTAGGTGGATTTTGTCACAGCCAGACTAGCTGTTTCCAGTCTTTATGCTGAGCTAAACTGAGCTAACTGGCTGCTGGCGGTAGCTTCAAATTGACCGTACAGATATGAGAGTAGTAGCAACCTTGTCATCTAACTCTCCGCCAGCAAGAACATAAGCGTATTTCCCAAAAATGTAGAACTATTCATTTTATAATACTACAATTTAAGCTAATATTAATCACCTAAAAGTGACAAACAAATGAATAAGAAGTATAATGTAAATAACAAAAGGCATGATATTTGAATAACATATAGAGAAACTGCGACTTTCTTGACTTGAAAAATTATCTTTTAAATTGACAAACATCATATGTGTGATTCATGGCACAATTCAAACGGGATCAAAAAAAATATTTGTCTGCTGTGCATGTTTTTCCGAAATAAGGTCCCATGGTGGACGCCGGAAGGGGAGACTTCACCTCTCTATTTGTAGGCACCTCCAAGTTTGAATTTGTAAATTGACATGCTCTAAAAAACATAATTGTAACATAGTGTGGCCCCATGTAGCTCAGCTGAGGATACGCCAACACGTTCGGGGTCAGTGATTTGTTTTTCACCGGAACCATCCATGCTAAAAAATGTCCTCCTCCTCCTCTGAACCGTGTCACAGGGCAGCCTAGTGGATTACCTGCGCTCCCGAGGACGGACCGTGCTCGGCGGAGACTGCTTACTCAAGTTCTCACTGTGAGTCCTCTTCATCTCTGTTCGAGTGCTTATGACATTTGTAGAAAAGACACACGTTTAATCAGCACAGCTCAGGGTCTAGAGCTAAACTGCTGCTCTTTAGCTGTCAGGATCTGAATAGAGTTTAAGAAGAACAGTGTCACGCTCTCGACTGGGAACATAAAAGGACCCTTTGTTTGCACAAGCAACCATCACGCAGGGTGTTTGCCTTGATAAATGGCTGCTTCATCTGCAAGTCAAGTGCCTTTAATGTCTTTGGTTATATTTAATTTAACAGTCATTTAGCTGGTGCTGTAACCCGGCACAAGTAAAAATGAGTGCAACCATTACATAAGTGTAAACACTCAGTAGGCATGAAAACATGAACCCACAAGGAAATGTTTAATGATTCATTTTCAGTGTGAACCCTTGAATGAAGTTGTTAGAGATGTGCAATGGATTTGATTTTAACTGCAAGAACACGAAGCAAGTAAAGGAGGAAAAGAAAGGTGTAGAATTTTAGATTTTTTTTTTTTTTTTATCCTTCACCATCTTTTTGCATTTATTATATTTGCACTGCAGTTGTGTTTTTTATGTGTTTGGCAAGTCTTAACCGTAGCCACAAATATGTCCACATATATTAAGGAGTAGACGCCCACCTGTGGGTTGTTATTGTCTAAGTCATCCACTCATCATCTCGTTGTGTCACCCAGTGACGTGTGTGAAGCCATGGAGTACCTGGAGGCCAACAACTTCGTCCACAGAGACCTGGCAGCTCGCAACGTGCTGGTGTCCGACGACAACATCGCCAAGGTCAGCGACTTCGGCCTCACCAAGGAGGCCTCCTCCATACAGGACACTGGCAAGCTGCCCGTCAAATGGACCTCCCCTGAAGCGCTAAGAGAGAAGGTGAGACTAGGCGACGAGTTGACACTGCTCTGACATCACATTAAGCAAGAAACATTGGACATGGCAGAGAATCTGTACCTGCCTTGTACATCAGGTCTGGTTAACTCGTAAATTTCCTTTATATCAAAGAGAAAATTAAAAGTACAAAAAAATGGCGGATGCTACAGATTGTCACAAATCACTTATACGTGCCAAAAAAGATGACAAAATAAAATAAACTAGTGTGCAACTGTCTGGTAATCATGTAACCAGAGTTCTCCCTCATCTTGGGTTGGTTGGATCGCCTCCTCCCGCTCTACTTCACTCTCCTAATCCACGTCTGCCCAAATCACGTTACTTTGCGAGAACAGGGAATTACGCAAGAATATCTACCGCGGTGGAAACGGTTTTGCCAAATCGCTACCGGCGGACACATTTCTACTGTTGCACGTAATATACCGTCATATCGCCCAGCGCCTAGCAGCAGTTTAACTAAGAGGCAGCCTGCATTTTCATCTTTAATCTTTCAACTCTGCATGTGCACATGCTCCTTGGAGCCTACGCTGACAAGGAATTCCAACTCACTGAACACATTTTGGTGTAACTTTTTAGTTTATCGTCACACGATTCATGTTTCCTCACTTGAACTCCTGAAATAGCACCAAAACAAACAAACAAACCAAGACTCACTTTTTTATGGATTTAGGAAGCACAAACATACCTGAGCTGCTCTCTGAACGCCTTTGTTTGATATGTAAATTTATGGCTCCCCTTTTTCTTTGTCCGACAGAGGTTTTCCACCAAGTCAGACGTCTGGAGTTATGGAATCCTACTTTGGGAGATCTACTCCTTTGGGCGTGTGCCTTACCCTAGAATTGTAAGTACCTGAGCACCAGATTTCCAGCAGATGGCAGGCTTCATTGCTGGGACCAGTGTGTGTACACATTTTGTTTTTGTACTGGATTAGTGAAATGTCTTGTACCTTTTAGTGCTGACCTCAAAATAATTAGATTTGTGCCATTAGACCGCTGGAGCAGGTGATGAAAATGTGACACATAATATGTACTCTATTATGAATTTAATTATTTCTGCATGCTTCACCACTCGTTACATTTATTAGTAATTTGTTGTTGTGAAAAGTAACCTTTTTCCTGGGATTGGTTCGGTGCAGTTGTGTTGCATCAGCTGAATATCGATCGACATTGTTCTGTCTGTCTCTCAGCCGTTGAAAGAGGTGGTGCCCCGGGTAGAGAAGGGATACAAGATGGACGCCCCAGACGGCTGCCCGCCCGTGGTATACGACCTGATGAAGCAGTGTTGGACCCTGGACTCTGTCGTGCGGCCCTCCTTCCGCATGCTGAGGGAGAAGCTGCAGCATATCAGAGCCAAGGAGCTCTACCTGTGAAGAGGAGGCCCGGCGGCTGGCGACAACACGGGAGGAAGAGGAGGGGGGGGCGAGACACAGCCCAGCACAGCTGTAAAGTAGGAGGAGGAGGAGGAGGAGGAGATGAAGAAGAAGAGGGACCACAGCACCTTCCTCCTGCCTGCCCAGGCTGTTGACCTGTGGGACTGCCATACTGTGCCCCCCTCCCCCGACCTCAAGGCGTCCGCCAGCCGCCCTCCGCTTCCACACAAGGACTGTTTTCCTGTTTGTGTTGTATAGCTTTTGCCAGACAGTTTCCTCTTCTCTCGACGGGCCACTGCTCTTTCCTCCCTCTGTACCTGCTCACTCGCTCTCTCTTCTCTCTATTGGTCCAAGTTTCTCTTCTTCCTCCACCTGGAAGATCCCTTTTCTTTCTTATGTTTTCCTCCCCTCCTCCTCCTCCTCCTCCTCCTCCTCCTGAACATGGCATTAACTGAAGGGGAGGCTGGCCTTTTCCTCCACGTTTGTCAGGTGCTCTTTCTTCTTCTCCCCCTCCCTCCATCATTCCTGGATCTCTGTATCACCAAGTGGCTCTGCATGAATTCAGCCCAGCTCTCCGTCATTCCATCCCTCCCTCCCTCCCTCCCTCTCTCCCCTCGGCGTGGTGTCAGGTGTGGGGCCTTCGCTCTGTGCTAAAGTGCCTCCAGTCTACAGAGCTCCAGACTTCCCTCCAGCACGTCTTTCAATTGGACTGTTGTAGTTTGATTTTTTTTAAATTACTTTTTTTAAGAAATCTTTTTTATTGCTTTCTTTTTTTTTCAGGGAGGTTATCAAACCATTTTTATTTTCTTTTTTTAGTGCCATCTCCTCCACCTCCACCATCACCCTATCAGACTGGGATTTTTTTTTCTCCCACGTATCCATGAAGAGAGCGTGAACAGGAAGAGAGAAGATTTCGGGGGGGGCCAGTATCATGTTCGTCCTCCAACCAATACAGTCTGGGGGATAATAACAGGAGACGGGGGGGCGGGGGTGAGAGAGGCAGTTCACAAACATGGTTGATTCATCATACGTGGGCTTGTTTTTATATCAAAATATATTTAAAGGATTAAAAAAAAAAAAAAAGAACAAGGAAAAAACTGACTGGGCCGGAGAATAAAAAAAGGAGGACTTTCAGAAGCCGGGAGTCTCTCGGCGTCTCTTAGGAATGTTCAGTGTCTCTGTGAACGCTGGGGTCGGGGTGGTGCATGCTGTGTGTGAGAGGCCTTGGGTTCAACTGTCAGTGCTTTCAATGTTCATTGTTTTATTATGCTATCATGATTATGAATAAATCATTCCATCTGAACAGTGTGGAAACACCTACATCATTGTATCAGCGTGTGTGTGTGCGTGTATGTGAGAGATAGAGAGTGAGTGTGTGTTAGGGTATGGAGACGAATCATACGAACATCTTTTCCTCCGTGTGTGTGTGAAGGTAAGATCCGAATGCACACCGTCTAAGGGTTTAACATGTTGGATTTTTACATCCAACATCCAACATCCAACATATTACATCCCCTGCAGTCCATAGTGGAAATATTCAGCAGGAGGACGTTGAATATTTGGCCATAATTAAATTACAAAATTTCTGTTAAAAGGTCCCGTGGGTCAAGCGTGTTTGAGAACTACGATGGCTGACGCAAAAACCTGAATAGCCGTGTTTGGTTTGTCCGTCCTGGGCTACTGTAGAAACACTGCGGCCAGCTCCGTCAAGAGGAGATGACTTTATGTAGCTATAAACGTCTCATTCTAAGGTAACGAAAACGCAACGATTCTTATTTTCAGGTGGTTAAACACTAAAGAAAACATACTTATTAATATTATATTCCATTTCTGCCAATAGAAATGTTACACACTGGTCCTTTTAACTAATTCAACTCAAGACAGTTGTCAGAGAACTAATCTGGTTCATATTCTTCCACACAACCACACCTGTAAGCTGTGTGTTACAACGCCAGGTTACTCAACAGCTGCACTGGAGCAGATCAGGGTTAAGCGCCTTGCTCAAGGTTACCTTGATAGTAATAGTTGATGAAGGTTTCTCATTCATTCTCTCCAATTAGATTGTCCTGGCCCATCCAGGTTTAAAAATGGAGACCATAAGAACACTTCTCAAACTACAACATGGTTTGCAGCCGTCTGTAATAGAACGTCTATAGAAATATTTGAGATTAGGATGGATGGAATACAATAAAGGATAGGTTCACATTTTTATGGGTAGTGTCTAGAAGGGAACCGCAAGTTGGGGAAACTCTCACGAGATGGTTAAGGTTAGGCATTGATCTCTAATAGTTAATGTTAGGATAAGTCATCGGGCAGAGAGTTTTTTTGCAAGTTTTTGCAGATCTCTGATCAGATTTTGCAATTTGCGGATTACCTTCTAGACAAGACCATTGTTTTCAGGTTGTCTGTCTGTCCCATTCTTTTGAACGTGATATCTCAGAAACGCCTTTAGGGAATTTCTTGAAATTTGGCACAAATGACCATTTGAACTCAAGAATGAACTGATTAGAATTTGGTGATCAAAGGTTCCTGTGACCTCACAAAACATGTATTCAGCCGTAACACTAGAATTCATATGGAAATTATAACAATTTTACACACACGTCTAACAGGATAAAATGATGAAGTGACGACATTTTTAACAGACACTGATGGTGTGTATGGATGGTTTTTGGCAGAGGCGTACAACCGTGAGGCGGTAATTCTAGTTTCAAGGCTGTCTTTAAACGATATTCACATGCCCATATATACACTGAAATAATATAAATAAATGACTCCTTACTAATGCGATCACAATGGGAGAGATGGGGGTGGTCAAATCCACAGTTCCACAAAAAGCATGCGTTTAAACAAAGAAGGAATTTGGGGGTAAAAAATATTTGAATTTAAAATCAGTTTTGCACAAAACACACTGTAGATTTTGTCCTCAATCTCTTACAGTGGAGACGCTATGAAGGGATTTCATCATGGCTAGTATGCAAGAACTCATTCAGTGTACATATGAGCCTGTGAGTACTGTATTAAGACACATTTGGAAAAAATCTCAACCCATCCTTTAAACAAATGTATCTGTTTTTTGTCATCACTGCTAATTTCTCAACAGGTTTTGTCTTATTTGTAAAAACGCTGTCTCGTTCTTAGCATTCCTGTCCCCTTGAATCACATAAAACAACCTGAAAAGAGAAAATAGTCCTTTGATTTTAACTATTCAGCGCAGCGCCAGCAATCACGAGACAAAGTGACTGTGAACCGATGCTCTAAAGAAGATTGTCTCGCATCTGTCTCAGAGCCCAATCTCTTCACAGCTACAGTACATCGGCTATAAATAAATCCTCCAGTGATCATCTTTTGATAGCAGAAGTGCCACAAACAGGTGGTGAAGTGTCAGCAGCAACCATATAGGTGTGAAGGAGTGTTGGTGTTATATCAGCTGAGCAGTTCCCAGCGCTTAACACGAGATTGAGTTCAACTGTGCCACCTCTGCTCTTCTTTGGAGGACGTCCACTCGCCCACAGTGTAACTCACAGGGTGGGATGAGACCAGCAATCTTTTAGTCTCACCGAATCTATCTAGGGCTTCCACTTTAACTCATTCGAATCTCTTTTTGACTTTGACCAAACCCGGCGTCTTCTACAAGTGTTTGGGGTGATTTCATGTGATTCCCATGAATTTTAATGACAGTGACAGGGCGGTAACAACGGGCTGGTTACGTAAGCAAGGCAGTTTGTGCTCATGGCTAAGACTGTGCTGCTGTCAGGACCTATCACGCCAGTTTACCATCCTGCTACGGCAGCACGAGACAGGCCCCGCTGCAGAGGTCCCTTCCCCCCTCAGTTTGTCTCCTCATCTCACTGGCAAAAAGTAGAGCTCCGTAGCCGATTGGGGGAACATTTTTGGATGTCTGACTGCCAAAAGTCACCACCGGGAGGCATACTACAGTCTGAGTTCCCAAGGGAGCAACACAGAGCTTCAATCTTGGATTCAATTTGGGAAGGAGTTGCTCGAGATTTCAGACAATAGATTTGGAGATCCTACTGGAGAGGTCAAAGGTCAGCTGCATCCTTTAAATTGCCTTGTTCAAGGATGCTCTGCCAAAGATGGACACACTTTGGAGACACAATCTTGTGATGCTCTCTCGCCTCCAGACTATCTGCGACCATATCCTTAATTTTTTACATCCATGGTACTGTAAACCGTTGTAATTTAACGATATATTTTAAAATGTAAAGCCCAACTAGAGGTATCACTGTGACGAGAGCTGCTGGTGACAGGAGTGAGAGTTAATACACAGCTCTCACGTCTGGATGCCTTGGTCTCTTTCGTTCACACTTAAGTAATCCTGACAACCGCGCAGCTCGGCGTTCTTAGTAGGCACAAGCAGGAGGGTTGATGTGTTAATCAGCTTTCGATAAGTTATGGATCTGTGCTACACTGACGGCAGCCAGGGACGCTCGACAGCAACAAATTAGCTCCTGAATTAATCTGATTACGCCAACACAATGTTTGGGGCCCGAGTCCGAGGAAGATGCTGAGGGCTGCACATGCTTTCATGGAGTTAGCATGTTCATTGTCGTACCGGACCTGGCAGATATACATGTGTGACAGAATGAAGCCTTGGCTTCATGTGCTGTTGCTGGGTTACATGATGGCAGATTTCTTGAAGCCACATGACTCACCAGGAAGACACACGTCTCTGGCCCGGATCACTCAGCATTAACAGTTTTTCCACCATCACTGTTTTCAGGGAGACTTTTTTTTCCAAGCAGCATCATAGCTTTTGCAGCACAACCCTGCTTTATATTACTAACCAGTAATACCAATCAGTTACTCTGCAGCAGCTGGAAATTGCAAGAATTGATCAAGTGCACCTCAGTAGATGATGACGACGGAGGGGAGTCATTTTGACACTTTCACAGGTTTCTCAGGCTTTTCTAAGGCACAGTGTGTAGGATTTGGTGGCATCTAGTGCTGTGGTTGCAGATTGCAACCAACTGAGTACCCCACCGCTCACTCTTCCCTTTCCAAGATGGTTAGTGGCACACAAAAAAACACAAAGATGGCTAACATAATCTGTAAGCCGACACCACGCATGAAGGTTATAAGATAGTGTTATTTTGACCGGTTCTCAGAGTTTCACCCTTTTACGTACTCTTCCTGCTGTTAGTGATTGGCTTCACAGTGCAAGAAAGCGTTTTGCCAAAAATGTTGAACCATTCCTTTAAAGACAGGTCGGAGATGCAGGAGATTGCAGGGGAGAAAGTCTCCTCTGAGTTATTGACACTGAGTGGTTTGTTTCTCAGCTCCAGCACTGTCATTGAGTCAGTGTGGGAGTTCTCCATTTCCAGCTCGTTCCAGTGACAAGGAGCGGGCGTCGAGCTGACAGGAGATGAAGGAAATGATATTGACATTATCAGGCCAATGTGCGGCTGGCTGTGTCAAACGTGCACATGTCCTCGGTGACAGATCTTTTCACACTGACACATCACTCGGTCGCATCACATGCCTTTTCCTGTCTGGGCTCGCCACTTTGCTAAACGGCTCTAAAAATATGCAGTTTCCTGTTGCAATTAGTACTCTATTTGGGGACATTTGCGCAGACAGGGATGTTAGCCTTTCAGACATGGGTGCCACTTTTTTTGCCCTTGTGCTGTGTCACAGCAGTGTAGTGGTGTCGGAGGTTTTAGCAGCCTGAATCACCCCCCTGTTGGCCATGTGCAGCACACAGAGTGGATTCGACTGCATGCTCTATTTACTCTGATACGGCATCATCAGTTGTGTCTGCCGCGTAAATGTTGACGTCCTAACGTCACATTTGGAAGTTGGAAGAAGAGATCTCAGTGTTTTTTTCATGTCTGACTGCAAGAGGCATGACCTCATAAACTTCAAGACAGAAGGGAGGGCGAGCTCAGACGTCACCGGGTCGGAGAGCGTCATCAGGACTTCCTGTACTGAAGGAACGGATATTCAGCTATGAATTAAATGCATAATGAACTCATGGCTTATTCAGACATGTTTTATGTAAAATTTCTATTTTACATTTGGTACATTCTGTACAGCACATGAATTCAATCCCTCACAGGATTGGTCTACATATTTCCATTCGATCTTAAAACAATATCCACATGCACATGTGCAGTTAAACAGTTTTTGGTTGTTGTAATCATGACTCCCCTCCATATTAGCAGTGAAGAGATCCCTTCCTATCACACTTTTTAAGTCTGGATGGTGTCCTGCTGCTGATCAAAGCTCGAGCTGTGAGCCACATAGTGTTTTTTGGAGCTCAGTGCTGGAGACAGATAACATGCGGGTGCTGGGTCCGACAGCGGATGTGGAGGACGAGAGCGCAGCAGTGATGATAATGACGGACTAATGTGGGCCAGTATGTGTCTCCTCTATCGGCCCACCCTCGCAGTGTCTCACTCCGAGAGTCGGTGATGGCTCACAGACGGAGGGAGACTGGAGAAGGAGGATAACGACCACAACAAAGGCGAGCCTTGTCCGCTGAGCTGCACGTAAACAGTCCCCGCTGTCTGTGATGTAACACCGGCCTGCTTTTCTGAACCTCCTCTTTAAATAACCCAATAGTTGCCCTGCAGTGTTGGCTGACATGTTCATTTGACTTTGTGAAATATCAAGGTTCCCCGAGTCGCAGAGAACATGTTTTCTGCACCGCTTGTCAGCATGAATTTGCATTTTGCTCTTGACATTTCACCTCCCCCCTGCCCCGGGCCGCCGGCCTGCTGGTTGCCAGCGGGGGGGAACCGTGCCAGCACACATCCCAATAAGGAGAGGGTGAAGGGCCCCGCGGCCCCTGGGAGCCACCATTATGATAGCACTCCACTCCACGTAGTAACTTTCCAGCCTACAGTATCCTCCTCACTGTCTAGAAAAATACAGACAATGGCAGCACAAGAGAGACATTTAAACTGCACCAGGAATGACTTTGACATTAAAACTATAAATAAAGCTGCATCAGAGAAGAATGTAAAACCACCCAATTTAAATATTAAAGATGCTCTCTTTAAAGGTGCTAAATTTGAAATTCAGAGCCATAACAGCAAACAACTATTTGCTATGTAAAGACATAGAGGAGTGATGTCCACCTGAGCAGAGAATGAAGCCACACCTCCGTGTGTGTTGAATTCAGTTTATATGCTTTGTTTACGTATTGCCAGTCCGACCGCATGTGCATGGTAGTGCATTATCATGGTGATGTAGTCTAAATAGCAAAAAGACACTCCAACAAACACAAGGCTTTCATCCAGGAAACCACTGTTCGTGTCCCGTATGTTAAGTTTCACTTTCACGTTATAATCAGCTGTTCGTTCGTGTCCCGTGTTCACAACGTTCAGTTTAGTTTTCACTGTACAAAAGTAGTAGTTTTAAGCCCCTTAGTGTTTTTTTGGGTTTTTTTGCCTAATCCTAAAGTGACGCCAAGGGTAACCATAGAGGTTTTGATGCCCAAAATAAAGTGAGGCCAAGGGGGCGTGACAAAGCGGCGGTATGTGAGGAGTTGGGATGAAAACGTGTTGGCTTTCATTGACCTGGTTGCCCTCTCTCAGCTGTGTAATTTTGCCAGTGTAGGAGAGATATCCCTGAGGTATGTTTTTTAGCTCAGTGCTTTGCACAAATGTAGCAAATTCATACGAGTTTGTCCTCTGTTTGACCATGCAAGTGTTGTGACTTATTGAAGTGCTACTAAGAAGTGTAACAAGTGAATTTAATGCGTTTTACAGTGCTAAACCCTCCATATGATGTTATATATTGACGGCACAGCCATGGCCGTGCTCCATCTTATTTCCTAGTGTTTCTTGTGTCTGTGTCTGTGTGTGGGCGTGGTCCACCTGGCTTTCCTTGCTCCCAGCCCTGCTCATCAGTGCTACAGGAATGAGTCCTGAAACCTGGACATGAGTAAGCATTTTAGCACCTCCGGTTCCCTCGTCTGGAAGTCAGTGGGTTTATTGAATGGGTTTTTAGTAAGATGCCTGAAATAAGGTATGTGGTTAACACAAGCTTAAGAGATTTTAAAGTTGTGTTCTACGACATAAAGCACATCAATAAAAAACACACTTGTGAATTTTGAAACCTTTGTGTCTTATAAAAGGCGATTGCTAACAAGCGGCTAAATGAGACTACTAAACGTCATCACACCGACCTGTCCGCCTTTACAGCCTCGTTGTGTATACTCACATTCATGTGACCGTGGTGTAATTCATTTATAACTTAACTTAAGCTTTTTACTTCTGGCAATTACATTCACACTTCAACAATCATAAAAGGTGTGCTAATTTCTGAAGATTATCTTGCTGAACAAAGCCTATAGGCTACAGTGAGTATCATAAACATTTGTTTGCCACAAAGCTTATTTTCTACAATAATCTAAAACACAATGGAACAATCCCGTTGGCTTTTTGTCGAGGGAACTAGGGCGATGCTAACTTCCTGGTTGGCCTACACAAATATCATCATCCCTGCAGCACTCTGTACACACCTGTCTGCAATCAGCCAATCATCCCTCCCAGTCTGCACACCTGCTTCTCATCAGTCTCATCAGCCAGCAGTATATCTACCCCGGCCTGTCAAACACTCCTGGCCAGATCATTGCTTCAGCTACCATGGTATTTAATGCGTCAGGCTGCTCTCCTGTTTTCTTATGTGATATCCCTGAGATAGCTCATTGCTATGTCTTTTACCTGCCTGCCTGTCTGCCTGCCTGCTCTCCAACCCACTCATCATGCCACCTCCAACCTGCGCACGTCATTCTCCCGCATAAATGGTAAATGGACTTATATAGTGCTTTTCTAGTCGTCCGACCACTCAAAGTACTTTACACTACATGTCAGCATTCACACACACATTCACACACTGATGGCACAGCCTTCGGGAGCAATTTGGGGTTAAGTGTCTGGCTCAAGGACACTTGAGATCAGTTCAGGAAATACCAAGCACCGCCCATCAGCCGGAGCAAACTTTCTCATTTTACAGCTAAAATGATGTTTGTGAAAACATTTCAGGAGAGAAATAAGCATTACAGTAGTGCAGTATAGCAGTAGTACAGAATATCTATTCATATTTGATCAGCGCTTCCTAGTTTGACCGTTTGATCGGAGTTCACGACTGATTGACAGCTGCCTCCGTTGATTGAACAGCCAATAGGAACGCTCTCTCTCTCTGAAGTGACCTCTGATTGGCCAAAGTCTCCCGTCACGGGCTATAGTTATTAAAGCCTGAAAACAGAGCCATGAGGAGGTGCAGAAGTCTAGTTATCTCTCAGAACACTTGAATTACAATATGCTGAAAGGTTATTATGGAAATTTTGCCCAATGATGCCTACTGAAGCTTTAACTTTATCCTGCGGTATAAAAGCAACATATACTGGTTGGGTCGGTGACTGCAGTTTACTGACGTCACCATACAGGATTTCTGGGTTTTGAAGTTTGATTTGTTTTCAGCCATTTGGAGACGCTAGTGTGCAAAGTTTGTTGGTTCAGCTTGAAAGAGTGTTCTCTCCTGACAGGCCGGGGCCTAGCTGGCAGATGATGTGAGGTTTGATGAATCCTCGCTGTATGAGTCACACCAACCGTCTGACACTGAAGGCTCGCCAGGCTTGCTGTCGTTCAGAAGTAGGTGTTTGTTATCACTTTTTATAGCCGAGCAGCAGGCTGGGTGGCAGGCTGCCTGAGCAGACAACGTCCTTGTGTACCATTTATAGCAGGAGTGCTAAACTTTACACTACACCTCACCAAAACCTAGTAGGAACATATTATAAACTAGTGATTACATGCAAGATTGTAGGTAAGAATTAATAATACTGAATATAATCAAAGTTATCTGTGAACTCACTGTAGCCACAAAGAGTTGCACTGTCCACACTGACACGCCTGGTGTGACAGTTGTAGAGATGTAATGATAAACTGAGATGGAGACGTCTGAACATTTTCTGTCGCAAAAAATGAAAATTAACGTTCAGTCTCGGGGTTTCCACACTCACAAATGACCCGGGCTTTGTTTCGGCGACTTGTTAGCGAGCATCCAAGGAGGACAGACCATAAACGGTTGTGACACATGAGGAACTGCAGCCGACCGTGAGTAATGTTAAGGTTCACGAAATGCCTTGGAGACTGCAAATAAAACCGTGCAGTCAAAGGGCTTATCACAACTGTACGTTCACAGCTACATTCTTGGATTTTTTAAGGACTGCCTTGGGGTCAGAGAGCACATCAACTCACTCCTGCAGCAACATGTATAAACACTTTTCTGGAGCTGTATTATTTCAAAAGGCTCGCATGATAATAAAAAACAGCTTTCACGAAAAAAAATTACATTGATCTCCCTTTGTTTGTGTGGACAAATTTGTGCAAAACAACATTTGAAAGAAGGCACCACTGGCTCTGTGCGCACTCAGAACCCCCCTCCCTTTGCCCACCCAGTGGTGCCCCTGTGCACCCATGGGGGGGGGAGGACCACACACACCGTCTGAGCTTTACTCCTGCAGCCTGGCACGGAGGGCAGGGGGAGGAGAGACACAGATGAGGGCTGAAAGCCTGCGCAGGGTTGTTAGCCAGACCCTCCTACAAACACAGGAGCTAATGAATGCAGCCAGAAGTCAGCAGCTGCAGCTCCACGGCTCAGACGCTATACCCCTCTGAGGATGAAAATAAAAAGGCAAAAGAGGAACCAAGTGCAACAAATGAACAGGGATTTGTCTTGGATATTACATGGAGAACATGATTCCACATATACAGACAGGAAAATGTCTCCAAATAGCTACGTGTGTGTTCCTGTGTTTGTGTGTGTGTGATGTAACAGCCTCTCTACCGTGGGCAGGAATGACTCCGGGCTGCTCCGAGCACATTCACATTAATTAAGTTGATGCATCGTGGCAACTCACATGTGAACAGACATGTATAATCACACAGCCGCAGCAAAGCAAGCTGTTAGCGAGCATACACGTTCTCCACAGTCGCAAAACAGAAGGCAAAATACAGTATTTGTTTTTAGTTGTGAGGTGTATAAAAGCTTGTTAATATGTACGCTGCTGTCGTTTTCTGTGGGTCTCTAACATGAAGTACACTCAGGGTGGTGGTTGACCTTTTCACCTTTGTTTCACTTTGCTTCAGTGGCTTACAATGGCTGATGTATAACGGTGCTGATTTGTGGATCTTCTTGCTGCTTTGTTAGAGAGCGCTTTGTGTGGAAACTGTGATAATGTGATCATTAAATAGCAGCTATTTAAAATCATCATCACAGCGGGCTACCACCGCTGCCTTTGTGGATGTTGCATAATTGCATGACTCTGGCTATCTGCATCACTCTGTGAAATATAATGATTGTGATATTCAGCTTTTCAACCAAAACAGAAATGAAATAGTGTTAACAATATGCCCACCCCTGCTCTACAGTGCACACACTCCTCTTGCTTGCTCTCTGCTTAGCTGTTATTTTGGCTACTTTATTAATTTGCTTCAAATTACAACACATTTAAGGAGGTTTGCTAATTGGGAAGATAATTTATGACAACTCTGGGTTGCAATTACCTACTACTACTGCCTTCTGCTACCCACATTAACGCAGCCCAAACAGTGACTTGCACTCGAGACGAGGATATTCACACAATGGAGAATTATTCTAAACTCCACGACACTCTGCCAATGTCTTCTGTCAGTAAGTTAAGTTTAATGGACAGCTGCTTCTAAATGACACCATAACTTTCCCCAAAACTCACTGAAATGAAACCAGTGAGGTGCTGTAAATGGGATCTCTACATGCTAGGATAATCTGGGTGCTAAACCTAAAGACAAACGCAATATTTTACTCCAAGAAGGGACAAAATTTATGGATTTAGTTCAGCCATCCAAAGGTGGGCATCAACCTGGACCACAGTCAACCCCGACATCACAATTGAAAAACCAACTCATCCCAACACGTCACATACGGCCGCTTTGTCACGCCCCTTGCCGTCACTTTATTCTTGGTATCAAAAACACTTACCCTCGGCGTCAATTTAGGATTAGGCAGCAAAACCACTTTGCGGTACACGGTTGGTCTTAAAACTACTACGTTTGTAAAGTGGAAATGAAACTGAACGTTGTGAAACCTGCACATTAATGAACAGCTGATTGTAATGTGAAAGTGAAACACGGGACACGAACAGCGGCCTCCTGGATGAAAGCTGGCGGTATCATACACCGACGGCCGGGACAAAGCCTTGGTATTTGATGCCCTGGGAATGAGAACGGGCTGAGTCAAACCATTAAAAGATCTCAATGAGATGGAAGCGGAGATGACTATAAGTTTGGACATGGGAGTATTATGAAGAGTCTCATGTGGAGCAAATGGGGAAGAACCATCTATCTAAAGAAACGATTCAACCTGTAACTCTGGTAGATAATCATCGAATTAAATTATTCTACATGTGGGGGCCACTAATGCAGAAATCAATCAGAAATACTAAAGTAGGATTTTGTTCATTTCATTCATTGATTAGGACAAATATGTAAATGTGCCAGTGTTCACCATCTGACTAATTTTCACTGTTTAATTGTCTGGACAAACTGGAAGTTTGTTTTTCATTGGTGGACCACTGCCAACAGTCAACAGAGGGATCAACAGGTTCAGCAGACTGTTGGGACTCAACACGTGGTGGCTCAGTAAAATCAATTAAAAAAAAGTACATTGTAAACATGTAAAATATACATTTATACCTTTAATCTATTCTGGGGGACGTATAGGCCTGTTTTCAGGGCAGATGCAGATCTGGAGTACTGATGCACCATTTTTGGCTCAGTCTGCGACAGCCATCAGCCAGGCCTAAGATGATGCACGCTGACGCACAGCAGCCTCGGATCAGTCCTCCTCCCTTCGCTCTCTCCTCTCACACAGACTCACCCCTATTTAAAACGCTGGTTAACGCTGGCATTAAATTCACACCCCCAGTCACTGCGCACAACCAAGCACGATCTGTGACACCAAACAGATAAACATTGCAGATAACGAACAAAAAGAGAGAACAGCTCTGCCAGCAAGGTCGCCAAAAGATGTCTCTTAGGGATATCTCTAACGACCTAGATCAGAGATTAAGGAACTCAATGTGATGTTAATGGATGCCCAAAAACTGCAAAGCAATATCTCAAATGACTGCCATTCAAATCAAAAGCTCAGCATCAGTTCAGACAGCTATAGAACCACTTCTACTACCCCAAGTATGCCTCTCCTACTGGGCATGGACCCACTGCCTCGTACAGTGGCCCCCACTACCAGAAGTAGGCTTTTCATCTGTATTTATCAGATTTGATATCAATCTTCAGACCTGTCACAAAAAAAAACTTGGCAAAGAATGCTTTTGACACACACAATTTAGTTTTATTAAACATCAGGTCAAGTCATTTTTAATTAATGATTGTTTATCATAACCATAACTGAAACCTAGCAGATAACGGTGCAGCAGTAGTGAGTCAACCCCTCCCAACAGTTTTATGAGCGAGTGCGTAAGGAGGAAGGAGGTGGAGTTTTTCTTTAATAATTCTATCCAGTGCAAGCAGGTGTCTTATGGGAAATTTGCTTCTTGTGAATATGTTGAGTTACTCATGTCAAGCTGCATTTTTAAAAATCTACAGGCCACGTCAGCTCTGTCTTGATTGTTTGATTGGTTGAATGACTGAGTGGTTTGGATTGGCTGCCATCCGACCCCTGGTTCAGCCGATAGTAGTGACCTCAGTCCACTGACACACCTTACATAAGAATTACACGCAACCTTTGTTGTTCATCCAGCCTGAGGCCAGTTTTACATCACTGCTTTCGTGCTCTTTGCAGCCGCTCTGCTGCGGATTATTCCTGCCACAGCGGTGACGGTCAAGAGTCAGGAGTTCATTCCTGCTCAGCTGGCTTCATTAATGAACTACTATCATATTTTCATATTATTTCATTGAGGCATTGAAACCCTGAATGGGATCAAATCTTCAACACACAGTCGAATTTTGACCAAGGTGACTGAAACTCACTCGTCTGTCTCTGCCTTCTTCACTACGTATTAGATTTGCATTAGCGGTGTGTTTAGCCCGGTCTGTGCTTCAATATTTCCCCACTCCGCTGAGATTTGGCTTCAAAGGCTCGCCTCCTGCCTCAGTCCAAGCTGGATTACTCATCAGCCCCCACACACAGACGTGGGCAGCGACGTCGTGCATGACTCACGTGGCTCCCAAGAATGTTCGTATTAACTCTGCACTGGCTAAAAGAGACGGCAGCATTAGTTGAACGGTGAAAACTTGGAGGAGGATGTGAGATGTTTACGGCACATAAAGGGCTCCTAAGTGGCCCTCGGAAAAATTGATGCACTTTACCTGCGTTCATATAGTGAGTCAGTCTGAGTGAGAGCATCAGCTAAATTCACACAAACATCTATTGAGAGCTGTCCAGTTCAAACAGTTTATGTCTCCTTGGCCAGTTAACATCCCCACTGGTGCACTCACGGGATGTAGTCTTGTTCAAGAGCACCTCAGAGTCAAAATTTCCCTGCCCAGGTTTTGCCAGCAAGTCCAGGGATTTAAACCAGCAGCCTACCAATCAAAAGTATGTTTTCAGAGACATTAAAGGCCTTCAAGTCCATCTTTGACTGTATGGTCATCATACCAACTACAATTTTTTTCTATTCATTCCAAGTAAATAGCTTTTTTTGCATAATGCATAAAGAAATGTATAAAGAAAAGAACACAGAAATTAATAAGTTTGGGGAAATAAATAGGGGGAAATGCAAAGGGAAAATCATGCAGAAATAAGTTAATACATAAATTATTTACTAATTAATAAATAAATGTAAAAATACATTTTAAATAAATAAAAACATAAATGCAAAAATAAATAAATACATTTAAAAGTTAATAAATGAAAAATAGATAAAAGGGAAAGTTAAATAGAAGAGTAGATAGATAGTGTTATTAATACAAAGATAAATAAATAAGCAAATTAAAACAGAAACATCAATTTATGTCAAATTTTATTAATTAATGAATGCCTATATTTATTTGTTATATTATTTTTAGTTAATTTATTGGCATATCAAGTAGGTAATTATTTATTTTTAATTTTTTTTTTTAATTTAATTTTTTAATTTTTTTATTTATTTATTTATTTTTTATTTATTTATTTATTTATTATTTTTGGCAGGTTCTGTCCTCCATAGATTTTAACTATCAGTCTGGCAGTCAAAACTATATTTTCAGAGACATTATAGGACTTAAAGTCCATCTTTGACTGTCTAGCCATCATGCCAACTACTATCTTTTCATTTCATTCACTCCAAACAAGTGGTAGCTTTTATTGCAGATTGCTTGTCATAAAACACATCGTGTCTTCTTCGGTGTCCCACAGGACATTTCCCTCGCACGTTTGCCACGAATGTAAAAGCTTATATTCACGGGCTCCAGGCTGAATCACTATTGTGCCTCCTGAAGGATGGTGACAGGCAATGGGTCGAATCATATTGAGCTTTGAGAAGAAAAATGGCAAGAAAGAGAAAGAGAGAGAGAGAGAGAGCGTCCATCATCTCAGACAACACGTGACAAGATAGGCTGTGAAAGCGCTGCTGTCAGTCACATCACATACAGCAGCTCTGTTGCACACAAGCTTCTATGTCTGTTTTCCTGAAGCACACAAGAGACATACAAGATTTATTATTATATTAAACATTAGAATATGACATTAAATGGTCAAACAGGCTTAAACTGAAGCTTAAAAACCATAATTACATTCACCGCACACTCTGACTCTCAAGATAGATCCTGATATTTGAGGTGTGTCATATTTAACAGACGTTGCATGCAATACCCAGTCCTTCTTACGAAGCCCTGCATCAGTCTGGTCCACCTGAATACTCCACTGATGTAGGACCAGCAGAGAGATACCACCAAATCAAATTCCCTGAACTAGAAATAGAATCCACAGCCGTGCAATGAAAGGCGGGGTCACTGGTATTGCTTATATCACGGTCTTTTTGATTATTTGTGCAGCTCAATGTAACCAAAGTGATTTGTCTTGATGTTTATATAACTGCTGTGTTTCCTGTGATGTGTCAGCCAGGTGTGTGGTGTTGGACTGTGACAGGTCGCTTGGTTAGCGGGGACAAGCCGTGACGGACACTCTCTCCTGGCTGGGGGGGGTAACGTCTCAGTCACGTGGCAAGGAGACCATCGCCCCGGCGAGGTCCATGACGCTCAGGAACGCTAACCTCTTCAGGCAGCCTGTCACATAAATCCCACATCCTGTCCAGCCTCCGGAAGTTTGATGGCTCCAGCGTTCGGCCCTGACTCCTCAGACGTCAACGGCCTAGTTTGAGCGCTCGCCTTACCTTCACCTTCAGCCGCGATGCGTGCAGAGACGCTCTGATTGAGCCAGAGTTAATGGAATTTGGTGAGCAAAGGTCTGAGGGAGGAGAGGAAGGGACGTTAGCGCTCCAGCAGGGATGGAGATGATGAGTTTGCCTTTGGGGCGAGGGCTTGATTCAATAGAGCATATGAGCCGTTTTCAGTGGGTTTCATCAGAGCTGGCCTCATGTTGTTTGGGTCGGATTGGGGCCGCGTGAGGTTGGGCCGAGACATTTACCAATGCACAGGATCTTATGTAACTACTCCTTGTGCTGCACTGGGCGAGTGACTGTGGAGAGAAACCTGGCTCGAATGTTAGAGGAGAGGGGAGTTCAGTGTTATCACATTTCATTTTTCTGTCACCAACATTTTAAAGGGTTACAGGAAAAACATACTGTCTTAACTACCTCTGGTGGTACCTATCGGTGTGATCGTTTAGATTTTAATTGTCCAGATTTTGAGATATCTTCGCTGACATTTCTCCACCACAACACAATACACAAATACACAAATTTCCCCAATCCATTTTGCCCAAAAACCAATCAGTACTTCTACACTGGAATACTACCTGCCCCAAGACAATATGCACCATATAGCGTTATATCAAATGAAAAGTTAGATTTAATTTAATTTACTGAAAGTATTAAACTAGATCTTGTCCTCTACAAGACAGGGCCAGTGCAAAAGCCACCTTAAAGTCCTGCCTGTTCTCATTCCCAGGGCGTCAATTACCGACGCTTTGTCAAGGCAGTCGGCGTTAGATACCGACGCACAAGGCACCCTTTCGAGGCGGTACGAGATGCACCGGGCTTCCCATTAACTACAATGTAAACCCATCCGTGTCAACAGTAAACGCACTGGGAAAGTGCTGTGGTGACGTATTATAAAGAGCGAAAGAGACACACAGTAAGGGCGGTCGGGGGGCGGGGAGGTTATGGGTCCAAGAACCACAAGACTTTTATCCAGGAGACCGCCGTATGCGTTACTTTTCACATTCACTTTTCATGTTGTTGTTTAATTCACAACATTAAGCAAGTGTTTAGTGTGACGGAAAAAGTGAAGCCGAGGGGTGTGACAAAGTGTCAGTATGTGACGAGTTGAGATGAGAACGAGTTGCAAAGCCCTTATCATTTCACTTTTTGTTATGCTTTATGCAGCTTTGCACAAAACTCCTTTCTACTGAAAGATACAAAAACCTTGAGGTCTAAACTCTGACTTCTGGAAAGATTTGTTACTGTGAAAATATTTAATTGTTATTCTTTTTTTCATTGCTTCTAGCACAACGAATTCACTTCTATTCATGATTGTTGTTATGGTGCAGCCGCAGAAATCTCAGAGTCAAATCTCAGTGCAAATAAAAGCAGAACTACGGTATCTGCATGGCTAAATATCACTAATCACTAGAGGCAACTATGTTTTTGTTGTAATTCTGGTGAACTGACCCTTTAATGAATTACCACAACACCTGATAACTCCAGTAATAAAATGATTGCTCATGATAGTTAAAAATATGCATTTCACTGCTCTCTCTGTCATATCTATTTCTTCTAATGTTGTCAGGGTAGTACAGGTCAACCCACTGCACTCTGGCTGTTTATCATGGTGCTAATTAGATCACAGATAGATCATAGATTACATCCGGTGTTTTGACACATCTAGCAAAATGTCCTTTTTGGAAAAGCAACGTTTTTTTTTTTGAGACCATCAGTGAGAGGTGAAGAAGAAGAAGAAGAAGCCGATACATTTGTCAGTCGGTCTGTAACCTGATCTGTATCTTTAGTCTGTTGTTTATCTGCACAGTCGTCCCAGAACCTGAGCAGACAGAGGAACAGAGGAAGTGACAGGATGAGGACGAGGCGCCCCACCTCCACCCGCCCAGCTGCACGTGCACACACACTGACTCATACCCCCTCCTCACATGGGGAACAGCGCAGACTCTCACTAAATCACTGTGTGTGTGTGTGTGTGTTAATATTTGGTGTTTACAGATATGAGGCCTCTGAGGATAACTAGGATTCAGAGGCAGTGATGTGTGAGGGCCGAGATCAGATGAGGTCATTAGACAAGGCGAGCTTAGAGGAGTTTGTCCCTAGCTGCAGCTCTGTGAGGAAGTCGGCTGTGTGTGGTTTTGAGAGTAGTGGAGAGGATGCTCTTAGTTACAGCATATGTCAGGATGTTGACATTTTAGTAAACAAGATTTGTCAAACATTTAGCATATGAAACACAAAAGTGGTGTTTTAGATCAATTCTAGAAGATAAATTTGGGGTGGAGATAGGTATTTAATCTGCTCTTTCCTGTCACTGACAGAGTCTGAAGGTATACATGCTTAACGAGTTGGAGTGAAAACACACAATTTGCACGCTACTGTTAATAAGCTCTTAAAGCGCCATTTGCATGATTGGAAACGAATGTCGGACACCTATTTATAGCGCATAAGAAGCCCCCGTTCCGATCTGTCCCGACTCCATGAGGCCTCGTGTTTGCGGCGGTTCAGCTGTTCTCAGATTGGTTGTGTCCGCTGAGACCGTGTAAACATCAGTGCTCAAAGCCTTCCAGTGAATGGACAGACAGAGGGGTTGCACGCAAAGGCGAGCAAACATTGCACACATGGTCGGTGAGGATATTTTGGCGGGAGTTGGGTCAGTGTGGCAGACGGTTATAGGACTACAGAGGCTGCAGGCGGAACGTCTTTGCCACGAGGGTCTCACAAATTCAGAAAATCGCTTTCGTTCCCGAGGCAGACGCTTTCTTTTCTTCCCTCCTCTCTCTTGTTTGCTTTTGAATCCTAGAATTCGCCCATTTAGGGAGGGTCGAGGCTGGCGAGGGTAAAGACAGGCCAGTGTGCAGGTTTTCTGAGGTCACACTGTGGGAGTTGGTGCTCACAGTGTAAACACACCAAGACTGTGTTTATTTGAATGTATATACAAGCCGAGCTCTGCTGTGACTCAACCTCATGTGACTGTGTGCTGGGGAACGTCATCGCTCCAGTGACAGCAAAGCCTGCATGTGTGTGTGTGTGTGTGTGTGAGGAGATGTGTGTGTGTGTTTGCAGGAGAAACAGGAGTGAGGAGCGTGTTACAGACTTGGGGTCATAACTTCTGTCATAACTTCTCATCATGCTGTTGGGGGAGGGGGGATATTATGTAACAATGAGAAAGGGATGCATGTTGCTGGCATGGCTGCGCATGTGGAGAGATGGGGAAATCGGTGTGTATGTGTGTGTGCGTGTGTGTGTGTGTGTCTGTGTGTGTCTGTGTGTGTGTGTTATGGCAACAGATGAAGACGTGAGTATCCTCTGAACACCAACACCTCCCATCGTAACTGCCGTTGCTAACGTAGCTAGTTGCCAGAAGATGTTTTTGAGACTTGTTTTTGTGCATCTGTTTGTCAGTCTGTGTGTGTGTGTGTGTGTGTGAGAGAGAGAAGGAGAGAGAGAGGGAGAGAGAGAGAGAGAGAGAGCGGAAGCTGTAACTCTTATAACACACAAGAAACAGATGGAGTATGAGGCTTCAGGCAGACCTCAGGGGTCACAACCAAGATGACAAGATATATAGAGAAGATTGGGCATGCTGCATCATGGGAAATATGAAGTATATAGTGTGTAATGAGTCCATTGAGAATTGCATTGTACTAGAGGTTCAGGTCCACTCCATTTGATCAGTGTATAGCTTAATAGGTGTAGACAAAATAGTACAAACACTTCTCCGAAGTTGAGTCATATCACCTTGGGTGTTAATTCGCAGTATTTGCCAGCAACTAGCAGACAGCGGTCTGAAGAGGTCAGATCATCTGAATAAATAAATGAATGAAGCCTTTATCGCCAAAGGGGAATTTGCTTCGCACAAAGAGCATAAAAAAATATCAAGAGAACGTCAACAACCATAAATGACAGCTCATAATATAACATAAAGCATGAGCATCATAAAGAAGCATCATTTGGGAAATCAAAAAAAGGACATCAGGTGCAAGTTCAAAAAAGTGCGTAGTCCAGACCATGTGATCAAGGCTTGTTAAGCAGCTGAATGCTGCGTGGGACGAAGGATGTGATGCCTCTTTTAGTCCACATCCTTGGCATACTATACCTGCATCCTGAAGTGGATCTGCTATGATGTGTACTGGTCTGTCATGTGAATAATACTGCACATTGGTTCCCCTCTTATCTTGCCACCCAGTTTAACAACCCTGTCCAGTTTGTTCTTGTTCTGTACAGACGATGCTTCCTCCAAACACTGAATACAAAAGGTCAATATATTCTGAATGAAGCTGTGCCTAAACTGCAGAAGCATCAGTTAAGCAGGCCTATGTAACTTTTGCTGGCCATATTGGCTACATGTGACAATAGAGTGCTACAGGAATGAGTCCTAAAACCCGGAACTGAGTTAGCATTTTTACACTTCCGGTTCCCTCGACTAGAAGTCATTATTTTTTTTTAACAGGTTTTTAGTTAGATGCCTGAAATAAGGTCTGCAAGCATTACAGATTTTAACATTTTGTTCTACGATATAAAATATGTCAATAAACATCCCATTCGTGAATTATGAAGCTTTTACGTGTCTTAAAAAAGGCGGTTGCTAACAAGTGGCATATGTATATCTTAGTGGCAGTTTGCTCTAAACCGTCCTCGCCACTTCTAGCAGGATGTAAAGGTTTCTGACTCACGTAGACTACCATGTCCAACTTCCACCTGCCTTCTGCAGACACTCACTCCTTGGTCAGCTTCAAAGATGAGGCTCGTATAGTGAGTGAAAAGTTTATTCCACGAAAATGAAAACAAACAAAAATATATCCACATGACAAATCTTGGACTATCAAAAATGGCCCAATTCCGCTAGAAAATAACTGAATCTGTGGTCTACAATCTGTGGTCAGAAAAATTGTTGCTTCCCATCCTGCTCCACAGAAGCCTAACTCGCAATAACAGACACTTAAAGGGACACGCCCAAATTGTCCAATAGCAGGACGACTAGAGGAGCACATCTTAACAGGGCAAAACACATATCACTGAATCTAAATGGATCAAAGCCCATTCTATGACATGACTAATTGACCTAAATTCTAATGTATGTCAAACATTTTTGATGGCATAACACAGTGTACCTTTTAAATGATAATCAAATGCAAAAAACTATAAATAATACAATTTGGCAATATGGCAATATACAATACGGCTCTTACATAATAAGTATCATGTTTGCCACAGAGTTTATTTTCTGCAATAATCCAAAACCCAATGGAAAAATCCCATTGGCTTTTTGTCAAGGGAGCCCATTGCCATGCTAACTTCCTGGTTGGCCTACACAAATACGTCATCCCTGCAGCACTCTATTGCCTGTAAATGCTAAAAATGTAGTGCAACAGTCGCCCAAGTAGAGGAAAGTCATAAAGTCATAAAATGGACTCAGTAATGCCGGTTACACACAGCGATACTTTCCTAAAGTTTGCTAACATTAGCCACCATAAGCTACTGATCTTACCAGAACAAGTAAGGCTGAAGCAGCAGAATCTGAGTATTGAATTGATCAGAGGTTGTGTTTTATTGCTTATTAATTAAACTTTAATTTATAAGAGGACTATTGAGTTATTTCTTCTTTCAAAAGTTACAAAATTCCACTTTAAAGACATCACCATTTGTCATTGTTCCCTATTCCTCATGTTTCTGCTGTTTTCCCTCCATTGTGTTTCCTGTTTGTTCTCTCATGCTGTTTGTGTTTGTCTGGGCGTGGCACTCCACTCACACCTGCTGCCAATCAACCTGCACACCTGCGACCTGTCCACTCATCAAGCTCCTGCAATATATCTACCACTAGCTCTACACCCACACATCATTCAGTTCACCAACGTGGTCCTGAGCTTGCCCGAGTTCTGTTTTTGAGTCCAAAGACATTAAATGAGCATGATAACACCATTAGGTAAACCTTTTCTGAGAGCGAGTGGAATGATGCACCCACAAGCAGGAAACAACAAACATGTCTTCTGGTGAGATACTATGTGTTTACTTCTTGTTTTACTGTGATAAAGCCATTGTAATGTTTATCTGTGCCATACTAAATGTACAATGGCACAGGTAGAGAAGAGCCACAAAGTGACTCAATAATGACAGTTATTACTCAGTAAAATCTATCTAAAGTTTGCTGACAGTATAGCTAACATTAGCTGGTTAACTTCTGTTTTGAATGTGTGTTTTGTGGTAAAAAAAAAAAAAAAGAGGACAGCTGTGTTGTTTATTTTTTGAAAAGTTACTAGTCTCACTTTTACTTTTATACCAGCCCTGACATTAATGACAGCGTATGTCAAACACAGCCAAACATGTTGGAGGACATTGAGGACATTTCCCACCTATTGCTAACTAGCGTCCGACCTAATGTGACCAATATGTTTCAATGTCACTAAGTTAGCTTAAAGTTAAAGTGCATGGGTATATTTTAAGAATATACTCACATATACACTATTAAAAACTGAAACAGGGTGTAAGAGAAATTAGGAAGTGTCCTCTGAACTTAGAAAATCCTTGAAAAGCTTAATATGAAACTCAAAGCAGAGTGTTATTGAAAGAATTTGCAAATTGAGGAGGACCTTTCTCCTAAAAAAACTCAAGCATGGGATTATCTACAATATATATTAAGTCTCAAATGTCACAAAACAATTTGTTGTGAAATGACTTGGAATTAAAACCCTTCGTCATTCTCTGTCGCTCGTTGCCGCCCCCCAGCCTCTCCTCTCCTCTGACCTTCACCCCATCATCTCCAGCCATCTCTCTCACATCCATGTCTCACTCCTCTCACTTCCCAGCACTGCTCTATCTCATCCTCCTCTCCTCCGTTCACCCTCACACTGCCGTTTGTTTGCATCTATTCATGAAAGAGCATTTTCCGGTTTTCTCATTCCATTTAAGCTCAGCCAGCACTAACCCATTGTGCTCTGATGTTCCTCTCAGGCAAGAGGTCTAAATCAGGCAGGGAGGACGGGGGAGGGATGGAAGGATGGAGGGAGGGAAGGAGGATGGTAGGGATTTGAGGGAGGGCTGGGGGTGAGGAAGGAAGGGGGAGGGAGGATAAGAAGGAAGGGTTAGAAGAGAGTGAGAGAAGCGAATGTGTGAGAGCAGTGAGGGAGAGGTGTAGAAGAAGTACAAGGGGAAAGAAAAGCTAAATAAGCAGAGACATTACAGCGCCTGAGCGGGCTGAGCAGCCAGCCATATGCTCATAATGTGGACTCAAATCTCACCCATGACCTTTCCTGCTTGCCATCTTCTCTCTCCTGCCTCTTTCATGTCTCCCGAAAATACAACTGGCTCTTGTAAAATGACAATTTTCCTTATATAACATACTAATATCTCTCATTATTTTCACTACATTTACTACGAGTTGTTGCAGCTAAGGGTCATTTTAACAACTTAATTAAATGTGGATAAAAAATCCCCTCCTCTTAATCATTTGACGTCCAACACACAGATGATATCACAGGCCGTCTCGCTGTGCGGCATCTTAGCCCACTCTGTACAGCCCAGCGGGTACAGCATGGCAATAAAGCTGCAACGCTTATAGGGTTTAAACCCACCGGAGCTACTTACACTAAATCAAGTTCATGCATTTGAATGCACAGAATTGGAGCATGCTAATATTAATACTAGACTGCGCATACATGGAGATAGGAGCGGCATTTGATGTAGGCCAGTTTCTTTAAAGTGGTTTTAACAGGTTGGCAGCAGTTTTACCGAAAATAAAGAACACTTAATGCAGTGTGTGGATTATTAAAAAAACACTTGAGAACAGATGTGTGTAAAAGGGAGTATTATAACAGCACTGCTGTTTGCAGGATTGTGGGTAAAGGGGGGAAAACAAATTAAATCAATGACTGACATGGTGACACACAAGATGAGAAGTTTGAAGACTGTCAATCTGGACTTAAAGGTTCTCCATACGATATCCAGAGCGTTAATATAGCAGCAGACAACTATTTAGTGGAGTAATGTCTACCTGAGCAGAGAATGAAGTCACTTTCCCACGGTGTGTGTTGTAATCCGAGCTTCTCCTTGCTGTGTTGACACAGCCGGGCCGGCCGTGGGTGACTTTTAGTGGACTTGAGCGTGCCCCACTGGCTAGCTCAAGATATATAGATATGATCCCAATCTCGCATTTAGCACCTTTTAAAATGTGCATAGACAAGATGGCCAAAAATAAGTTCATAAGCAAACAACCTTGATGCAGACCTTTGCTCTCATTCAGCCACAGGTGCCTTGGTGAGGTTGACCACTGGTGTTGAGGTTAAGGTCAGCATTGCAGTTCGTCTGTTGTGTTTGCTGAGGTTGAGGTCAGGGCTCTGTGCAGGCCACATCAATCTCCCTTTATTAACCTAACTTTGTGCATTAGGGATTTGTCATGTTGAAACTGGAAAATGCCATCCCCAGTTGGATGCACATTCACTAAAATAAAATAACTAAAATATCATGGTATGCACCTTAAAGGGATAGTTCAGGTGTTTTGAAGTGGGTATGTATGAGGTACTTATCCATAGTCGGTGTCTTAGCTACAGTTGACGGTCGGCACGCCCACAGTTTGGAGAAACAGACCGGAGTTACAGATACAGGAGCAAAGCAACACAGTGCTGTGGACGGGGCCGACAGCAAAACGTATTTTAGTCACCTAAAAGAATCAATATCACTTTAAGTGTACGCTATATTTAGAATATTTTCACTGCTTTACCTTGCCGTCAGACAGCCTTTTTTCGACAGGGAAATGAAGCTGTTGTATTCATCCATGCTCTCGCCAAAGCCACCAGACTCCATTGGAAAAACCCTGTAATTTTACCTAGCAGAACACGGGGGTTGCTCGCCCACTGCTGCTTCAACCAGTTAGTTCACTTAAAGTGATATTGATTCTTTTAGATGGCTGAAATACGTTTTGCTGCTGGCCCCGTCTACAGCACTACTTCTGTGCGGTAACTCCTGTCTGCTTCTCCAAGCTGGGGTCGTGCCGTCCATCGTCTACTGTAGCTAGTACACCGATTATTGATAAGTACCTCTTACAACCCCACTTCAAAACACCCGAATTATCCCTTTAGATACAGAAAGGTATGTTGAAAAGGGGTCTACATTTGCGGCCTGGTTAGATGGTTAGAAGGAGACTCCCTATCTGTTAACTGCCTGGCATCTGTGTAGGTTCTTGATCTAGCTTCTGTCTCCGGAGTCTGGTGACAGGAGCTTCTGTTTATGTGATATCCTGTTGTTAATTCTCGATCTTCTCTTGATGAGGCTTCCTCAGCAGCTGGAGGTGTCCTCTCTGAAGGGTTTTTGACGTCTCAGCACAGCAGCTATCAGAAACAATACTGTATCGTCTTTGTACTCAGCATCATTCATGTTTTGCTCGTTTCAGCTTTTAATAAAACACCATTTAGCGAGTGTGCAGAGGACATACTGCAGTCTTGCGTGTTGTGGCAGAGTTCACGGCAACAATGTCTCTCAGCAGTTCCATTTATTTCAGTGATGATTTGTCTTTCTGATTATTGCGTTGCAGTCCCAGACCCGTCTGCTCGCAATTTTAGAGGCAGCTGTTCTGCAATGTTTCTGACCATTTTGGGCCTTTTTTTCTGTTCACACTCAATTTCACAACCAATTTCAGCCAATTCTCTGAACATTTGGGTTTCATCCTTTTGCACATTTCTCTGCTGTGAATTCTATCGCCGAGTGCGTCTCTTCGAAGCTTCTTCTCACACTTTCTATCATGCCAATGTGTAATTCGAATCGCGGTCTGCGTCCCTGTTTTCAGTCATCACTTTTTCCAGTAAATGTATTTTTTCTTTGTTGAAAAACTGATTTAGAGGCCACTGCCCCTCTGTGAAAATGTACACGTTAAATCTAAAAGAAATCACAAAATGCATGCTTCTATACTGTAATAAGAAAAATACAGACTTTAAAATGCTCACCCAGAATATTTTTCATATTAATATCTTATCTATTGACGCCAGATTGTTGAGGAATGATAAAAATTCCTAAACATTGAAATGGATAAATAGACTGTTACTCATCAACGTTTATTGAAACAAGCTGGAAAGGAAAACAAGTTAGATTTTATCTGAGCATGTGCTCCAGTAACAAGAATACAGTATAAATATAAGCAGCTGTATGTCAGAGAAAACAAAAAGCATTAAATCTGTGGTGACAGTGACGAATCTCAAGAGGAAGATTTACACATATCAACTTTAATATAGCTTTAAAGGGACAGTATGCCCAAATACCAACAAAAACATATCTTGTCACTTGTGGTACCTATACATGTAGATATGGACAGATAAAACAAATATAGATATCAATGTATGCCGGGTTTATTTGGTTTTAAAATATCTGTCTCTGAGAGTTCTGACATACAATTGAGGGGAATCGAGATAAATATTTAACAGCAACATCTCTTTCCAGAAACAGTGTACCCATTTCTGTGGATAATCCACACAGACTGTGAACAGTTTTCAACTGCTTTCTACCAAAGAGACAATGTGTTCTGTGGATTAGCAGGGACACCGATTCTGGGAAGACATGTAGCTGTGATTTTTAAATATAATTATTTCAGTATGGTGTTTTTTTTTATGCCTCTGCATTGCCGACAGCCGTGACCAGAGGCATTATGCTTTCGGGTTATCCATCCGAACCATTCTCGTGAAGCGATATCTCAGGAACACCTTGGAGGGAATTTCTTCAAACTAGGTGTCCGCTTAGACTTAAGGATGAACTGATTAGATTTTGGTGGCCAAAGGTCACTGTGACCTTACGTCTTGTGAAAGCAATATCTCAGGAAAGCCTAGAGGGAATTGTATTACATCTGACACAAACGTCCACTTGGACTCAAGGATGGCCAGATTACAATTTAGTGCTCAAAGGTCACGGTGACATTTTTGGCCATAACTCAAGAATTCATACGTTAGTTATGACAATTTCACACAAATGTCTAACATGATAAAATGATGAAGTGATGACATTTTGGACAGACATGAATGTAAACTGCAAACTTGACTTGTTGGCGGAGGAATACAACCGCAAGGCGGTAATTCTAATTTTGTATTTGGTAGAACCAAGCCTTCCAGGGTAACATTTACGGTCTCAGACCCAGTCTGATGCAGCTCTAAATGTCAAGTTCAAAAGTATAAATGGGCTTCTTTTGCTCTGTTTCAGAGCCATAATGTTCAGCTCATGAGGAAGTAGTTGATGTTAGCTGGGGGGACAGTTGCCGGGCTGACATGCGGTGTAGTTCAACACCTCCTAGACAGCCCGCGGGGCATCAAACCACCACCGTTGGGGTGACTCGCTCGCCACCATATGGTGCCGGGCTACTGTGACCCCACCTGTCTGTTCGATCTCTGGTCAGGAGCTGACGCAGGGAGAAATAAATCCTAACAAATCATCAGCCTATCCATATGGCGTCGGATGCTTTCTTGATTTTGTCATGGAGTACACAGAGCACTTTTCACTTCTAATGGGATTAGCATGATATTTTGTCATCTCACGAGGGGGCCGCCACTCACACACTGCTTTCCTTAAGACAGGCATCCCAGTGAGTTGGTAATGGCGTCATCTCCGCCATGTGTGAATTAAAAAAAAAAAACTCCCTGGATGCGCATATTGTTTGCTGCGGGGCACATTTGTTTGATGGGTCTAATCCCTTGACTAAAGAAACAAAGGTGTAACATTCGGCTGCTTAGGATCAGCGAGTGTGTGTGTGTATGTGATGATGTACATAAACCCATCTCCCCCAATCCCACACAGGCTCCTAATCCTAGAAGATCAAGTGTAACCAGGCTGGAAGTGTGACTGGGCGGGAGCCAGCGGGATGCTTTGGGTTATGTTGACTCACACCGTGATCCCTCCTGCCTCACAACAACCACAGTATGTCACGCTTCTGTAACCTTTTGTTGCCTCAAACATTCCTCTTATTTGTATTCAAAGGCCAAATGTTCTCTTATCTTGCATGCACAACCTGTATTTTTCATCATCGTTCTACATCTGCATTGTTTTCCTCCATTATTCATGACTTATTTTTCACCAATGAGATTTTGACTGATAGCAGAAAAACCGAGACTAAACACAGATGTTTATGCCGGAAGGGAAAGTAACGTGTCAGGTTCGTGTGCAGCCATGCACGGCTTCCACAGTAAACATCTGTGTGAAGGCTTTGCATGCACTTATGCTTCATATATGCGTAAAATAGAAATGTTAATTGTCACAGTACAGTAGGCAGTAAAATGGGATGAGCACAAACAGGAGCCAGGGAGCATTGACATGAGCCTATTTCTAAATCAGGTACTGTGTGTAATGGGTTGTTTTTTTCTGTATTTGACCGTGAAGGTTTCATTTCACTCCCACATGCTTTTATTTATCAAACAGCTGATTGTGTCCCATTTAGTCAGAGAAGCACTCAAAAATATCCTGTAATGTGAAACAATTTTACTGATCATGACATTTTATTTAGACGAGAGTGTGAAGTCAGTCTTATTTCAGTTCAGTTTCTGATATTTTTTACAATTAGGGCTGCCCCCTCTTTGTTGATTAGTCGACTAATCAGTCGTTTTGATCTTAGTCGACTACGATTTCTGTAGTTGATTCTGTAGTCATTTTCATTCCCCCTGAGCCAGTCCGTCCGTCCAACCATCCGTCCGTCCCATTTACGTGAATGCGATATCTCATTATCTTATATCTCATTTCTTGAGGGAATTTCTTCAAATCTGGCACAAATGTCCATTTTACCTCAAGTATGAACTGATTTGATTTTTGTGGTCAAAGGTCAAGGTCATGGTGACCTCACAAAACCTGTTTTTGGCCATAATTCAAGAATTCATATGTTAATTATGACAATTTCACACAAATGTCTAACAGAATAAAATGATGAAGTGATGACATTTTGGACAGACATGGATGTAACTGCAACTTGACTGGTTGGTGGAGGCATACAACCGCGAGTCGGTAATTCTAATTTTGTAATTGGTTGAACCAAGCCTTCCAGGGTAACATTTTATAGTCTCAGACCAAGTCTGATGCAGCTCTAAATGTCAAGTTCAAAAGTTTAAATGGGCTTCTTTTGCTCTGTTTCAGAGCCATAATGTTCAGCTCATGAGGAAGTAGTTGATGTTAGCTGGGGGGACAGTAGCCGGGCTGACATGCGGTGTAGTTCAACACCTCCTGGACAGCCCGTGGGGCATCAAACCACTACCGTTGGGGTGACTCGCCCGCCACCATATGGTGCCGCGCTACTGTGACCCAATTAATAAATTATGACAATTTCACACAAATGTCTAACAGAATAAAATGATGACGTGATGACATTTTGGACAGACATGGATGTAACTGCAACTTGACTGGTTGGTGGAGCTATACAACCGCGAGTCGGTAATTCTAGTTTTTGCTTTTTTTTCCAAGAATCTAATGAGCACATCTTTGGTAAACACATGATTAAAGTGGTGCTGTTGTGTGATTCTTTGTGGAGAAGTTTTACAGATCTATCGATTAAATCAACCTATGGATTAGACAACAAAATCGCATGAGTGTTAGCCGACTAAGAATTTCTTTGATCGAGGACAGTCCTAGTAACAAAGCATTTTTTTTACGAATTGATACCCATGGTCATATTTTAGGTTATTATTTGGTGAATTGAATTATTTGGTAAATCTTCTGAGCCCTCTGACTCTAACCCTGACCTAACGTACCTTTCAACATGCTTTTGAATACTACTCTCACCTGCTTGGGTTAACCTACATTGGCTTGATGGGCAGGTTCATCTGAATGATCAGTTGTCCAGCCACCATCAATCATCACCTAGTTCCACTAGTCTCACAAGTGCCCACTAATTAGCAACTCCTCTGTTATCAGACATTTTTCCACACACGATT
This sequence comes from Sebastes umbrosus, assembly GCF_015220745.1. NCBI lineage: Eukaryota > Metazoa > Chordata > Actinopteri > Perciformes > Sebastidae > Sebastes > Sebastes umbrosus. The sequence continues at coordinate 9,615,544 of NC_051270.1, forward strand.
CATGTCTTACAAAAGCTGAGCACTCAAACAAAACTCTAAAGAAAGCTACCACTGTCCAACATCAGTCTCTGAGCCACATGTGACTAAACAGCATGTTGCCATCACAGACCCAACAAGCCTCTCCAGCACTCCTAGCAAGCAACAAACCACACGGACTGTAATGAAAAGATCCTCTACCTTGTCATCTTCGTCTTCGTACTAAGGAAACTGATGTCAGTATATCACAATAAGGGGGTGAATTTGGTGCAACAACACCTCTGTTAGAAGCTCTTACAAGAGGAGACTCTGCTCTCACTTTTAAGGCCATCGAGATTGTTCGGTGAGGCTCAGCTGCCAGAACATGTCATCATGTGAAGGCTGTAGTCCTCTTTACGGAAATGTATGAACTTCACCATTAAGCCTGTGTGTGTGTATGTGTATACATCATCTTGGTTTCAACCCTCCTGCTGGAGCACCTGTAGTCAGGGCTCAGTGATAATCCATGAAAAAAAAGTGAGTGAGTGAGACCTGTGCTGCATGGGAACAGATCCCATGGGTGTGAAAACCAAAAGCGCAAAAAGATATAATTTGATGTTGAAACATGCTGGTTAGGCAAATTCTTTATTTTTATTAAATTTCACAGAGATTACAGTTTGGATCTCATTCACCGCGTTACGTTTCAATCTATTCACCGGTGGCGGCTTTGAAGTTGGAGAGAGAGATTTAAAAGCGAGGCAGGTATAGGCTAACAGGGCCTCTCTAAGCCTGTGACAAAAAAGACACTGAGACGCTCTGTGTCTCCTCCTGATCCACAGGGACGGGGAAAGTAGGCCAGGCTCGGTGTCAGACTGCTGCGAGGATCAAGACGCCAGAGTTGTTGACTTGTAATCAAAGTTCCTTTTCACAGTTTGGATGTCAAGAATCTCAAAGAGAGAGAGAGATTTAAAATATTCCTCACACACACACACACACACAGGTCATATTTTTAGAAGTGAGGCTTTCCAGCTGAACACTGCGTCACCCAGTGTCATCACCAGCCTTTTTTTAATAAATCATCTTTTCTGGTGGTTGAACTATTCACCCGCCTACCCCATCATCAAACACAGAAAACATGAGAGGAAGCAGCACAGAAAATCCTATAGGAGGCCCTAATAAGCATAAGACACTAATATTATAAACTCACTACAGATACATGAGTCACTACAGGAGTATTATGGTGATGCAACTTGAGACTCAAATTTCTAATTTTAGGATGCCAGCTCCAGTTTTCTGAATGGTAGGGGCTAAGGGATATTAACAAGGACACTGAATGCAGCCTCAGACTGAAAGATGCATTTACATCTAAAAATATAGTTACATGGGTTAACACGCATGCACATATTCATATGCTTTGAGGTGACCTGACGTTAAGGAGGATGCATATGTGTGCCCAAGTAAATGATATAACTATATATTTGCGCATTTGTTATTTTAACTCTACTCTTTCTTTTTGTCATTATTATTATTGTTATTTCTTTTCTTGGTTTTGTTTCGGTTTTGAATGTCGAGGTTGTTTTCTCTATAGTGTACTTGATGGGTTTGTCTGTAAGCTCATCTACTTAAAAGTTGGTTTATAGACTGTTGTAATTATAAAACGGTTGATTGCATATATGAAAACAGCCTTGAAAAAAGGAAAAAAGAAAGTATAAAAAAAAGAAAGATGCATTTACAGCTCCATCAAATAGAATTGAGTTTGTTGTTGTAGGCTACATCAAGCAAACCCTACTAGGGGTAAGAGAGCGACTCATCACTTCTAAGTGATTAAAGCCCAGCAAACCGAACGCATGCACAGAAAATCCTATAGGATCTTAATAAGCATAAGACACTAATATTATAAACTCACTACAGATACATGAGTCACTACAGGAGTATTATGGTGATGCAACTTGAGACTCAAATTTCTAATTTTAGGATGCCAGCTCCAGTTTTTCTGAATGGTAGGGGCTAAGGGATATTAATAAGGACACTGAATGCAGCCTCAGACTGAAAGATGCATTTACAGCTCCATCATGTTCAGTAGAAATGAGCTTGTTGTTGTAGGCTACACCAAGCAAACCCTACTAGGGAAGAGAGCGACTCATCACTTCTAAGTGATTAGCCCAAGCATGCCAGTGGGTTAACAGACAGCCATTTCATTTGACTAATTTGCAGTTAGGAAGCTCTTTGTGTGTTGACAAACTGCTCCAGCGCACACATGACCCTGAGAGAGAGACAGAGGCACCAAAACAGCCAGGAGACACTGAGGAGGCTCGTCACGTGTTGTCCCCCCCTCCGGAGTCCATGCCAGACTCCATCGCAGAGCAGTGGCGGCTGGTGCAAATTTTTATTGGTGGGGCTGTGCCACATCCAATCAATTTAAAGAATGCTTTGAAAAACACAACAGTATAAAATGTATTCAGTGGTGGAATGTAACTAAGTACTTAAAGGGACTGTTTGTAACTTTTTACACGTATAAATGTACCGGGTCGGGATCCCATGCGCGCTCGCGTGTGGCCGGAGTCTCTGCTCCTCTGCCTGCTCGCCTCACTCACACAGCATGCGTTCTCGCTGTCTCGCTCCACCTCTAGACGTGAACGCGCGCTCACTACACACTGCAGAAGAGTTAGTTTAGCTCTGAGAACATCTAGTGAATGTACAGTGGACGTTTGTGCAGAAATAAATGCTGCAGCTCCTCCAGACCAACAGAGGTTTTACGTGTCTTGTGAAGTGACGGGGCTCCGCAGCGAGAAACGTTATTGTCTCCCTCCGGGCGCAGTCGGGAGGCGATAACGTTTCTCTTCCTGCTTCAGCCCTGGCACCGACCCGCTTTTCCTGCTTCAGCCCTGGAGGCTGAAGCAGGAAAAGTCAACACTAGTATCAGCATTGATTCATGGAGAAACCTCTGTCTGGTCAGCTAACATTACTGCCAAGCAGGTGAAATATAGAGTGATATGTGGTTTTAGCTGACGTGTGTCGCCTCACTGTTTTGAGCGATGCTCGTTCATGTCTATTTAGAGCGAGCACAAGCGCGAGCCGGACACTGACTTTCGTTGACTTAACGGCCAGAGGTGTCGCTGTTAACAAGCAATTCTGAAAGTTACAAATAGTCCCTTTAATACAAAATATAATCACATTACAATCAAATTACACATATTACTGGGTGCATTCCATATTTAAACACAAATATTGACAATTTGTATAATTTGTATTATTATTAGTAGTAGTAATAGTAGTAATAATGTTTTTTTGTGTGTGACTCAGGCCGTCTATTGGCCAGCCGCCACTGATCGCAGAGTTATAATCAGACGCTGAAATCACGGTGGAGTATGGCAAGCCGTTTGAGCATTTATTCCATATCCTTGATATCAGACGTCAGTGTCCTCCACTAGTTCGGTCTTTGTCAGCACTAGTTGGACATTTGAACGCACTAGTTGCCCATTTTGTCTTACTAGTTGAACAAAAACTCTTACTAGTCACTGTTTTTCAGCAACTAGTGGCCATTTTATCCAACTAGTTCCAACAGAAGCCTTACTAGTGAGACTGTATACCACACTAGTAGGACCAAAGTCCCAACTAGTCAGCTTTTTGACACACTAGTGGACCTCTGGACCCAACTAGTAACGCCGACAGTCTTACTAGTTAACTAGTAAGCTGCAAAAGCTTTGACATGTTAACTAGTAAAGGACATTCACCTCACTAGTTAACTATTAAGGTCAAAAAGACCTTCACTAGTGCAACTAGTGGGCATTTTTTACCTTACTAGTTAACTAGTGAACATTTTGAGCAACACCAGTTAACTAGTGCAGGAAATTGTAGGTCAGTTAACTAGTAAGCTGCAAAAGCTTTGACATGTTAACTCGTAAAGGACATATTCACCTCACTAGTTAACTAGTGACCTACAATTTCCTGCACTAGTTAACTTGTGAGGGCCAAAATGCTCACTAGTTAACGAGTTAAAGCATTTTTGACCTTACTAGTTAACTAGTGAGGCTCAAAATGTTAACTAGTTAAAGCCTTTTTGACCTTACTAGTTAACTTGTGAGGCTCAAAATGTTCACTAGTTAACTAGTAAGAGAAAAAAGTCCAGTAGTTGCACTAGTGAAGATCTTTTTTTACTTTACTAGTTAACTAGTGCAGGCCAAAAAGAGCCTCTAGTTGCTGAAAAACAGTGACTAGTGAGAGTTTTTGTTCAACTAGTGCGATCAAATGTCCAACTAGTGCTGACAAAGACCAAACTAGTGGAGGACACTGACGTCTGATATCAAGGATATGGAATAAATGCTCAAACGACATGCCATAGTGGAGCAGCCTACGATGATGCAGACGCGCGCCTCCTCTCCTCTCCATCCTTCCATGCAAGCGCACACGCAGTCCGGCGGTGCCTGGGATTGGATGGAGGTGGAGGGAGTGGTGGCTGCAGGACGGAGTCACAGGATTGGTAGAGTTCAGCGCCAAACTTGTTGACTCATAACTAGAGCAGCTCTCCTCTCCATCCTTCCACGGCGCGGAGCGGAGCGGAGCTGTCCAGGACCAGCGGTGCTGAAAGCTGCTTCCAGCTTCCAGACGCGCCTCTTGGAATAAACATTTTTACATTTCACAAGTTACATGCGCTTTGGTTTGAGCGTCACTTGAAGGGATATTTATCCAAAGCCCACCAACTTCTCATCCAGATCATCACACATACAGAGGAGTCTCCGAGGTGCAGCCATGGCTTTCATGGTGAAACACATGGTGGGAGGACAGCTGAAGAACCTGACTGGAGGACTGACGGAGGAGAAACCAGAAGCAGAGAAATCAGACGCCGCCGCGCAGGGCATGACTCAAGAGGAATTTGAACAATACACGCAGCAGCTAGAGGAGGAAAAGTAAGTATTCAAATTCATCTTAATTGACAAACTCGAAGTCCATTTAAAAAAACTGAATTTTGATAGGTTTTTCATATTTATCCACTTTGCAGGAGAGAAAGACATGTTAAGCGAGTTTAGTGATGAAAACTGCATTGAATTGAGCTCAGAATAAAGATTTGATACTTGGAGGCGAATTCTAATGTAAAATTTGAGGAAATTAATGTTCCCTTTCATATTCATCCTGTTTTGTATGTTTCCAGTATAAGAGATGTGTTTCTGTGAAGACATCTTTTTTCATATTAATCCACTTTGCAGTGTTTCTTGAATGGAAACTGCCACTTTTTATTTATAAAAGACAGTTATACCAGTGTTTCGGCAGGGCTGACTGGTATCGTATAACACTAAAACGAGGATTTGACAGTATTGACATATAAATGTATACATCAGGTTTCTCAACAGAGCCTGGAAAGTGTTGACAGCTGCATTACAGAACAGCTCGCTTGCACTACACCACCTGGGTTTCTTAAGTAATATCCGCATGCATTCATTGTAGGCAACCTGCAGCTTATGCATGCTTATGCCTTTTTAAACTTGGCCCACAGGGGGGCAGTATGATTGAAGCTTTGTTGTGATGTGTGAAGTTGTGATGAAAAACCTATACACTGTTAAGAATTTCCCAGTAAAATAACAGTAAAGAACTGGCAGCAGGGGTTGCCTTTATGTTACTGTAAAATTACCATCATTATACTGTCGCTGAAATGTACAGCTTTGTACTGTTAATGAAAAATACAGTTTGAACTTTATTAATTTTACAGTTAATTTACTGTTTAAAGATACATTATATAGCTGTTTTTCCACATTTCTTTTACATTATCTTACGGATTTGTTTCAATGCACTATTTAGGTTGTATTTTTTACATACAACATTATTTTTTGCCTAGATGAATAGACTTAGCAGGTTACAGACATAGGAATAGTCACACTAAATACAATTAAAGGCACTTGTTAGGAAAAAGGCTATAATAGACTTGTTGACACTTTTCCCAAAATGTGTGTCTATAGCTGGCTACAAGCACAGAATGCAAACCATAACAACATGTGAGTGAAGAACAATAAAGCTAATTCACTGATTTTACAATCATGTACAATGTGCAAGCCTCACATGTGCAGATCAGGTCCCAGAATTAAAGAAATACTGAATGAAACTGTTTCTGATGATACTTTAGACAGTTGATCAGCAGTAACGTGCTGTTTTTTAAGAATGCATTATAGTTCAGTTAAAGTAATTTAACAGGTTTTCTTTTGTGTTAACAGTAAAGCACTGTTTTTAGCAATAACAGGTTAATACTGTTGAAATCCTGCTGTAAATTAAAAGCAATTGTTTACAGTGTATGTGTAAGGGAAAAGCGTGGCATATATAATAAACAGTGCTGCGTTTTTCTGTGTGTGTAAGTAAATGAGCAGAGCGTTTCCCAAGTGCGCGCTTTTTTACGCATCAATGCAAATAAGATGAGCGCTCCTCACACAGCTGCTCCTCTCGCCCAGGGAGATCTACGTCTCTTATAGCTTCGGCACAAATGAGTAGCACCGTCTTTAATTTGGGATTCCTGGAATCATTGTTCCACCGAAATGTCCACAGGGATTCATGCCTGGAGGCGAAACGTGTTCCTATACTGAATAATGAGCCAGACTGTGTGGTAAATAAAGTAAAACCTCTATTTGGATATTATCAGAGAGCAAACATCCAGCAGTATTTACAATAGTTTCTTTATTAGCAGACTTTCATCATCCATATATAGCCAATATAAGTTACTACTCAAGATGGTGGCGTTTCTCCTATAGAAAAGTATTGCAGCTTATAGAAAAGTGGATATATTTATATTATATAATGGTATGACCTCTATTATATATCTAATTTAGTGTTTTTAGTTTATTTTGTATATATATTTTTACAGCTGTGATTCCAGCTGTGTGCACCATTGAGTTATTTTGTCAGGCTTGCTTTTATCATTTAAATCTTTGCTCTGTGTCTCACCTGCAAAAGTGAATCCTTTACATGTTAATGTGTCCTAATTTACATAATTTGTTGTGGTGCTTATCTCCTGAGCGCACTGGGGGAGACAATGTAAGGTAACAACAAGGTCATTTGGCAAACAGAGTTCAGCCAGCAGACAGCATCTCACTATTGATTAGTGTGATGCTTTTCCCTTGGAGCAGGACTCAGCATCACATATCAGATGTACACTGTCCTGCTTATACAATAAGTCACCATATATTCACAATGTGGTATAAAGAATTCAGACTTTTTCAGTTAAATGGTAGATTCTTTATGTATTTCAGTTAACACAATTTGTAGGCATCTAAAGCGGCACTGCTTGCTCTCTGCTGATAGGAGCACACCTTATAAAGACCAATCCCTGTGCTCATTCTCATCAACACAAACACATTTGATGAACACTTTTATCTAAAGTGCCTCCATGTTGCAGGCATTTTAAGCGTGAGTGGGAGGTGAAGTCCTAACAGCATTAACACACCGCTCAGCCCACTGAGCTCTACAGGAGGCCTGGTGAGATGCTTAACGCTTTGCTGTCGTAATGTGACCTTCAGTAGAAGTGAGTTATTAGTCAGAGGTGCTAAACATGAGCATAGATCACCGAGAAGCCCATACTGCTCCGATTAAAGCAGAATAAGGTTGGGGGGGATGGGGGGGTGCTCACACTGGCATGTCACATGTAGACATTTTATCACCCTCAGCACCCGGGCCACAGTGACAACCCTGGTCATCTGATGCCCTTGAGAGGGGAAGACACAAAGCTGTGCTCATTGGCTGCAAGTGAGCGCTGCACTAAATCCGTGCGCCATTCAACGTTTGGCCCACTCATGTTAATACAAAGTGAACTCAGGCTCACACGGCATCTCCAGATAGAACGACCTTCCCTCTGACACATTGGGTACAAACACTTTGCAAACCGTGCCCGTGGTCCTCCAGCGTCCCCACGCCTTTTAGAATTATGTACAATGCAATCTCTGCCACTGTAGCTGTGAAGAATGTCATCTATGGTGTTTATTATTTATGATAAGCACATACAGTGTTTCACTGACTCTAATAAAATGTGGTCTTTTGTCACTGGATTGGTGCTGGGTTTGGCCTCAGGCCATACAAGCAAGTTTGTCAAGCATCATGTCATGTTGTTGACTCATGATGTTAGAGGCATTTCAGCAGATTTAGCAATTTACGAGGGACAATTATGAACCTCACTGAAGCCATAAATATTCCAGTGACGTTGATTGGAGAGAGCATTGCCTGTAGTCTGTAGTCTGCCCTCTGCTGGAGGCATCACATACTGTAGGCTGGATTGTTTGTTTACAAGAGACATCTCCTTACATTAGGGTTTCTACAAGACACATTTTAGAAATGCCTCAATACTGTACTTCTCTTGTATGCAGAATCAGACTTAAGGCGATTATGAAGATGGTTGGAGTGTCATCTTTCATTTCTTAGACGGTTTGCCTTAAACTGCCCATTTTGCAAAGGCAGTTACGAAGCTCTTTTGTGGGTTTCCAGCCTTGAAAGATGAAAATGGCAGGCATTTAAGTGCAGCTAATAGGGAGGCAGACTGAAGTGCTGCACAGCGAGATAAATCCAGGATATGTATTGGGTGAGTTGACAGTTGAAAGTGGGGGGAGTGGTAGTGAGTCTGCAGTTAGTAGGTTACCTCTAGTAGTCCTCATCCCTAGAGGACTAAAATCCCTCAGAGGAGCGCTGGGCTGACAGGATGCCACATCTGGTGCTCCTAAACATAAGCTGAACATCTCTTCCTGTTTTTTTTGTTTTTACCCCACAGCATCACTGATGCTGCTCCACCTTCTGCTGCCTCTACCCTCTGTAGTTAGATTTAAGAGGAGACATGGTGATGCCAAGCTCAGCAGAAGCCCTAAGAGGCTCTTTAAGCAGCAGTAGGCAAGATTGGAGCAAATATAATTAAAAGTTATTTTTATAAAACCTTCACTATATCCCGACAGCAGTGTATGAGACAGGTAATCTGAAATAAATCATGTGCCTCTGTGTCCTCCGGTGCTCCTAATGGCATCTTCAAGATTTCACAGACCAGAGGAAAACAACCAATCAGAGCCGAGCTGGAGTCTGCCGTCTCTGAGCAGCTGTCAATCACTCACAAACTCCGATCAAACAGTCAAACTAGGCAGCGCTGATCAAATATGAATCAATATTCTGTTACTGTAATGCCTATTTCTCACCTCAAATTTTTTCAGAAAAATCTTGTAGTGTACTGTTTAGTTCTCATTTTACAGCTTAACAGTACACTACAAGATGTTTCTGAAAACATTTTAAGCGAGAAATAGGCATTACAGTAACAGAATATTGATTCATATTTGATCAGCGCTGCCTAGTTTGACCATTTGATCAGAGATTGCGAGTGATTGACAGCTGCCTCCGTTGAATGAACATCCAATAGGAACGCTCTCTCTCTCTGAAATGACCTGTAATTGGCCAAAGTCTCCCGTCATGGGCTAGATTTCCTAAAACCTGAAAAAAGAGCCATGAGGAGGTGCAGAAGTCTATTTTTTCCTCAGAGCACTTGAACTACAAAATGCTGAAAGTTTATTATGAAATTTTTGCCCAATGATGCCAAAAATATTCTACCTACCCTCATTTTAAAGCAGAGATACAACTACACATGGTAGTAATGAACATTCATTTTCTTATAATAAGTGTGGTTTGTTTGTATTGTATTCCCCTTTAAATGAATGGAGCTTGGAGTTAGCGTTGCTATTCCAAAGCTTCCCACAGGTGAAAGCGTAAAAAAGACATTTCATAGCCAGCTTTGTTTGGAAACTGTGTTCCTCTACATCTGTATGTTCAGTGACACAGAGAAAAAATTGCCCAAATAAACTATTCTTCATCCTTTCTCGCAGACAAGAACGAGAAGCCTGTTTTGCCCAGAAGAAAGCTGAGAGGGCCACAGTTAGAAGTCATTTCCGGGACAAGTACAGACTACCAAAGGTAAACTAGTCCAGCTTTGCTTTTGTAAAGAAAAAGCTAAGACGATGCATCTTTGGATTGAAGGGCTGACCAAGCATGACACACATAAAAATGCTTCCAACAGGATCACTGCCTCTGTAAAACCCACACATTCTTGCAGCTTAGAACTATATTTCTACAAACTACAGTGGGATATAAAAGCCTTTGTTCTAAATTTGTCCTGTTGGGTGTCTACCTCAGAACGAGACAGACGAGACCCAGATCCAACAAGCGGGGGATGACGTGGTGTTGCCCACAGAGCTGGCCAAGATGATCGCCGAGGACAACCAGGAGGAGACGCACAAGCAGTCGGTGCTGGGCCAGCTGTCCAACATCCAGAACGTGGACATGGACCAGCTGAAAGACAAAGCCCAGGCCACACTGGAAGACCTCAAAAAGCAGACGGAGAATTGCAATCTCATGTGATCTGGCCGACTCTTAAGTCCCAGAAGATTAGAGTTTTACTTGTACAAATATTTTTCAAAGGCAGAGCTGCTCTGGAGGTAGACGTGTTCTTATTGCTTTAGTGGAATGTCAGTCGGCAGAGCCACATAATAACAGTTTTTCTAGCTGTGCAGAGTTAGACGGAGGCCCTGCAGAAAAGAAAGTAGAAGACGAAGAGGAAGCTGAAATGTGGGGCTCGTCTTACCAACTAGAAAGATTAATTCTTGCCATAGCGTCATAGAGGTGAGCTAGTTTAGCTATAGCTTTCCTGTTGACCTTCAGATATCCTAAAAGTCATGAATGTCATCCATATTTTTACTGAAATTAGCTAACTTGCACTCCGACACTTACTTGGCTCTCCCCATTGGGATTTAACCCATGAGATTATTTCTGCCTTTAGAGCAGCTCCTCCTCTGAGAAATATTAATCTATTAAATCCTTTACTCCCTTCATTCCCTAACCTCCCTCACTCTCTGTACCTCACGTGATCGGTGATAACACAATAGGATTCTGCAGCAGAGGTTTCAGGTGTGTGTGTGTGCAGGTTTTTATTGCTTCCAAATACACAGCAGATGATTTCACCGATGGATCACTGAGATCAGCTGCTTGGTGGCAATGAAAACACACTTATGACGCACACTCTTGTGAGGAGGCCATATGTGTGTGTTATGTTGAATTTGGGAGATTTGGCCATTTATTTGAGGAAAAATACGACGAAGGAGCCATTTGTGGAGTTTATATTCCACGTACAAAAGCACAAAATCATTTTAGAGCAACAAATGAGGCTGATTTTTGTCATAAGTAGCTTACTAATGTTGGCCCCCTGGTGCCCTGATTAAAGCTCCCTGTGAGCTGCATTAATCTTAGTTTTAATCTTTTACTAGACATATCATTACGAAGGCTTCTTTTTTTTATCGTACTTCAGCGTGCCTTGGACATCCGTACAAGGCTGTCTCCTCTAGAGCTCCAACATCTGTAAGCTACTTTTCACAAAGACGAAGAAAATAAGAAAGAGGAACATAAGAAATTCTGTGCTGCATTTTTTTATGTTGTAAGAATTTCCAGTTGAAGGAACAGTGTGTAGCATTCAGGGGGATCTATTGGCAGAAATGGAATATAATATTAATAAGTATGTTTTCATTAGGGTATAATCACTTGAAAATAGAAATTGTGTTTTCGTTACTTTAGAATGAGCCATTTGTATCCACATACGGAGCCGGCCACCATGTTTCTACAGTAGGCCAGAACAGACAAACCAAACACTGGCTCTAGATAGGGCTGTTCGCGTTTTCACTTCTTTTGCGCCAGCCACTGTAGTTCTCCTACACGCTTGGCACACGGGAGAAATTTCAGTTGGTTGCAATCCTCAACCTCCCCAATAGATGCAGCCAGATCCTACACACTGCACCTTTAAATAACTGTTCTCCCAAATTTAACCTAGCATCAACTACAAATAGGGAGAAAATCTGTGTTTGTGCTGCATCTAGAGGTTAAAGCTGCTCAGATGAGTGAAATGTAAATGCTTTAGAAGTTGTATGCCAAAGCCTTTAGTTGAAAACACTTTGACCAACATAAAGGAAATGGGCACAAATATGTCAAACTGTGTAACTGTGGTGTGAGTATAAATCCACATACAAATATTTATGTTGTGTAAGATGTACATGTATCTGCCGTTTGCCTATACTGTCGACAGCAGCGGGTCATTTCTTCGCTCTGTTTTCATCGACTCGCCGGGTCTCGTAGTGTTGTCACATGACCTTTGACCTGTCCTCCATCTCATTGACCCCCTGCGTCTCCGTGGTGCCGTTTTGTGCTGGTGGATTCGTGTTGTGTAGCCGATGTGATACGTCAAGTGGTGTCTCTGTAAAAAAAAAAAACTCGTCCTGTGGCTGAGAGTGCTGGTCGTAGTGTCACACAGCACACAGTCACTGTGGGCTTTACTGCGTGATTCAGTATTCTGTCTATGTTGTTTTCTAGCCAAACGTAAGTGACGGCGAATCAAGAAGTGGGGGGGGGGGGGGGTGTTGTTGATGTTGTGTTACATCCATATACGCTACATTTTGACAGTGTTTGATTTGATGTAGCAGTGGTGCTGAGGGCGATGTCAGCGTTGATCTCATATCTGTCCCCGCTTTTCTTTGGGTACTTTATGATTCGAAAAGTTTTATTTTGAAGGAAATATGGGCAAAAGGTTGACTGTTTTCTCTGTAGCCACGTTACTGCTGAATGAACGCTGAGGCAACACTTAAACATTTACAGTACAGTGGTTGTTGTCACGTGATAGACAAACAATATATTCATAACATTCCAATAATATAAAGCAGAGGAAAAGTTGCAATAAGTCCTTTTATAATAGAGCTGTCATGTTCGATCATGAGACAATATTAATAGGTGGAACAGAAGCCATAAAGAAAACTGTTTGCTTTGTATGAGTGTGTGTGTGTGTGACTTGAAATAATAATTCAATAACTCAATAATAATAATAATAATATACAAAATGTATTTTTTTGTGTTGTCATCCTGTGGAACTGATTTTTCAGGAAAATGGCTGCCATGACACGCAGTTTTATTCTTCTCGTTCTTTGTTTGACAGTATCTCTATCATTCTGTCTCTGAAAGTATTTCAGTGATTTTTGAGTTTGAACTGCAATAAACTGATTTTTAGGATAATGAACCGTATTTCTGTTGTGTGTTTTTTTTGCCCAGAGCTGCAACTGTACTGTATGTGGCGAGTTGTCAGTAGTCTTACATTTGCAGCAACCAGAACACCAGGTGGAGACAAAAATACTCTCACAAATACAGAAGCACCCAAGAGGGAAGCGGTAGATACAGACTGATAAGGTTATGATTGACGTGTCAGTTATGGGATGTTGTGGTCAGTTAGTAATAAAAAAGAGAAATGGTTTAGCATTTCATAATCAAAACATCCTCATCCTGTGGCAACAGTGCTGTGATGGAGTCAAATAATCCACATACTGTATACCAATGTGTCCGGTACAATGGGTTAATTCAATTCAAGCTGTGCTGAACTGCATTATATCATTAAGTGAACACTGTGTAACATTTCAGGGGCTCTATTAGCAGAAATGGAATATAAAATTCATAACTATGTTTTCTTTAGTGTTTAATAATCTGAAACTAAGAATTGTTGTGTTTTCGTTACCTTAGAATGAGCCCTTCATATCTACATAGGGAGCGGGTCCTCTTCAAGGAGTTTGCCATGTTTCTACAGTACCCCAGAACGGACAAACCAAACGCTGGCTCTAGAGAGAGCCTTTCATGTTTTTACGGCCATCGTAGTACTCCAACACGCTTGAGAAACTGCGGTAACGTGAGCCGCAGAGTGCAAAACCGTGGTACCGCCAGCCGCCGTCTGACATCCGTTGCTCCTAAAGTAGTGTTATTATGGTAAGGATGGCTTCTGAACGAGGCAAGCGGCGTTACCATGGTTTTGCACTCTGCAGCTCACGTATACCGCAGTCTTGGAAAGGGAGGAGTGAGCAGAGGGGTACTCCAGCTCGTTCTCATTCCCAGGCCGTTAAATACAGAGGCTTTGTCACGGCCGTCGGCGTTCGGTACCGCCACGCACGGCACCCTTTAGCGCCAGTATGAAACACACTGGGCATTCCATTGACTACAATTTAAACCCATCCGCTGCATAAACACTCTGAGAAAGTGCGCCGGGAGTGTGGTAACGTAGTTCATTGTACAAACTTAGTAGTTTTAAACCCAACCATGTATTTCTTTCCTAAACCTAACTAAGTGGTTTTGTTGCCTAAATCTAAAGTGATGCTAAGGGGCGTGACAAAGCGGCGGAATGCGACGAGTTGGGATGAGAATGTGTTGGATACTCAGTTGGTTGCAATTTGCAAACATTATAGAGGTGGAGTTTATGGCAGAGCTGTTGTATTGAATTGCAATAGATTGGTCAGGTGTACCTAATAAAGTGGCCATTGTGAGTGTATATATGTATGTAGATGGATATATAGAAGATGGACAAAACAATAGACACTGCTTTATGACGCTTACAATGTTGAGACGGTAAGACTTATATATAAGTTATATAACCTATTCTGGTGTTTCTGTTATTTTGTCCACCTGGACAGTTGGTCTAATGCTAATTCTATGCTTCTTTTAGACACTGAACTGCAGTTTTTACCATCAGCTATCCGTCATATTGTAGTCTCTCCAACAGATCTCAGGTCGAGGCATCCATCTGGTTTCTGTGGAGCTTGTGCAACACTGGCACAGCCTCTCAGTGGGGGCAGACCTGTTAGTTACCATCTGAATGGCAGAAAAGCCTGGGCTGTTGGTAGTTCTCAAGTGTGGAGTGAAAGGGGATAGCTGTAAAATATATTGATGCTGAAACGACCCTCCATTGATAGGCCGCAGTCCGTGGACAATCTTCAGCCTTGGAAAGACACTGGGCCACTGCATGGCCAATCTGACACAATTGGGGTGAAACGGTCCAGAAAATACTATTCTCTCCCATTCTCTCCTCCATCAATCGGGGCTTAAAAACTCTGCAGAATGAGAGGCAGGACTGGGAGTAGGAGGGGGGGGGGGGAGGAAGAGCGACAATTAGCAGAAACCTTTGAGTGCAAACTCTCAACAGGCGAAGCAGTTATCGCAGAGGTTTTCCCCCTGATATGTTTGCGGCTAAAAAGGAACAGATTTGTTTTTTTTCTGCACTGAAAATTGGAGCAGTGAAGTTGCAGATGTGAGCTTCTTGCAAAGGAATGCAACCCCCCCTTTAACCTAACCTCACCCCCACTTTTCACTAGTGTTTTGCCACAAGAGGGACCACACAGATCCTGGATTTCATGCAAGGAAAATCATAAACATTTTTTTTTTTTATCCAGCCTATCTCATCATGTAGTGAGAGGATTCTGTGCGTAAAAGCTGCAGTAGGCCTGCTGGATATGGGTCCCACGGCTGACTCCTCAATGACGACCAATCAGGTGGCCAGGATTGTAAATGAGAGAGAGAGAGAGACAGAGAGAGACAGAGAGAGAGAGAGAGAGAGAGAGAGAGAGGGGGGAAGGAAAAGTTTTCTTTCTTTTTTTCTCCAGAAGGAGGGGTGTTTTGTGGGGGAAATGCTCGGCGGACCGTGAAGCGTAACCAGCAAAAGGAAGAGGGACAAAGACGCACATAGCGGGACAAAATGCGACAGAAGAGAGAAACCTATTCCAACTGAGAAAAAAAACACAACAACATCGGAATGCGTGCATATGGATGTTAACAGTGTTGCAGAGGACAGGAGTCGGAAACCGACAATGGCAATAGAAAGATGAGTTCAAGTGTACAAAGTGAGTTGTGGAGACAATAACTTGTGGTTATAGTGTGGTGCGCTAACTTTTTTGGAGAGCTCTGCAGGATCTGCACCGATTTGCATGGAGCAGCAGACACAGGCTGCAGTCTGGAGGACCCACTTTTGATGCTTCCTGGAATACCCGTTATATACTGCGGCTGTTTCTCTGCTTTCTGCAGCCACGCGCGGTGATTTCTAGGCTCAGCAGGAGGAGACAAACTTAAAAACTCGTGGATCATTTATATAAAAAGATCATTTTCTTGGACTACTAGTTGGTTTGCATGTATGGAATACTTATGAACTCCACACTGTTAAGAATTCCCCAGTAAAATAACAGTAAAGAACTGATGGCAGCAGGGTTGCCTTTATGTTACTGTAAAATTAACATTATTATACTGTCGCTGAAATTTACAGCTTTGTACTGTTAATGAAAAATACTGTTTTTTTTATTTTATTAATTTCACAGTATTTTACAGTTAATTTACTATTTAAAGATACATTATATAGCTGTTTTTCCACCTTTCTTTTACATTATCTTACTGATTTGTTTTAATGCACTATTTAGGTTGTATTTTTTTACATACATTTTAATAAACATTATTTTTTTGCCTAGATGAATAGACTTAGCAGGTTACAGACATAGGAATAGTCACACTAAATACAATTAAAGGCACTTGTTAGGAAAAAGGCTATAATAGACTTGTTGACACTTTTCCCAAAATGTCTGTCTATATCTGGCTACAAGCACAGAATGCAAACCAGAACAACATGTGAGTGAAGAACTGAGCTAATTCACTGATTTTACAATCATGTACAATGTACAAGCCTCACATGAGCAGATCAGGTCCCAGAATTAAAAAAAATACTGCATGAAACTGTTTCTGATGATACTTTAGACAGCTGATCAGCAGTAAAGTGCTGTTTTTTAAAAATGCATTATAGTTCAGTTAAACAACGGACTATGAGCGTAATTTAACAGGTTTTCTTTTGTAATAACAGTAAAGCACTGTTTTTAGCAATAACAGGTTAATACTGTTGAAATCCTGCTGTAAATTAACAGCAATTGTTTACAGTGTGGGATCATTTATATAAAAAGACCATTTTCTTCGACTACTAGTTGCATGTATGGAATACTTATGAACTCCAGTGTGTAAGGCTTCATTGTTCCTGATCCTAATGTGCTGGTGGAGAAAGTGCACGTCACCGAGCTAGAACTCCCATCCAAAAAGCATGAAATGCTGGTGCAGCAGCAGCGCCCTGGCACTTCTCCCATGGGTGCTGGTGGTGGCCTTAGACGCCCAGCTAATCTGCTGGCAGGCGCTCCTGCGGTGCCACGAGGAGCCCGAGTGCGACCTCGCCTACAGCCAATACCTGGCAGCTTGTGAAGGTAACATCAGAGGCACGAGGAGGCAGTGTCCGAGCCACTGCATCAACGCGCTCATCCGGCTCAATCACACCCGCAGCGGGCCGGATTTGGAGACCTGCGACTGCGCGCAAGACCTGGAGTGCATCGGTGCCAAACGCGCCATAGAACCGTGCCTTCCACGCAGACACCCGCACGATGCCGGCGGGATCGGGTGCATGGAGGCCCGGCAGCGGTGCGAGGAGGACAGCGACTGCCACACCTCCCTCACGGCCTACTTGTCGTACTGCGGGCAGCTGTTCAACGGCAGGAAGTGCTCCTCCAAGTGCAAAGCCACCATTCAGCAGATGCTCTTCATCCCCAATGGGGTGCTGCTGAACCGCTGTGTTTGCGATGGGGTGGAGAGGCCTTTCTGTGAAGTGGTGAAGGAGAACATGAGCAAACTTTGTGCCATTGGAGACCACATTGTTATTTCAGACCAGCCTGACGCGGATGACATCTACGAGGATGAAGACTATGACCCTAAACATGACAGAGAGGAGGTGTATACTGATCCTAACTCTGCTTCCCAGAGGTTGCCCAGCTGTGTGACACTCCTGTTTCTTCCTCTAGCATGGATATTGTACTGAGAGTGAAACATTTGTTGGATTTATAAATGACAGCTTGTTCAAGAGTCCAGCTGGAGTTGGAATCAGTGACTTGATCAAATGGTCACTGGCTTGCTGGCACAGGACTCAAACCCAGGTCTGCTGGATACGGGGAGCTATTTTATTCACCCGCAGGCCTCCCTGCCATTCCATTTTAGTTCCAGTGAGCACAGTAGTGATTTGTGTATGCTTTCCACAACCGTACAATTTGCATAGTAATGCTTTTTCATGCACATCTCACTCAGGAAAACCGCTTTGTGATTCAAACGGCAGGAAGTGCTCCTCCAAGTGCAAAGCCACCATTCAGCAGATGCTCTTCATCCCCAATGGCGTGCTGCTGAACCGCTGTGTTTGCGATAGGGTGGAGAGGCCTTTCTGTGAAGTGGTGAAGGAGAACATGAGCAAACTTTGCGCCATTGGAGACCACATTGTTATTTCAGACCAGCCTGATGTGGACGACATCTACGAGGATGAAGATTATGACCCTAAACATGACAGAGAGGAGGTGTATACTGATCATAACTCTGCTTACCAGAGGTTGCCCAGCTGTGTGGCGCTCCTGTTTCTTCCTCTAACATGGATATTGTACTGAGACTGGAACATTTGTTGGATTTATAAATGACAGCTTGTTCAAGAGTCCAGCAGGAGTTGGAATCAGTGTCTTCATCAAATGGCATTGACTTGCTGGTGGCACAGGACTCAAAACCCATGTCTGCTGGATAAGAGAAGCTATTTTATTCACCCGCAGGCCTCCCTACCGTTCCATTTTAAGTTCCAGTGAGCACAGTAGTGATTTGTGTATGCTTTCCACAACCGTACAATTTGCATAGTAATTCTTCTTCATGCACATCTCACTCAGGAAAACCGCTTTGTGATTCAAACGTTCACATATAGATGGCCTTACAGCGCTCTGAGTGAACTTGTTGGCAAATATACTTCCAGGTGATCCAGATGAGAGGAAGTGACCCTACGCCAGACTATTTGTTGCAGGGCATTGCCAAGTTGAGTGCCTTTAAACAGCTCCTGTTTGTTTGGTTTCAATGGTCCTTGGAGTGTGGCTTTATTAAGACCTTAGACAAACATTGGACCCATCCAGTCTCTATTTGCTCTGCTCTCCATTTCGGGGGCCTCCGCATTGTTGCAGCAACCACACTTCAAATATTTGTGGGAACAGTCAAAAGGACAGGCGAGGGTGTGGGATCAAGTGCTGAAATTAACTGAAGCCCTCTCCAGCACTCTGTCTGGGGCCCCTCCCCCCATGTGAGATTGTTTTATTGAACTTTTCCTGAGACACCCCCACCCCCACCCCCCTCTTCCTCCTCTCCACCGCCTGCCCCCTTTCACGCCTTTAAAAGACCCCTGTCTTTATTACTGCTTTCACACGGAGGCAGGAAAAGCTGTCTGTTGCTGGTGCGAATAAGGTCAACATACCATACCTGGAGTTTATCCTCAACACTGCTCATGATGAGAGGTTTACACTGCTTGGCTTTGTTATGCATGGATGGATCTGATTTTAAACAAACTGTGTGATTCGAACGGAAATTGTTGCAATAAGTTTTCTTGAATCAAAGTCATCAAAAAAAGAAAGTACATTTTATGGATATTAAGATGGCCTGACCAAACATCTGTCTTATTGTAACAGCTATTATTGTGTTGCAGCAACAACACAATAATGAACATCGCAATGTCACAACAGGACTATTCACTCGTGAGCAGTAGTCTGGTATGAACGGTCAAACATGGCTTGAATGTATGTTAATTATTTTGCGTCACACAGTGTTTGTTGAAAGGTGCAGTGTGTAGGATTTGGCGACGTCTAGCAGTGTGGTTGCAGATTGCAACCAACCGAGTACCCCTCCACTCACTCACACACCCTTTCCAAGACTGCGGTAACGTGAGCTGCCGAGTGCACAACCATGGTAACATTGTTCGCCTCGCTCAGAGGCCATCCTTACCATAATATCACTACTTTAGGAGCAACGGAAGTCAGACGATGGCTGGCGGTACCACGGTTTTGCACTCTGCAGCTCACGTTACCAACATAAAAACGTGGAAGTCTCTCTCTAGAGCCAGTATTTGGTTTGTCCGTTCTGGGCTACTGTAGAAACATTGCAGATGTGCGGAGGACCCGCTTCCTAAGGGCTCATTCTAAGCAAACGAAAACCCAACGATTCTTAGTTTCAGGTGATTATTCACTAATGGAAACATAGTTATGAATATTATATTCCATTTCTGCTAATAGATCCCCCGAAATGTTACACACTGTTCCTTTAAAGGAGTGTGAATGTTGCCAACTAAACAAGACGTGTATTAGTCTACATGTAGAGCGCTTTTAACACGCAGGATTGTCACTGAGTGCTTTCTAAAGAAATGAACAAATACAGATGAACCTCAAACTAATTAAAACAAAGAGATTGAGTTCAGTTCACGAATGAGCAGCCAACAGGGCTAATGTTACCTGTACCAAGGTCCACACCGACAGCCCAGAGATTGGAACCAGCAGTCTTTCAGTCTCATTTCTTTCATTCACTAGTCCACATTAAGCTGTTTAGGAAAAAGGGAAAGTAAAAGCAATGTTTTTTGTTAGTATTGATCACTTGTAATGAAACTGCCAATTTGTGTCTTTGCCACTTGAAATTGTGTCAAAACTAATCCTTTTGTTCCGTCATGAAGTCTTTAAAAATGTTACTGAATGTTAAATTATGAAGCTAGAATATGAAGAATGTGTATATATTTTACAATTATATGCAGTAATGTAAGCCAGTGTTTGCCCACGGTCACTTACACGCATTCAATACAAACGTATAGCTCAGATTTTGTGCACACAGAGCCTGACATGATTTAGAGTTTTTCATCTCATCTTGTGGGAACGTAGCAGTAAACACTTCAGAGCAGCAGTGTCTTCCATGTGGGAGGGTGAGTTTTATAATAAAATGTTTATGAGCTTAAGTTGTGTAATGATGTGATTTGTCCATAGAGAGATGAAGAAAGAAAGTAAAAAGATCAGTTGCATTTTGAAGACGGGTTTTCCTCTGAGTGCAGTAATACTTCTCCATATTAGATTTACTTATAAAATATGTATACACTGCCTTCGTACGATGCGATATACAGTATCTGAAAGCCCAAAAAGCAAAGGTTATTGTTTAAAAGTGTCATTCTCAAGGCAGCCAAGTGACTCCAGAGTAAGCACTGAATAAGGCTGTGTTTCACTGTCTAATATTTAAGGGATTAGGTCAGTGTAACTGAAACCTGGTGAGGAATTTTAAGTGTCTAGTCGTTGAGCAAACCATCCCCATTGGAGCAAAAAGACAAATGAAGTTTCTACATACAATTTAGGCTCGAGTTGTAATCAGACCACCATGATTTTGAGAGGAGGAAGGCAGATCCAACTGAGCTGATATCAGACAGAAGGACTTCCCAGTATATATTCACTAATGACCAAAACTCTGGGGAACCAACTGTTTCAGAGCAAGCAGCCATTTGGGGCTTGTTCCACACCTCCTTTGGTATTTACACGTCATTAACAAATTGTAAAACAGTCATTTGGCATTTAGGTGCGTGAGTGAGGTGCACACCTGCTCTGCAAATGTAACTTTACTCATGTCCAAAAAGGTACAAAAATGCAGCGGCAAGAGTAGAAAATTAACGAACTGAGAGAAAAATGTGTTTTCAAGGAGAAGAAGGAACCTATTTTATTAAACCTGCGTTCAACCTTTTCGTCAGCTCTTTCCAGTTAATCGCAGCAAAAGAAAAACACGTCTGCCACATAGTTAGTTTAACAGATGGGCTGATCGGGTCAGAGGTGTTTCATTTCTACACATCAACTGCTGCCCCTGTCTTTTGATTAAAAAAAAAAAAAAACGCGTTAGATATTTGTCAGGATGTCCGCATAGGATCGCGTGACAAAATAGACCTACATGTGATGAGTAAATAGAAAAGTTTTGAGTTGCAGGTGGCAGATTTCAACATCTCCAAGGCCTGGAGAGATCTTCTGCACAGCTTCTACTGATTTTTGTGTTTAACCACAGGAATCCTCCAGCACTTCCAACTGTCTATTGTGTCATAACAACAGTGAGATAGAGAAACAAAGCAGGCTACAGTATAGCATGACTCCCTCTAGTTTAGTTAGATTGTCTTTGGTCCAGTAAGTCTTAACCACTGCCATGCATCTTAAAGTCCTCCAACATAATCACCCCGCCCCCTTTTAACCCCCCCTCCACCCACTACCACCACCACCACCACCACCCTGATTCTGGGAGCAAAATCAAAACAAACATGAGCGGAGCAGCCTTGGGGAGCTGAGTGTGTGAAGGGAACAGGGGGATACAGAGGCAGCACTGTGCTGGAGCCCATTTTCTAAATTATCTTTATTCAACATTTCTCTAACAAACCCCCCCCCCCCCCTCCCTCGACCCCCACTTTCTCTTCGCCTGCTCCAAAGTGGGAGTGACCCGGGGATTTAGGAGGCTCTTGTCTCTCGTAGGTACAATGTTCCATTCATGATAGCCATCGAGCCACAGTGAATGGCTGACCTGCTCTCTGTTTTCAGGGCAAGGGGGTGCTGGAGTCAAGGGCACCCAGTTCCTTCAGGTCTAGAACACAGAGACCCCTCTTTAAGGGCGACATTGATGCCAATACGACTTGACCGCTGTCCCGTTAACAGTATCAACAGAGCCAGAGAGACAGAGAGAGGGAGCCTGGAAGGGCCGTAAGTAGTGTTGTTGGAGCTGCAGCAAAATGGAGGCCAATTAAAGCCACAATGCCATAGGTTGTGGTTAGCGAGAGGAGACTGGGGGGGTGTCTTGATGGGTTAAGATTTCCTTTTACAGAATCTCCCTTTCTGGGTTGCATTACTGTTCGGATATTCTCTGCAATTTTCGGGGAGCAATATAAATTGGCAGAACTCCCAGAAACAAGCAACAAAGCAAGCACTAGGGTCAAAATTGCATCCAAAGTTTTCCTGGCAGCAACATGCTCATGTCATGATTAAAGCAATGAAGCTGAGCCAACACCACGGGCACCGTTAGCCAATTAGAGCCCCCCTTTCCCCCTCTCCACAGCACCCGGCGGTTCTCCGTCCTGCTGCTCCAGGACTCTCTGTTCTAACCAGACAGTGTGGGAGTGATTTACACCTGGCAGGCCAGGTGGATGTGATTAAGCAGCTGGTAGGGTAGAAAACAAACATTACTGTGAGTCCTGGGCAGATCTGAAAACCACTTGTTAAACCTCAGGCAACTACAGACACACTCTCTATTTCACTGCTTGTAGAAGAACTATATATTTAAAATGGCAATTCATCGATTATTTACCAAGATTTTGAATTTTTCGTGTATTTTTTGGCCATTTCCAGGCTCTGTACTTTAACGAACTCCTCCTACAGATTCAACCCGATCGACTTCAAATTTGGTCAGTACAGTCTAAAGACCTCTGTCATGAAATGTTGTTAAAAGCTTGAGTTTTTATGAAACGACGTTGACGTGGCGTGGCGGAGAATTTAAAATTTGAAAGACAAACTGTTGTAACTCGACCCAAACTTGACCTACTTCATAGCAGTCCAGGCTTGAGGACATCTACATGGCAATATTGACTCATAGTCATAGCGCCACCTACTGGCAACAGGAAGTCAGCGTTATGTGACAAACATCTGATTTACATGAAATTTACATTGTGTGATCTACACTTGATATAGAGTATCATGTTTAGCGCGTGTTCTCTAGCGGCACATAGTGGACACAGGAAGTGTTGCAGAAATTTGCAATCCGTCATTTCCTGTGCCACTCAATCCACGTAGGATATAACGTCTAACTTGTGCGTGCAGTGTCTGATGGTCACAGTAATGCAGGGCTGCGTCGATCGGCGTCCCGCAAGTACCCCCGACTTGCGTGAAGGTGCGAGGGCCCGATCATCGCTGCTTGCAGCTTTAATTGTCTATTGAGCTACTACTTTGAAGGGGTGCACAAGAGGGATTTAATATTTAATTTCATAAAGTTGAGGGACTCATAAGAAACAAATAATTAAAAAAGAATGGCCAAAATCGAAGCAGCAGAAGCTGAGATATCCTGACCTTTAGTGTGCTCCAAAAACACAGACTCCTACATTTCCCATTATGCACCTCGATAACATCTTTCAGTAGACCCACTGCCTGATAACATACGCATCTGTCAAACGCCACACTTCCAGTTCGCAACATAGGCTTTCTGTTAAATATATTTGTATTGTATATGACATCACTATGTCATCATCAGGGTTATTTTCTCTTGACAAAACTCCTCCAGAGCCACAAAAAACATTATAACTGTTTTCACAGGTTAGGGTAAAGCCAAAGTGGTAGCATAGTGATCTACTGCACGTGTGGAGCGCATTCTCCGAGCTGAAAGTATAAACAGAACTTCTATGCGTCCGTGGTGTACACAGCTGTCCATGTACGCGTCCGTTCAGAGAGTATAATCGAGGCTTTAATGAGACTAAAGACGACAAGTAAACTGATCTTTACGTCTAAAATTGATAGAGTGCACCTTTAAATCCAGCTGACTTTATATTTTCTGCTATTCCTAATCATGGTGGCTCTAATCCAGCTTTCTAAAATGGTTCACTGTTTTTGCTTTTCAGTTTTTTGAGAAGCTTAATTTCCACTTGAGGTCACTTTTGTCTTCTCTGAAGAAAAGTGCAAACAGTATCAGCTAATTGTGAGCAACCAGTAGTGAGAAGTGCTGTGAAATCTATATATCTATCTTTACATGGCAGAAGAGACAAGGGCCATGAAAGGTCAAAAGATAATATGCGTGTAATGAATTCTTCGTGTAATTCCCACAGTTCCTGGAAATTTTCAAAATCATAGTTTTCCAGACTTCCACATGAATCATATAATTATCAAATGTCCTTACTTTCCTGTGCCTGCTGCCTTCCTCTCTCCTCCCCTTGTGGACATGAGCCAGCTGTTTCTGCAGAGCGGCCTTCCAGATGATGACGATGGCGAGGGACCAGCAGCAGCGCTGCTCCCACGGCGGCACATAAATCTTTCCATAGGTCCTGAAAGACGAGCCTTTGCCTTTTGCTGTTGACAAAACCGTCTGAAGGAGTTACAGACTAGAGAGGCTTTGGTGATTGCCATTTTATTTTCCAATGAATTCCTCATTTAATAAATACATAGAATATAAAAATCACAGCTGTATAAACATTCAAATAAAAAACAAAACAACACAGCTGTGTGGAAATTTCGCCAGCAGACATAATTTTGTCCAGTTGCCTTGAAAATTATATTCACAAATATTTGGATATTCAAGCGCCCTACCTGTCTGAAATCAAAACAGTGTGTGAAGACCTACAACGGCGGCTGCCACCGGCTGTTAAGCTTTTTTAGCATTTCACAGAGGCCTAGTTGTGAAGGCTTTGCAACTCACTGTATCCCTCAAATACCCAGCCAGTGCCAAACCTAAGAAAATGCAAGTCTAGTGTAAATAAGGCAGAGGCCGCACCTCTCCAGTTTTCCCCTCATAGTGGTGGAGAGGGCTCCATCAGCGGGGAGAGCATGGTGAGCCTGTGGTTCACCCACAGTAAAGGCAGTGGGGAAGGGAGGGTGAGGGAGTACGGGCATGTTTGCCGAGGCCTCAATATAATATACTTAATACTACAGTTCAAAACTGATGTGGTACTTCTTAACGTCACAGTCCCCATTTGATTGTACTTTCAGGTTTTCACAGTTTTTAGTTGCGCTGCAAATACCGTTGAATGTTTTGCGCCACAATAAACGCAACAGTCTCTGTTTAACTCGTTTACCATGACAGTGTGGTATTGTCATACAAGCTGTCCAGCATTTACATATCAATGGTGTGTCAGGAGGGGGGATTTGAGGCTAAAGCAGTGCAACAACACCGTGTAAAGAGCAGGGAACCTCACATTCACCAGTGTGCAAATCCAAAATTCAAGAGCTACTTTCAGTATTTTACCAGCCAAACTTCTTTTTTTCCCTTAAAAAAGTATAAACACAACCTGCCAAATTATCAACCTTCCAGCAACAACCAAAACATTGACCGCATTTGGCTGGCAACTGTAATATCCCACCCGGACAGCGTTCAGGGTTGGTTAGGATGTGGTGTGATGCAGGTTTGATTTGGCCCCGACAGAGACCTGGTCAGGTGAACGCTCCGTGTCCAATCTGAACACTGACAGGCAGTCTGGTGCTCAGTTCCCACGGTGGCCGTCAAGCTTACTGCAAACAGCAAGCTGAGAAAACACAAATGATAGATGTGAGTTAGGCTTCACTTTTTCAAGATTACAAGACATTGACAATTTTAAATGTACTACTATATTTTAAATAATAAAACTAAAACGACTCTGTGGGATCAGTAACCACATCAGTGCCTTCAGGATTACACAGAATAATATTTAAATTGATATCTCTTCTATACACTACTTTCTCTCAACCTACCCTTTTGACTTCTACTTCAATCACCAATTTCCTAAAACACCATTTGAACAAATTTAATTAAAGAGGACCTCTTATGCTTATTTTAAGGTTCATACTTGTATTTTGGGATTCTACTAGAACATGATCAAAAAATGCTTTATTTTTATCATGCCGCCTGCGCTGCAGCATCTCTTTTTCGCCCTCTGCCTGAAACGCTCTTTCCCCTCCGAAAGGCCCAGTCTGCTCTGATTGGTCAGCTGGCCCTATCTGTTGTGATTGGTCAACCCAACCAAAGTCTTCGGACTGCCCTCCTGCTCCGCTCTAACTAGCTTTGTTTGAGGGCGTGCCAAATTAGCTGCTAGGCAGGTGTTATGCAAATGTGTTACTTGGTGACATCACCATGTTACGGAAAAAAGGCGGGACTTCAAGCAAGACGTTTCAGGCAGTTCAGGAGCAGTGTTTCGGTCGTGTCTAGAAGGTAACCCGCAAATTGAGAAATCTGATCTGAAATCCACAAAAATTCTCCCGAGACTCGCTGCCCGACCTATCCTGACCTTAACTATTCAAGATCAATGCCTAACCTTAACCATCTTGTGAGGGTTTCCCAACTCACGGATTACCTTCTAGACACGACCCATTTTCTGTGGGGGATAGTTCCTCCCTTTGGCGTGGACTTTGGGCTTTGTAACTTTGCAGACCTTTTACATGCACAAAAAAATACATAACACACTAAAGGAAAGGGAGAAAAGCACAAAAGCATAATAGGTCCTCTTTAATATATATGCTGAGTATAAGCATCACACTTTACTAGCCATGGAAATACCTCTGCCTAGAATTGTGAGTCCGCTCCTCTCAGGCTTACACTGATCATGCAGGTCTGTGAGGGTTTAGTGCTCCAGGGGGGCGACGTTGTAACTGGGCCACTGAAACACTGTGTGCAGCTTAACATCTAAAATTGTCTGAGGGTTACAGCGTGATAGTTCTCAGCAAAAAAATGTGCTGCTTGTTTCGGTGTAGTCTAAGGTCACCAGACAGACTTGGGCGTTGCTGCGACCCTTCTCTAGTACAGCTGCTGCTGGATCAGCGCCAGCGAGTACGGCTGACTGTGGTGTGGTTTTATTAAAACAACAGCAGCAGAATAAGAAGCCACGTTCTTTACGAAATTCGAGCGGCCTCCAGAGTCACTGGTGCCCTTCCCCCATCCCCATTTTTTTGATTCATAATTCCCCAGGAATTTCTTGCTGAGAACAGGATATTGTCTGGGCTTTAGGTATCCACTCTCCATCCAGGAACTGAGCCCAGAAAATACTGGGAATTAGGCTGCGTGTATGGGTTACAGCTTGGGAAGTTCAAGTATATTAAAATGGAACTTATATCATTGTTTTTTATCTAATTTAGTAGTTTGTTTATATAGTGAACAGACATAGAAGTTGCAGTATATGAAATGTTACTGCTTTTTATATTAAAGTTTTTAAATGTTGCATTGGTTGGCTTTGATATGTACTGAATAAACGCCGATTCCTAAAATATATGTGAAGCATATTCACATGTGAGTATGTGAAAGGAATGAAGTGTACATGTGTTCTGTTGTTTCTGGTGTTTGTGTGTTCGGAGAGTAACGAAGTCTCAGTTTCACAAGGTAGGCTTTACAAGAGGGCAGAGGACAGAGCAGCCCAGGGCTGCACTGAAATGAAATCAAAGAGCCAGACAGTCCTGTGGGGTGGCCAGCGCAGCAAGAGGATGGCTCATATTTTACTAGTGGAAAAAAACCTTTAATGAAAGGACATTTCATTGCAACTTTAGGCGGCCATTCCTCACTTGACCTCTACCATTTTCCCGTAACAAACCTCCATAAAGTCACTTATCAGCACGGTTCTCAAAAACACACTCTCGTGAGCAGAGGAGCAGTTTATACAACACAGAAAGGAAACTCACAGCTTCTGACGGAGTCCGCAAGAGGTTCTCGATCCAGAGACACGTCCCTCTGAGTTTCCTGCATCTGAAAAATAAACACATGCCTATAATCGCCCAAAACTAATAACCAAAACATGGACATTAAATACAGATATAGGGACTAAAAAGAAGTCCTAATCTTGCCCCTAATCTCTTTTTGAAATCGACCATATTGTGTGTTCTCAGAGGCAAATTTATTCATACAGTCTGAGGACGTGTATCTAATCCTTCAGTTGAGTAAATGAAAGGAATGCATGCTTACCTTGATATGCTTTTTGAGGTATTCAGCTCTGGACATGAGGCTTTTAATCTGGCGAGAGACATCAAATTCGAATAAATGTAATTACAATTTACACTTTCAATGCAAGTGTATGCTCATGCTTTCATATGTACTGTATTGATAATATGTGTTCTACCGATGTTTTTTAGACACGCGTGGTGCGAGGGACGGCAATGTTAGTCGGTCAGTCAACTTTCGTCCTAGGGTGACCTGGGGCCTCATGTATATACGGTGCGCACGTACTAAAATGTTGCGTACGCTGTGTTTCACGCACATGCCCGGATGTATAAAAATCAACATGAGGTGAGAATGTGCGGACCGTGCCGCAAACTCTAGACCAGTTGTGAAAATGTGCGGGCCGTCCAGCAAACTCTGTCATTTGACAGTGCCAAACTACAAAGTACTGAAACTCGCCAAATGTGCCAAAAATATTTTTTCCACTGAACTTACTGAGCTTTGTTTATGATGTGAGGTAAAAAAACACATATTTCTTCACTAGTTTGCGCATAGTGTTTAACATCAGTATTTTCCTGCTATTTAAAGGGTGAATTATTCAGATAGTAAGATACGTCTGCATAGGCAGGTTCACAACGCGCATACACTCTGCTACTTCAAAGTTTGAGGGCCCTCTCCCCCTAAACGACGGCATTTTGAGGCTGATGGATCCGTGCGTTACTCACCTCTCTCTAATGCATTTCCGGACATCTTCTCATTTTGAGATTAATGTTTTTTTGTGTATGGTCCTTGTTTAAAAAAGACTAATAATACTAATTTACTTCCAGGGCCTCTGGCCTACAATAATAATATAATCAGAAGATGATTCTCTACAAAAAACTTTCAATTACCGGATATATTTTCGGAGCCGTGCTCGTTTACTATAAACTGCGGTGTGGTGCAGCAGGAGACAGTATCATTAAGATGCATTGGGACATAAACGCTATGTCAAAATCAGATTTAAGTGATCGGCTCTGCTGATGTGCTTCTTGCCCTGTTATTTTTTGAAAACATTTCATATGGCGCACATGTGCGAGTAGTAACTGCTGTCGTCATATGCTTGAGGGTGCTCTTTACTGTGGTAATCGGTCCTCTGGTGATCATGAAGGTTCTTGGCTGCACCTCATACCTAGTTATATCACCACTATGTCGCAGTATAAAGCAAACCCTCTTGGGCATTACTGCAGTAACATCTGAGGTTCGTAATCACAGGAGACCTAAACTGATGGCTTCCATAATGTCCCTCTAAAACACCAATCTGATGCGGTAAATGATCATTCTGACCACAGGTTTTTAGTATTCAGTCCTGACCCCAACCTTATGTAGCCGCAGCACTTTAATCACCATCCCTTTAATCACAATAAATGTGGAGGAAATCTACATTGGTAGGAGGATGGCTCATGGGACGTATTGATAACTTGCAGAGGTACATCTACTGAAAAAACAGGCCACAGAACAACAGGACCTCACGTATGTTTCGCCATAATGACAATAGATCAAAGCTGTGACTCACTTATGAGAATTTGGGATTTTGAATTACAGCTTTGGTAGGCTAAAGTGTGCTCTAGAGTACATATGAACGCACACGGAGGCCAGTCGTGGAAGCATGTGCTGGCTCTTTTGGGTTCTCGCATTCACACGTGCTTTCTATTGAATCCCCCGCCCCCGCCTCCCTAATGCTGTGTTAGATTATTACAGCCGCATCTGAATTTACTTAAGACAAGCACCCATAAAACTTCAAATAGGGAGGTCTATGAGGCCCACTCAAACCCCCATCACCCTTCTGGGGTTTGTTGGTGAAATACCGGTGTCTGTTGTTGGCTCAATTACAGGCTAAACAATGCACAAAACACAAGAGTTTTGGAGCATTAATGGCAGACATGCACAAGTCGTTGCATGTGTGCGTCAAAGTATAATATCAATGCTACTGCTCAGGGTCTGGATTCCCAAAAGTTACAGCCAGCAAATTTACTGGAACATCCGAAATGTAGGGTTTATTCAAGTATATTCAGGTTGGTGTCCAAAAGCATGTAGTCTACAGGAAAGGTTTTATCAGTGCAACAAGACAAGAGAAAATAAATGGCAGGACTTTGGTGGTTTTTATTAAAGTTCATTATTGTTACTCTGATTTATTTAATTCATTGATTGAGACACAAAAGTCGTTTTGCTGTTTAAACCAACATGTTTTTTTGTAACACGTTACGTAAGTTACCTATGTCTGTTAATTTCAATTTCAACTTTAATTAAATTACGATGATTGTTAATGACTGACAATTAACAAATTTAATCTTTAGTTTAAAACGGGCAGAAGAAACAAGCTGTACATACTGACATAATATCACATTTTAAAGAGGACCCATTATGCGTTTTTCTTTTTTAAATAGTTTTTTTGTGCATGTAAAATGTCTGCAAAATTACAAAGTCTAAAGCCCAGGCCAAAAGGAGTTACTCTCCCCCACAGAAACACTGCTCCTGAACTGCCTGAAACGCCTTGCTTGAAGACCCGCCTTTTCTTCTGTAACGTGGTGATGTCACCAAGTAACACATTTGCATAACACCTGCCTAGCGGCTAGTTTGGCACGCCGTCAAACAAAGCAAGTTAGAGCGGAGCTGGAGCGGAGTCTGAAGAGTTTGGTTCGGTTGACCAATCACAACAGAGTGGGCCACCTGAATATGAGCATAATAGGTCCTCTTTAAGTTAATTTGGCAAACTTGTCAGCAAACAGCTGGTTATTTACACAATATTCAGGGGGTTACTCTCCTTTTAGCTATTTTTTTTTCATTTCCACCATCTTCTGAGGGCAATACCGGACTATTTAGCTGCTAAATGCTCTACTGTGCTCACCAGCTAATCGCTAACTTTGTCTCTCTGCTGTTTGCTGCTGGGCAGGTATCGTACGATTGGTTCGTAGAGCTATTTCGCTGAAAAAAGCTGCGGCCGAAACCAACGATAATGAGAGCAGCAACCAAAACAGTAAAGTTGTGGGCCGTAAAACCAAGCCAATGAGCTGAAAGACGTTATAAAACTTTTTAGAGTTCTTTGATAATTCTCTTGGTTGTCACTACATGTGACTCTTTTCACATACAAGTGGTCATGTGATCCATTGGGGATATAACATTTTTTATTATAGCCGCTTTAAGTGTCCAATTATAAAGTGGACAGTGATCTATGTGTATGTAAGATGATGGATTACGTTATTTGGCCTTTACCGCAAAAAACATGTGCACATGTGTCTGCTAGAAAAAGGCTCATGGGTCATGTGATGGAGCGTCTACTGCGCTAGGTGATCAGCCGAGGGCTCGTTGGAGGTGACAGATGGGTCGTGACTCAACCAGGAGCCGCCTCTCGCCTACTCACCTCGCCGTGCAGCAGCTCTCTCCTGCGGCCCTGGGGTTCGGCTGGCTCACCAAGAGAGAGAGAAAAAAAAAAGATGGGGAGAATAATGAGGAGAGGAAGGGAGGAGAGAGCTACCTAATCACCTTGTTTGTTCAAGAAGAGGTCAACGACTAGATTGGATTTCGCTAGCGTGTAGACTGGGGGCTCAAGGGTGGATTGTAATGTGGGCCGGTGTTTTCGCAGCCAGTCATCCTGGAGGGTAGAGTGACAGAGAGGGAAGAGAGAGAGAGGGGAGGAGGACTCTCTGGTGGCAAGGCATGTTGGGAAGCTGTGCAACAAAGAGCTCTTAGCCAAACAAAGAACCAATGTTTTCTCCCCACAATCCCCCCTGGTGGTATCCGCTGTGCCACACAACGAGGCTCCCTGACACCAGAGAGAGAGGCTGGTTAGGATGGCATGGGATTAGCTGCTGGATCAGTGTATCATATATTACTGATCCACTGACAAGACAAGCTTGTAGCATTTACAATCTGTCAAGTCTTTTAAACGATGAATCTTCAACAGCTCTCGTTCATTAGGGAGATAATAGTTTTTATTTGTTTTCCAGTGTGCAATAACACAAAGAAATGAGAGTGTGCTGTCTGAATGGGAAGCATATGGCAGAGCTCTCATACCACACACAGGGTGCTGGCACCGGGTCTCATCCCGGCTCAAAGCCACATCTGGATCACTCTATCCCACCTCTTCCATTAGGCCGATCTTCCAGATGAGCTCATGAGCCCGGCCTAATGGACGCCAGGCCGCAGAGAGAAAGAGAGTCGCTGGAGTCTCTTCTGTAGCGCCTCTGTCTGTTTGTCTGTCTGTCGCTTATTAAGTGTCCCCGTCTCTCTCCAAGTCTATTGCTTCACTCTGTCTTTCTGTCTTCTCTGTCAGTTTGTCTTTTGCACTTTCTAAATCACGTCGCCGAGTTATTTTCTATTTCTTTGACACTTTCTGTCTTTTTACATCCATCTCTGTTAAAGTATCTGTCTTGTTAAGAGTCTCTGTCTTTGCCTCATTCTCTCTGTTTCCAGTTTAGTATCTCCATATCTTTACTCTCTCTCCAAGTTGTTTTTGTCTCTATTTTGCAGCCTTTCCCTTGAGTATCATTTTCTTTGTTCAGCCTTTTATTGACTTGTCTCAGTTTCTGGCTGTACCATCAACTCTAAATGAACATCTCTCTTAGTCGGCTCATCTAGATCACTTTACATGCCCTTGTATCTGCCTTTCAAAATTACTCCAAGTCTCTCTTATTCTGTTTCTCTAATAACAAATGTGTGCAAACACACACAGCAAGCCTGAGGTCTGAGGTGATGTTTCTGAATGCAGGAACATGAATCAGATGTGGGACTACAATATGGTTATCAACTGCTGTCAAAGTATCCCTAAGCAAGGCACCTTTGCTCCAGTGGAGTGGCTCAGTAGCCAACAGCAGTAAAGGACAGGATAATTGTGTAAAACCATCTTGTTTGGAAAGAAAGGAGTTTATCTACCTGCTAGCGCCAACAGTAGTTCTCCTAAGCACCGCTGGTACACATCCAGAGCCTCGTGATCATCCGATCCACTCTCCTCCTATAATGGAGGATTGAAAATGAGGCAAAACATTGCTTTATATCTGACATCAGAGACACTTGGGCCACCCTCCGTATTGGCATAATTCCGGTATTTCCGTCTGTTCGCATTGCAAAATTTGTTTATTCATTATTGTTCATTTTTTTTTAAAAAGCACACAGAAATATGAAAAAATTGGCACGACTAACACAGTGTCAGTGTTAGATGTGGTTTTGGAAAGCGATCTATGAAAGCGGATTGGTTTGTAGCCTGCTGGTTTGTTTTTTGTCTGTTGTATTACTTCTGCTTCACTCTGCCTTTGTGTGCATCTCTATAGCAGTGGCATCATCCAGCAGTGCCCCCTTCTAACCTTAGCAGTGGCAGCAGAGGCCACCTCCAGAGCAGCCAGCAGTCGCGGTTGGTCTCGAGACATTTCTGGAGTAGAAAGAAGACAGGAAATAATTCTTTGAGTCCTACTGTATATCAGCCTGAACGCACCATCAATGCATTCTACTAGAAAATATGCTATACTTTGTAATCAGCATGCCCCTGCGGTATCTTAAAGGCCCTGACACACGAAGCCAACGGTCGGCCGTCGGGACGTTTGGGGCCGTCGGTGAGCGTCTGTCGCCCTAGCTTTTGGCTCTAGGCTGAACTCGTCAGAGGTTTTTCAGCCAATTCAGCATGTTGAATCGGTGGCGGAGCTCATCGGTGAAAGAAATCACACTGATTGACGGTTAAGCTTAAGCGAATCAGTGCATGAGAAGAGAAACGGACGCGAGGAAAGCAAACAAACGAGTAAAGTCAAGAGGGCACACACAGAAGGCTCTTCTCATTTTTCATGTCATCTGATCGTTCCAATACACGGATATTTTCACAACGACATGGCCATCTGGAATCAAACTAAGTAGTGAGTGAGACTGGTGTGAAAACGGTTGGCAAACGCAGTTTTGTTCCATGTACGTATCATAACAACGACTTGTATATTCGCAGTCCTCGGTCTTCCGATTTCCCCTTTTGAATGACGACTACAGACTACCGCCGCCTGCTGGTGTGGAGAGTTATTTCCTCTCAAGCAGGAGCAGAATGTAGTTGCTAACTGGCCGTCGGCTGTCGTCTTTGCGGTGTGTTCAAGTGCAACTTATCTGCCAAGACAAAGGCGACGTGAAGCGACGTAACAGCCTTCATCAACACTAGTTCTTTGATGTCGGTTTGGTGTGTCTGGGCCTTAAGACTATTGTATAAGTGGACTTGAGATAGTTTGATTTTAAAAGGTTTCACAATATTGATTTAAGGGCAACATGGTAATAGAGCATAAGTGTCCTTGAGCAAAACACCAAATCCCTAAGAGTCACCCTAACTGCCATTCTGTAGCTGAACCTGACCTTTGACCTCTGGGGCAGGGGAAAAGAACATTTAAATTTCCTCAAAGGATTCATTAGAAAGGATCAAACATCTTTGCTATGCAGCAGTTGAATGCATTTTTCCATTACTAAAATAGCACATATTTGAAGATGTATGTACAAGAATAATAATTATACAGGGGAAAAATGACTAAAACCCCATTATTTGATTAAAACCAAGTACAAAAACACACATTGCATTACTCAGGTTGTCTTATCATACAGCTCCTGACCATACTAGGCTAATGCCGATATACAGTGGCCCTGCCTCTGCACTGAGATGTGTTGGTTACCTCGGAGGACATCCCTGGAGGTCCGGGCCTCCTCAAAGCTCAGTCTGTAGTCTGAGGCCACCAGGGCTTTCAGCTCCTCGGCTCTGGATACATACTGGCTGACCTGTGGGAAGTCCTCTTACATTGACTCAACCTAATCATGTCAACCACGCCATATGCTCTCCATCCACACCATATGGTATTCATAGAGGAGAATTCATTCCAAGTGAAAGCCACTGGAGTGTAAAAAAAAAGACCAATTGAAAAAAAGAAAGTAATCCAAATGTAAATGCGAGGAGAGGCCTACCTTCTGCCTGATGGCGTCTTTACGTTGTCGGTCTGTCTCGTCTGGGGAGGGCGGAGAACAGAGATGTTTTGGTTTTACATTTAGTGCGTTTACTTTGCCAGTTTATTGTGGTGGAACAAAGGCAGTGCATTGTTGAAGGGCTTAAGCCACAGACAGGATATGAGAGTAGCTGTTGCTCTTACGGTGAATGGCGGGGACAAAGTGCTCAAGGGCACCGCAGTAAAGAGAGAGCGCAGCGGACCTCTCCCCCTCCTGGTCCTTCTGAACGGCCTGCAGGACCAGCTCTTTCTGAAAAGAGGAAATAGGAACTGGCATCACTAGATGCAAACCGCAGCCACAATTCACCATTGCTTATGCATGCATGCAGAGTCATGCGTGAAGGCACATGTGGGGCAGGCATGAGCACAAACCTACTAACACATCTGTACATGTGCTCAGTTAATCACACACATTATTCATGGTCATCTAGAGTAGACACACACATTCCCTCCCTTCTTATTCTCTCACCGCTTTCGCTAGGCTCTCTGCGCTCGGCATGTGCTCCATATCCATGAAAGGGTGGGTGAAGAACTCGGCGAAGGTGATCCGGGCATCTGGATTTCTCTCCAGCAGCCGCAACAGAAGGTCTCTGCAGTCCTTGGATACCCTGGCCCCAGGAGGGAGCTGGTGCACAAAACATGACCTTATTATGTTGCACTCAATCCACAGGACAGTCCAAGGGAAAAGGACAGCAGATTGTTGCCAGAGACCTTCAGTCTCAGTCAAAAGATGACCTTAAAACTCTCTGTGAATCCCTGGGTAATGGGCCATATGCTAATGCAATCCATTTAGCTCGTGCCTAACGTTTGACACAAGGATTCAAGTGTTTTGAAAGCCCTCCATCATTAAAAGAACAGATATCCTTCACTGCCACAACAATAATTAACATTTGGCTTGTGTATGCAGCAGGCAAATCAGGACAGAGACACCACTATGACTTTTAATTGTCAGTAATCAGTTACGTTTCATTTCAACATATAAAACTCAAGACAAAACTGATCTAATAAGCATTTTAAACCATATTAATTACAGGTGTTTTTACACATATATAATTAATTCAACTTCTAGATGAAACATTAGAATTTTGTGTTTCTCAATGGGTCATAATTGAAAATATTGTAAAGGCCTGTTAACAAACTTTAAAAAAAAAGTCTTTATTTGTATTCCAGATTGTTCCTTTATCTAGGCTTCATTTACATTTTAGATAGTTAACTGGAGATGAGCAATAATAAGTCCTTGTTTCAGCTGAGCATCTCCACGGTCAGTCCTCCTGGAGTGGGATATAGGTATAGTGTGGAAGTATGCCATCTAGTGGTTTAATGGTGAAAATTCACAAAAACTCAATCAGGGAAAATGTGTTTTTAACAAACTTGGGCCTCTTTTGAGTATTAAAAAATTAATTACAAGGATAATATGCTAACAGAGGTGAGTTCAGCCATTAAATACTAGATATTACTCACTACAAGTTCTCTAATTTCCAGGTGATGAGATAATGTATGTATATTTGGATGATTTGGTTTAAAAAAACAAAACGCAGGTTACACCCCAACAGTGTTACTGTTCCGAATCAATCACTGAATGAAATACAGCACGTCATGCACTGACTTTTGATGCACTGGCAAACGGACATTTAGTCATTTTCCCAAAAGAAGCACTTCTCCTTTGCAGATTTCTGTTATTCTAGACATAATACAGTATTTGACATTCGGAGTATGCTCAACATGTGCACCAGTGTGACCAGTGAGTCATTCATATTGTTCAAAAGTATCAAGCTTGAATGCCAATTCTGTGAGACAAGGAGAGGGTGGAGAGATAATCACCTGTCAATGCACAGGGGAGGAGTTTAGAGAGAGGGAGGTTATATAAAAGTTGGGTGACTTCTGTTCAAATCCTTTTGTCTGAGACCATGCTGCCACACCAGTAAGTCTATTTAAATGTTTGTCATGTGTTTCATGATGACCCGATGTGTCATGATGTGTTTTCATTGAAGGCCACAAGCTGAAACACGTTGGTCTCACAAAAGAGTTGTTCTCAATACTTCAAGTGACGCTGAAGTTTTGACCTCTTGAGACTTTTTCCCTTCTGCATGAACCTTGCAAGTAGGTGAAGTTCTGCCAGAAACCCCCAGTTATGCTCTTATGTCCCATAAGTTGTTGCAGCAATTTTTGGGTTGATATCCTTTTTTACACAGATTTGATGCTAAATTTAACCATTTTTACCACTTGAGAATTGTCCAAGGGAATTGTGTAGTTTCATATGATACCAGTATTTTCACTCTAGCCCGCTACAGCCTCAGAAAGACAGTAATGTCGGCCGGGAGTGGGTCTCAAGAGGGTTAATATTCATATCAGTTAGAAGCTCTATGGTCCAGTCAACCTTATACTCTCCAATCAGGCAATAATAATCAACTCGCATCACATGTCAAATTCAGATTATAAAGTATTTTTGTCACATATATTTAAGCAAGGTTGCTGACTGTCTCAGTCAAGCAATTGACTAATGAGAAACACATTTATTGCTCAACACTTACCTCAATAGGTTGGTTACTCCGGATCTTCTCCTCCAATTCAGCGTATGACCTCGATGCAAACGGTGCTCGCCCAAACAGTGCCTCTATATGCACACAAATGATGTTGAGTAGACTATTCCAAAAGGATAATCTGCAGTGATGAAAACTAATGCACCTACTGTACATTAGCTTAGTTTCAGGCAAAGGGTATGCATGCTTCAAATGCTCATACTGGATGAAAACAATTTGTAGTTTTGCTACCTTAAATATCTCTTGCATTAACTTGTCATCGACATGAATGATGTTGGTCTTTTGTGAGAAATTCTTAGTCAACAGTCTGTAAATTAAGTGTGTCTCTTATTTGGCTTGACTGTGACAACAACTCCTCCCATTGTACAATGTTGCTCCACACAGTGCCATTACTGTAGTGTGCTATTGCACAATTACTGTACCACAGTGAAAAGGGGGCAAACCAGGCTGCCATTTTATGATTAATGGCACAATTGTATCTGTGACCTACTCAGCACGCTCTTTTCAAGCCTGCAGGGCCAGTCAACTGATTAGCCTTTTATTGTAGAAGAAGTGATGTTGAGTTGTTGAAAATTAAGGGGGACTTGCGCTACACAGCATAAAACAGTTACACCAGAATCTGTTCATAGGAATACGTTTTGGTCACCTGAATACATAATGTAGCAGCATTACAATAAACTCTCAAGCAGTGTGCAATTCATTATGAGGATATTCCACATTCAAAAGAGATGAAAAGGTGAACACAAAGTACTCACCATAGAGAATAACTCCCACTGACCAGAGATCCACCCTGGAGTCATACTGGCGTCGGCACACCATCTCAGGAGCCATGTAAAGAGGAGAACCTCTCAGGGCACTCTGCTCATCCCACGGCGACATGTACTGGGCAAAACCAAAATCTGAAAGCAAATCAGAGTGTGAAAAAACATGTTCGCTGAGACAGGTTCCAGTGGATGCAATGAATCCCCCTAAAACTGATGTGTTTATAGTGCAAAATGCACAAAGGGGTGTTGTTTGAAGCCACATGTTTAAGTAGAGTTTAATAAGCAAATGAGGCCTGTGCAAATCAATATGTGTTTACTTGATTGTTTGACTGTGTGAAAGGGCATGAGATCACCTGCTAGTTTTAGGACGGAGCCGCTGAGCAGAATGTTCTGAGGTTTCAAGTCCAGGTGAGAGATGTTTCGCTCATGAAGAAACTGGAGGGCACAGGCTGTTTGTGCAGACACACATAGAAATACACAGTGATATTAAACTCAGCCCACATCAAGCAGAAGCCATAAAGTTTGCACTGAGCACAAACTTGTGTCACACAAGAATATACTGTTTATTTCTACAAAAAGAGTTCCAAACAATTTACATGTATGCATGGCTGTCAAACCTCCCTAGATTAAAATAATACTAACTGGTACACAACAAAGAAGCTGATGACATAGAACCAATGCTGATGTGACTTCTTAAAAATGTATAACTCACCTATCTGTTGCAGGAAGCGCCGGGCCACCCTCTCAGGTAAAATTCTGCGACTGCGAATGAAGCGGGAGAGATCGCCGCCAGAACACCACTCCATGATCAGATAAATATTCTCAGCATCCCACTGGTGAAAAAGAAGAATTCAGACAATATATGCATATATACTTTTGGACATTTGTAACCATCTCTACTGGGAGAGTGATGCTTTCCTGCTGTGCCCTAATCAGCATAGCTTGCATGGATGGATACACGCCAGGGCATAGTTTCATTAGCTCTTACGGACTGGAAAATGTATTTATTCACAACACATCCCTTGTACAAGCTACAACAAACCTAAAAGCTACAAATAATCTTACCTGAAAGTCTTTAAGCTGGACTATATGAGGGTGACGCATC
The DNA here is from genome assembly GCF_015220745.1 of Sebastes umbrosus. Classification (NCBI taxonomy): domain Eukaryota; kingdom Metazoa; phylum Chordata; class Actinopteri; order Perciformes; family Sebastidae; genus Sebastes; species Sebastes umbrosus. Next base: position 9,655,184 of record NC_051270.1, read on the forward strand.
GTCTTGAGTATTTCAATCTCTGTGAGCAGGTTTTCTGTCGATGCTCTGTTCAGAGTCTTCTTCGCAACCACCTTCACTGCCACCACCTCTCGACTGTCCCCCTGCAACGTCACAGTCAACAACTAATCTTCAACTTTTGCTTTACAGAGTTTACTGTAGCATGCAAAAGTTGGAGTGCAGAAATCACATTTAATAATGGCTAATATCTTTCACATACATTGCAACATTATTAAGTACGGTAAACAAAGTAAAGTGAAGTACAGGGAAGCTCACTCACAGACCTTGAGTTCAAATAGAAACATGAATGTTGTAGCAATTTTTTAACAAAACATGATGTTTCCCCTGACCCCTTCACTTAAACTCACCTTTCTGTAGGCTTTGTAGACTGTAGCATAGGTACCACTGCCCAGCCGCTCTGTGAGGATGAAGTCGGACAGTTTTGGAGGAGCAAAGCTGGAGGTTGAAGCCATGCTGACGACAGCAGCATCAAATTTTCCCACAATCAGGTCCTGGAATGTAAGATCAATATGTTATTTATACCAAATGAATGGCCTGATCTTCACCTTTCTACAGGGAGGTCAGAGGTCAAGGTCAGCTGCAGAATAAAGATGGTAATCTTTGACCTCAGTGAGACAAAGAGGGGATGCTTTATGGACCTTCTAGTTAAGGAACAGTCTCTCTACTACAAGAGAAAATGAAAGAGAAATAAAGCATAATATGCATTTATCATTTCACCACTGTGATTGTCAATCATTTACAGAGTTTACAGTTCAAAGTTTACAGCATTAGTTTACTGGTTTATAGTCACTTCATGTACCCCGAATACACGCCGAATTTAAAACAGCCTCGTTAAATGTCTTGATCTGTATTCTGACATGCATTTCTCTTCAAAATAAATAAGGAAACTGTAAACAGCCAGTTTGTTGAACTGACTTTGGTGTGCATCAGTTTGGGAGGTGGCAGGCTACAAGTTCTAGCTCGTTAACCTCGCGCATGCTGTGCTGGCAATGTACAGCTGTTCAACCAAAAATAAAACTAGTAGATTTATAAAATAGATATGCAAATAGCTGACACATACCTGTAGGCTAATAGATCCACATCACATGGATGGAAAGTCAATGTTTACATTGCTGACAGGTTTTGGTCGAAGGCTGCTCTGCAGTGATCAGCTGACAATGAAATGTGTTAGAAAAATATGTTACTGCCTCCTAGCGTCGGTACTCCATCACTGCAGAATATCAACCTGTTCAGCAGAAGTATATTTCTGGCTCCCTTGTAGGTCTGACCAAGTACCACCCATACACAGTTATAATATATATGACCTTCGAATTAACTTAAAACATTTTTTTTTCATTATTATTGTTATTATTTACTTATTTATTTATTTATCTCACTTATTATTGTAAGTGTTGGTATTATTATTGATATTATTATCATGACCTCATCATCATTATTATTATTCATATTAATATATATATATATATGTGTATGTGTATATACTGTATTATATATATATTTAACTCATTTATTTATTTTTGTTTTGTTTTTGTTCCCCCTATGCTCTACCCATAAAAGGAAGGATATCTGTATGTGTGTGTGTAGATATGTGTGCATGTGTACAGTATATTTGTTTAAGAGTAGATATATGTTATATATGACCATCTAGCCACATCACACACACACACACACACACACACACACACACATTCTTCAACCTGCTTTTATCACCTTGTATTGTTTTTGTACTAGTAGTAATAGTTATTAATTTAAATTTTATTTTATTTTATTTTTATTTTTATTTTTATTTTTATTTTTATTTTTATTTTTATTTTTTATGTTTTTTAATTTAAATTTTTTAAATTGTATTTATTTTTTTCCTGCCCATCTACTGCTCCACACTCCAGTCCAGTAGGTGTCGGTATTACCTCAAAGCTAAATAAGAATAATAAGAAGAAGTGGTAGTCAATATTAGTAGTAGTAGTAGTAGTTATTAATTTGAATTTTATTTTATTTTTTATTTCTCTAAAGGAGAAGAAGAAGAAGAAGTTTTTTTTTATTTAAATTTTCTAAATGTTTTTTTTTTTTTCCTGCCAATCTACTGCTCCACACTCCAGTCCAGTAGGTGGCGGTTATACCTCAAAGCTAAATAAGAATAAGAAGAAGAAGAAGAAGAAGAAGAATTGGTGGTCAATATTATTATTATTATTATTAGTAGTAGTAGTAGTAGTAGTTATGAATTTGAATTTTATTTTATTTTTTATTTTTTATTTTTTATTTTTTATTTTTTATATATATATTTTTTTTTTTTACTTTTTTTTTTTAAATTTTTGTATTTTTAGTATTTTTTTAATTAATTTTTTTTTTTTTTATTTAAATTTTATAATTTTTTTTTTTTTTTAATTTTCTAAATTTTTTTTTTTTTTTTTTCCTGCCAATCTACTGCTCCACACTCCAGTCCAGTAGGTGGCGGTTATACCTCAAAGCTAAATAAGAACAAGAAGAAGAAGAAGAAGAAGAAGAAGTGGTGGTCAATATTATTATTATTATTATTAGTAGTAGTAGTAGTAGTAGTAGTAGTAGTAGTAGTTATTAATTTGAATTTTTTTTTATTATTTTTTATTTTTTATTTTTTATTTTTTTATTTCTTCATTTTTATTATTTTTTAAATTTAAATTTTTTTAATTTAAATTTTTTAAATTTTTTACATTTTTTCTTGCGAACCTACTGCTCCACACCCCAGTCCAGTAGGTGGCGGTATTACCTCAAAGCTAAAGGAGAAGAAGAAGAAGTGGTGGTCATTATTATTATTATTATTATTAGTAGTAGTAGTAGTAGTAGTAGTAGTAGTTATGAATTTGAATTTTATTTTATTTTTTATTTTTTATATATATATATATTTTTTTTTTTTTTATTTTTCATTTTTTTTTTTTTTTAATTTTTGTATTTTTAGTATTTTTTGAATTACATTTTTTTTTTTTATTTAAATTTTCTAAATTTTTTTTTTTTTTTCCTGCCAATCTACTGCTCCACACTCCAGTCCAGTAGGTGGCGGTTATACCTCAAATAAGAACAAGAAGAAGAATAAGAAGAAGAAGAAGAAGAAGTGGTGGTCAATATTATTATTATTAGTAGTAGTAGTAGTAGTAGTAGTAGTAGTAGTAGTTATTAATTTTAATTTTATTTTATTTTTTATTTTTTATTTATTCATTTTTATTATTTTTTAAATTTAAATTAAAAAAAAAAAAAAAAAATTCTTGCAAACCTACTGCGCCACACCCCAGTCCAGTAGGTGGCGGTATTACCTCAAAGCTAAAGGAGAAAAAGAAGAAGAAGTGGTGGTCAATATTATTATTAGTAGTAGTAGTAGTAGTAGTAGTTATGAATTTGAATTTTATTTTTTATTTTTTATTTTTTATTTTTTATTTTTTATTTTTTATTTTTTATTTTTTATATATATGTATTTTTTTTTATTTTTTTTTTAATATTTTTAGTATTTTTTTAATTACAATTTTTTTTTTTATTTAAATTTTTTAAATTTTTATATTTTTTAATTAATTTTTTTAAAGTAGTAGTAGTAGTTATTAATTTGAATTTTATTTTATTTTTATTTTTTTATTTATTTTTTTTTTTTTTTTTGTTTTTTTTTTTTTTTTTTATTTTTTTATTTTTTATTAATTTTTTTGTTTTTTTTTATATTTTTATTTTTTTATTTTTTTTCCTGCCAATCTACTGCTCCACACTCCAGTCCAGTTACTTGTGTATATTCTTTTTACTTATTTATCTATTTTTTGTATATAATATGTTTTTCCTGTATCTATAGGCTACTGGCTTATTTTATATTAATATTAGGTTTGTTAAGTTTCTTTGTACCAAGAATGTTATCATTGGGGACGTTTGTGAATGTTTGTTCTGTTGTTTCAAAATGAACAAAAAACAATAAATATAATATTGAAAAAAAAAAATGACAGTATCCATAGTAACAGCAGAAAACATAAAAAATAATTTACATATATAAAAAGCATAGCGAAAACATAAACAAAGAGCTGTGCCAAACATTAAAGGACAAAAGAAATGGATCAAAATCAACATCAAATTAAATTAAAAAAAAGAGACCACGCGAGAGTATGACAATAATTTCACTTAAAAACATTAAAGATATTTCATACATTCATTCTTTTGTCTGGTTTCCTATCTTTAGTTATTTGGATCCCAAGATATGTGACAGAGTTTCTCACAGGAATATTAGAGATTGAGGTCACCATGCATTCTTTCACTGGTAATAGTTATCTGATATATCTGATATTCAATGTGACATTATTAAATAGTCTAGTTTTCACTAATCCGTTAATTGTTTACTTTATCCGGGCTAGATGTTATGATCAATTCAGTTCTGATCTGACTCAGTCCGTCATTTTTAGATGGTTTTAATTGTACTTTTACTAAAGTATATAAGTCCAACACAGACAGACAGACAGACAGGCAGACGGGTGGACAAACGAACGGACAGACAGACAGACTCACGTGAAAACGAGAAAGAGCTGCCACAGGGTGCCACCGTTGCCTAGCAACTGTTAGGGGGCGGAGTTAAGCGGACATTCCTTTGAAGTATGACGTCATCAGGATGACGACATCAGGATGTAAAGTGAAGAGTTCACCGAGTCCATCCCATTTCCTACAGGCTGGTCGGAGAGACGACGTCTACCACAACGCTTCTAGACCAAGACGTTGAAGATAATGCTTCATAATACAGACGCAATGGCCACGGATACAAGAAGTTCACAGACGACCCCAGAGATCAGAGAGCAGGATGTTCGTCCACTGTTTGAATCCTTTTTAGGAAGGCTGACAGTGGAACGGCAGGTGCTGCTGAAACAAGGCAAACCTGATTGTGACACCAAAGTTATGATAGTCAGTCTGCTTCTGGACATCATCGGCTTGGTGACCAAATGCATTTCGGAGACCGAGGGCGTGAATGCGATCACGTCTGAGGATGTTCGGTCCAGTCTGGGCGACACGCTCCATCGGGTTCTCGCTGTGGTTCTGAACGTAAACGTCCAAGTCAACTGTGAGAGCACAACAATCTTGACCGACATGATTGCTGAAGAAGTTGCAAGAAGGTTCAACCGCTCATCAGACGTCAGCTCCGACACGTTGTTTGACAGACTTGATGAAATGGTCCTTCATGTCCGCTGTAGCTTTAAAGCATTCATGGCGAAGATGAGAGGAGCATCACGTAGGTCAGAGTTCACTAAACCTTCCAGCCAACTCATCAAACAACACCGTTTAGACATTCCCACCAATCAGGACGGATCTGTGGAATCAGAAACCCCGGGGGAGACGTTCTCAAGGGGATCACAGGACAACTTGACCACACCGACCGACGCTGTCCAAGGACTGATTAGGAAAAAGCTCGGTGAACTCGCAGGACCTTTTCTGGACGTCATGGAGGACTCTGAGCGTGAACTGCTGCAATCCGACATCGACAGAGAGACTGAAAGTTTTGCAAAGGACATCGCAATAGCAGTCGATGAACTGGTTGAGAGTCTGGGAGCGAAAGACGCAATGACTACCGGACCAGAATCCAAAACACGGGTCCAACAGCTCTGGAAAGAAACGATGGACAAGATAAAAATGTTTTCGGCCAAACATTACGCCAAACAGCTGAAGGAGAAATTCCTACACAGCGCCACCGCTGAGAGTGACAAATCAATCCAGTCCTTCAGTCGGGATATCGAAAATCTGATTCTGCCAGAGGATCATCAACAAGCTGGAAACGAGGCGGTGCTTCATCGATTACACATCTTCAGAGCTCAGCTCCTACACAGCTCTGGAGGACCAGGACCGGGACCGGGACCAGTGAATGGTCTCAGTCCTATGGAGGGACCAGGACCAGGACCAGTGAATGATGTATATCCTATAGATGGACCAGGACTAGTGAATGGTCTCCGTCCTATAGAGGGACCAGGACCATTGAATGGTCTCCGTCCTATAGAGGGACCAGTACCAGTGAATGGTCTCAGTCCTATAGAGGGACCAGGACCAGTGAATGGTCTCTGTCCTATAGAGGGACCAGGACCATTGAATGGTCTCCGTCCTATAGAGGGACCAGGACCAGTGAATGGTCTCAGTCCTGTAGAGGGACAAGGACCAGTGAATGGTCTCAGTCCTGTAGAGGGACCAGGACCAGTGAATGGCCTCCGTCCTATAGAGGGACCAGGACCAGAGAATGGTCTCTGTCCTGTAGAGGGACCAGGACCAGTGAATGGTCTCTGTCCTGTAGAGGGACCAGGACCAGTGAATGGTCTCTGTCCTATAGAGGGACCAGGACCAGGACCAGTGGATGGTCTCTGTCCTATAGAGAAACCCCAACATTGAATTGGTTTCAATACAAATAAAAGTCATCAATAAAAGAAAAATATAATTAAATTGAGAGTTAATTGAGTTAATTGAGAGTAAATTGAGAGTTAATTGAGAGTTAATTGAGAGCTAATTGAGAGTAAATTGAGAGTAAATTGAGAGTTAATTGAGAGTTAATTGAGTTAATTGAGAGTTAATTGAGTTAATTGAGAGTTAATTGAGTTAATTGAGAGTTTAATTGAGAGCTAATTGAGAGTAAATTGAGAGCTAATTGAGAGTTAATTGAGAGATAATTGAGAGTTAATTGAGAGTTAATTGAGTTAACTGAGAGTTAATTGAGAGTTAATTGAGAGTTAATTGAGAGTTAATTGAGAGCTAATTGAGAGCTAATTGAGAGTAAATTGAGAGTTAATTGAGAGTTATAGTCATGAAATAGATAATAGATAAGGTAGTCACCATTCACATTCACTTAAAATACATAAAACATAAACATAAAAGGACAACAGAAATGAAACAAAACCAACATAAAATAAAAAAAAACACTATAATAAGTAGATAATAAAAAAAAAGACCACGCGAGAGTATGAAAATAATTTCACTTAAAAACATTAAAGATATTGCATACATTCATCGTTTTCATTGCTTTTTTGTTTTGTGAGGAAGAAATTGTTGACAGATATATAATTCCATTTTTTTCATAAATACAAAGAAATTAGGCTTTTTTTGGGTAAATTAAACACTTGTGAATGTGGAACTTCGCGATAATTAAAATTAGATTAATAAGAAAAAATGCATTACCGTCTTTGTCACTGTAACCATAGCAACCAGATATAATATTTCTATAGTACAGTGTAAAATCTGAGAAATTATTGACATCTTTCCACAATTCACATGTAAATTTACAGGAATGAAACAATATGGAAAAAAAATACAAAGAAAAGTTGTTTTATTAGTGTTTTTCACGTGGAAACCGTCTGTCCTAGCATGTGTCCATCTGTCCTAGCATGTGTCCATCTGTCCTAGCATGTGAGTTGTAGTCATGAAACAGGTAGTAGATAAGGTAGTCACCATTCACATTCACTTTAAATACATAAAAAAAAGCATATCATAAATGAATATAACTAGTTATGAAACCACAAATAAAGTAAAATATATATATATCTATTTAAATATAGATATATATATATAAATAAATAAAAACAGGAGTTAAGTATTGATTGTGTCTACATCTGTGTATACACAGACACAGATATAGACACAATCAATCAATAGGTGGAGCTAGTTTTAACTTTGTAAGTTCTGATACAATTCATATCATTATTTGGACTGTTTTTTTTAGTTTTTTTCAGTATTATTGGATAATTTAATTTTGTTATTGAAATGAAAACAAACTGGCACCTACAAAGCTATATTTACATGTAAGTGTGTGTGTGTGTGTGTGTGTGTGTGTGTGTGTTTGTGTTCCGTAGTTAAAGGTGCAGAGCCAGTAGAGGGAGCCAAAGCACAACATTTAAACACAAACCTCTGCTTGACTTCTCTCCTGATAAACTGTTTGGGGTTTTTGTACCAGGAGTTCTGGATATTTCTGTTCTTGCATTATGTACTTAAGTACTTGCATAAGTACACAATGCTTATTTTAGCAGCACCATGTACATTATGTAGTAAAAGTACTTATTGTGCAGTAAAATGTCTCCTACGACTGTTATCTGATTCAATGTGACATTATTAGACAGTACATACAGTATATATATATGTATATATATATATATATATACATATATATATATGTATGTATATACATATATATATGTATATGTATGTATATACATACATACATATATATATATACATATATATATGAATGTATGTATATACATATATATATGTATATATATGTATATACATACATACACATATATATATACATATATATATGTATGTATGTATATACATATATATATACGTATATATATGTATATATATATGTATATACATATATATATATACATATATATATATGTATATATACATATATATACATATATGTATAGTAAAAGTATATACATGTACATATATGTAGTATATACATATATATATATATATATATGTATATACGTATATATATGTATATATACGTATATATATATACACATATATATATGTATGTTCTGGTTTCCTCCGACTGTCCAAAAACATGCATCATGACTTCTCACCTAACGTGAGCTGTGAAGGCTCATATTGAGTGAGAGGTATTCAGAAAACACATTCTGAAAAATAAAAAATAAAAAATAAAAAAATAAACATTTTGAAGGGGAACTGAATCTGTAAAATTAAATAAGAATTAAATAAGGAAAAAGTATCAGAATTGTGAGGAATTCTGTGGCGCACGGAACATCTGTGCATAGAATGTCATGATGTCATGATGTGACATCACATGCAAGGCTTATCGAAAGGCAGGCTGCACCTGTTGCCTTTAATCATGATGTCACAAAGCCATCAAAGCCATCGGTTCAGAGAAATCTTACCTATAGGGGCATAAAGGGGTTTACTGATGCATTAGAGCAGAAGATTACTGAGACGGCAGCAATACCTAACAGACTTGGCAAAGAGGGATAATGGAGCAAGTTCCCAAACGCGTCAGAGTTCAGAGCAGATTGCAGACACGCAACAAAGACAGCGAAGACAACTCAGAGATGGCATCATCGAGTCCCCCCGACGTGGCAGAGTGTTTACTGAATGCTCCCATCAATGCGGCAAAGAGTTTACTGAAGGCTCCCTTCAATGTGGCAAAGGGGTTACTGTATCCTCCCCGGAAGAGACGTCGAGGGAAATCACGTAACGCGAGCAGAGAACGCCGAAAGGCCTCTCGTTCGCAGTCACCTCGCCGCAGGAAAACGCACCGGACAGACCACAGAAACAGGAGATCTACCCTGACAGAGCAACGATCTGCACGTAACGCGAGCAAAGAACGCCGAAGGTCCTCTCGTTCGCAGTCAGCTCGCTGCAGGAAAACGCACCGGACAGACCACAGAAACAGGAAATCTACCATGACCTCGCCTGAACCTCTGACAGAGCAACGATCTGCAGGTAACGTGAGCAGAGAACGCCGGATGACCGCTCACTCGCAGACAGCTCCCCGCAGGAAATCGCACCTGACGGACGACAGACACAGGAGATCTATCCCAACCTCGCCTGAATTTCTGACAGAGCAACGACCTGCAGAGATGGCAGGTCTGCAGCCAACCACTCAGGATCAAGCTCCGAAGGTCAACCGCAGAAAGAGCTCGTTGAAGACTAGACCTGAGGATCTGACAGAGCAACGACCTGCAGAGATGGCAGATCTGCAGCCAACCACTCAGGGTCAAGCTCAAACGGTCCACCGCAAAAAGAGCTCGTTGAAGATTAGACCTGAGGATAGGACATATAAGAACCTCTTAGAGGCTCCAGCTGCTGAGGATCAGACCTCAAGTTGGTCGACCATTGGTACTGGCATTCTACGCAATGTAGGTTGGTGTGCTGGCATCGCCGTCATGTTACTAGTGGCCCATAAATACATCTTAAATGCATAGTGTCACCTCAAGCGATGTGAGGTGTAGCACCGTCGTCACCTCGTGCGATATGAGGTGTAGTACCGTCGTCACCTCGTGCGATATGAGGTGTAGCACTGTCGTCACCTCGTGCGATATGAGGTGTAGCACTGTCGTCACCTCGTGCGATATGAGGTGTAGCACCGTCACCTCACGCGATATGAGGTGTAACACCGTCACCTCATGCGATATGAGGTGTAGCACCGTCACCTCGTGCGATATGAGGTGTAGCACTGTCGTCACCTCGTGCGATATGAGGTGTAGCACCGTCACCTCATGCGATATGAGGTGTAGCACCGTCACCTCACGCGATATGAGGTGTAACACCGTCACCTCATGCGATATGAGGTGTAGCACCGTCACCTCGTGCGATATGAGGTGTAGCACTGTCGTCACCTCGTGCGATATGAGGTGTAGCACCGTCGTCACCTCATGCGATATGAGGTGTAGCACCGTCACCTCATGCGATATGAAGTGTAGCACCGTCACCTCATGCGATATGAGGTGTAACACCGTCACCTCATGCGATATGAGGTGTAGCACCGTCACCTCATGCGATATGAAGTGTAACTTCGTCACCTCATGCGATATGAGGTGTAGCACCGTCACCTCATGCGATATGAGGTGTAACACCGTCACCTCATGCGATATGAGGTGTAACACCGTCACCTCCTGTGATATGAGGTGTAACACCGTCACCTCCTGCGATATGAGGTGTATAACCGTCACCTCGTGCGATATGAGGTGTAGAGTTTGCATGTTCTCTCCGTGTCAACGGGGGTTTTCCTCCAGGTGTTCTGGTTTCCTCCGACTGTCCAAAAACATGCATCATGACCTCTCACCTAACGTGAGCTGTGAAGGCTCATATTGAGTGAGAGGTATTCAGAAAACGCATTCTGAAAAATAAAAAAAATAAAAATAAAAAAAATAATAATTTTGAAGGGGAACTGAATCTGTAAAATTAAATAAGAATTAAATAAGGAAAACTGAGTATCAGAATTGTGAGAAATTCTCATCATATAACGACTTTTTTTCTGGTAAACTTCTGACTTCATTTTGTGTTCACCTTGTCATTACTGTGAAGTTGTTGAAGTTGTTCTTCCTGTGCTGATGCTTATCTTCTACATGTTGCGTCCTTACACAGCGTTTGTCTGTCAAAGGCTTCAGCAGTTCTGCCCTGCATTATCCATCGGCTCTGTGAAGACCCAAACTAACTATGTGATTATTTGTGCATGTTGAAGTCCATGAATTTATGTTCAAATTTAAAAAAGATGCCATTGACAAATGTAAAGCAAAACAGTGTAAACATCCAGAGAAGTCTTGAATCTGTTAATACAGGGTTTCAACCTTTTGTAACTCGAGGCACACTTCCGATTGTTCAAAAATGTCCACCTTCCCAAATAAATGACGAACTGGGCTATAAATATGTGTGATGCCACCGCTTCCCCTCACCCATCACTGCCTGGCATTATGAATCCAACATTTTTATATACTGCTCCTATTTTTATACTTCCTTCTATTTAAATGGTTCATATTTTGTTACACTTTGTTTAGCTCTTTTTTACTGTGTTAGCTGATGCATCTTGCTCTTTGCACTATCCCCTTAGCTGCTGTACACTGCACATTTACCCACTGCGGGACTAATAAAGGAATATCTGATCTTATCTTATTCAGGGTCGTATTTCCTCACCACACTTTTACTGGTTTCAAAAATTGCTTGATTTTGTGTCACTGCTTCTGTGACATACATGTCTGTAAAGGGGAGACTCGTGGGTACCCATAGAACCCATTTTCATTCACATATCTGGAGGTCAGAGGTCAAGGGGACCCCTTTGAAAATGGCCATGACAGTTTTTCCTGTTTGGAAAGGAAAATTTGAAGCGTTATTTAGCCTCTTTCCCGACAAGTTAGCATGACATGGTTGGTACCGATGGATTCATCAGGTTTTCTAGTTTCATATGATGCCAGTATCTTCACTCTAGCTTTAAACGTGAGCCCGCTACAACCTCTGAAATACAGAATAGCAGTTAATTTAACCATTTGGCAGCACCTTTGCAGCCCACTAGGTGGCTCTCTGAGGCCCACCAGTGGTTGAGAATAGCCGTCTTGAATACAACCAATATTCTCACAAACAATACTTTGACAAGTTAGGCAATATAGATCAATAAAAACCATGAATTAATCAATAACTGAGGTTTACTAAAAAAGCACTTTATTAATCAAGCAGGTTTTCTCTTTTTCAGAATGAAATGATATGAAAGATCTTAAGTTTGAGAGTCCGTCTCCTGAGATGAAAAAATTGAAGGCAAAAATGAATAAAAGTAGACATTTTTTTTAAAAACTCAAAATGAGTTGAAAGTGCTCAGTCCCGGCCCAGCTCTGTTGCGGACGCGTGGGAAAGAAGGCCTGGCTCAGACTGCTCCGGGTCTGGGGCTAAAAGCCAAACTGCAGACCAGGTTTACATTTCTTGCCAAATCATCATTGGCAACACATCAGCAGGGCGCTGCTTTTAAAAAAAATTAAATAAAATAATGCGCCAACCATTCTACAGTAGAGAGAGAAACTTCAGCAGCATCCTCAACTCTCCGTTTACTCAACAATACAATGCATGTTGTTCCTTCCTATCACGGTGAACAGGTGGAGCAAAGCTGGATTGGAGAAGGAGTGTCAGGGCAAAGTGGTCAGCACAGGCAGTCCTCGAAGATCATCGTCGATGTGTGAAGTGGTTCAACGCGGTCGTCGTTGCTATAGCTTGATGGTGCCGGTCGGCAGGCTACTATTACACAGTCTGTAGTAGCGGAGGTCGTTCACCAGGCGCTGCACGCTTTGAGTGAACGATTATTATTATTGGTAGTAGTAGTAGTAGTTATTAATTTGATTTTTTTGATTTTTTTTTTTTTTTTTTTTGTATTTCTTATTTTTAATTTTTTTTTTTTTTTTAATTTTTTTTAATTTTCAGTTTTCAATTTTTTAATTTTAATTTTAATTTTTATATTTTTATTATTTTTTACATTTTAAATTTTTAAATTTTTGAAATTGTATATTTTTTTCCTGCCAATCTACTGCTTCACACTCCAGTCCAGTAGGTGTCGGTTACCTCAAAGCTAAATAAGAACGAGAAGAAGAAGAAGAAGAAGAAGTGGTGGTCAATATTATTATTATCAGCAGTAGTAGTAGTAGTTATTAATTAGAATTTTTTTTTTTTTTGTATTTCTTATTTTTAACTTTTTTTTTTTTTTTTTTTTTTTTTTAATTTTCAATTTTCAATTTTCAATTTTTTTTTTTTTTTTTTTTTTTTTTAATTTTTATTTTTTAAATTGTTATTATTAGTAGTAGTAGTAGTTATTAATTAGATTTTTTTTTTTTTTTTTTTGTATTTCTTATTTTTAACTTTTTTTTTATTTATTTATTTTTTTTAATTTTCAATTTTCAATTTTCAATTTTTTTATTTTTATTTTTATTTTTATTTTTATTTTTTTTTATTATTTTTGAAATTGTATATTTTTTTCCTGCCAATCTACTGCTTCACACTCCGGTCCAGTAGGTGTCGGTTACCTCAAAGCTAAATAAGAACAAGAAGAAGAAGAGGATGAAGTGGTGGTCAATATTATTATTATTATTAGTAGTAGTAGTAGTTATTAATTCGAATTTTTTTTTTTGTATTTCTTATTTTTAACTTTTTTTTTTAATTTTTTTTTTTTTAATTTTCAATTTTTTAATTTTTTTTTTATTTTTATTTTTATTTTTTTATTATTTTTATTTTTTTTTATTATTTTTTACATTTTAAATTTTTAAATTTTTGAAATTGTATATTTTTTTCCTGCCAATCTACTGCTTCACACCCCAGTCCAGTAGGTGTCGGTTACCTCAAAGCTAAATAAGAACAAGAAGAAGAAGAAGAAGTGGTGGTCAATATTATTATTATTATTATTAGTAGCAGTAGTAGTTATTAATTAGAATTTTTTTTTTTTTTTTTGTATTTCTTATTTTTATTTTTTTTTATTTATTTTTTTTTTTTCATTTTCAATTTTAATTTTTTTATTTTTATTTTTATTTTTATTTTTATTTTTATTTTTATTTTTATTTTTATTTTTTAAATTGTTATTATTAGTAGTAGTAGTAAATTATTATTATTATTAGTAGTAGTAGTTATTAATTAGAATTTTTTTTTTTTTGTATTTCTTATTTTTAACTTTTTTTTTATTTATTTTTTTTTTTAATTTTCAATTTTCAATTTTTTTATTTTTATTTTTATTTTTATTTTTTTTATTATTTTTGAAATTGTATATTTTTTTCCTGCCAATCTACTGCTTCACACTCCAGTCCAGTAGGTGTCGGTTACCTCAAAGCTAAATAAGAACGAGAAGAAGAAGAAGAGGAAGAAGTGGTGGTCAATATTATTATTATTAGTAGTAGTAGTAGTAGTTATTAATTCGAATTTTCTTTTTTTTTTTTATTTTTGTATTTCTTATTTTTAACTTTTTTTTTTTTTTTTTTAATTTTCAATTTTCAATTTTCAATTTTCAATTTTTTTTTTTTTTTAATTTTTATTTTTTAAATTGTTATTATTAGTAGTAGTAGTAAATTATTATTATTAGTAGTAGTAGTTATTAATTAGAATTTTTTTTTTTTTTTTTTTTGTATTTCTTATTTTTAACTTTTTTTTATTTATTTATTTTTTTTAATTTTCAATTTTCAATTTTCAATTTTTTTATTTTTATTTTTATTTTTATTTTTTTATTATTTTTGAAATTGTATATTTTTTTCCTGCCAATCTACTGCTTCACACTCCAGTCCAGTAGGTGTCGGTTACCTCAAAGCTAATTAAGAACAAGAAGAAGAAGAAGTGGTGGTCAATATTATTATTATTATTATTAGTAGTAGTAGTAGTTATTAATTAGAATTTTTTTTTTTTTTTTTTTTTTGTATTTGTTATTTTTATTTTTTTTTATTTATTTTTTTTTTTTAATTTTAAATTTTGATTTTTTTTATTTTTATTTTTGTTTTTATTTTTTTATTATTTTTTACATTTTAAATTTTTAAATTTTTGAAATTGTATATTTTTTTCCTGCCAATCTACTGCTTCACACTCCAGTCCAGTAGGTGTCGGTTACCTCAAAGCTAAATAAGAACAAGAAGTGGTGGTCAATATTATTATTATTATTAGTAGTAGTAGTAGTTATTAATTAGAATTTTTTTTTTTTTTTTTTTAATTTTCAATTTTCAATTTTTTTATTTTATTTTTATTTTAATTTTAATTTTTTAAAAATATTTTTATTATTTTTTACATTTCACATTTTTAAATTTTTTAAATTGTATATTTTTTTCCTGCCAATCTACTGCTTCACACTCCATTGCAGTAGGTGGCGGTAATACACCTATAAGCTATAAACACCAGAAAAGAAGAAGAAGAAGCAGTAGAAGTGGTGGTGAAGATGGCCGAGTGCATGGCCGAGCGTCTGTCCGCTCAGGAGGAGCAGATCCGGCTCCTCTACCAGGAGATCTCGTCTCTCCGGGACGGCTTGAGCCGAGGTCTGGATGCTGAATATGTCTCGGGGGTTTCTCCGGAGCTGGAGAGCCTGCGGACCGAGAACGAGAAGCTCCAGTACAGGCTGCTCCACCTGCGGAGGGGTCTGCGGGCGGAGCTCCAGCTGGAGGAGGCGGCGGGGCAGGGCAAGAAACCACAACAAGCAGGGGTTAACAAAGCTCCAGAGAGAAACACCACCAGCAAAGAACAGCAGACAAACAACCGAGCTGATAAGAAGGTATAAAGACTGTGACAGAACATATTACCCAGTTTAAATGTATAGAATATGATGATGAGGAGGTGAGTAGTGGGCCTCTGTCTGACCAGAGCCAGCTGACTAAATACACCACCACATGTCCAGAAATAGCTGCCAACCCCCCACTCAGTGTCACAGTGTGTGACCACTTTCGAATACCGAATATTCGAATACCCGAATACCGAATATTCGAATACCGAATATTCGAATACCGAATATGTTCATTCACATCAATAACAGGCTGATGAGATAAGAGAAGATATTCCTTTATTAGTCCCTCAGTGGGGAAATGTGCAGTGTACAGCAGCAAAGGTGATAGTGCAAAAAACAAGATGCATCAGCTAACACAGTAAAAAAAAGAAGAGCTAAACAAAGTGTAACAAAATATGAACCATTTAAATAGAAGGAAGTATAAAAATAGGAGCAGTATATACAGTATTGACAATAAACAGACTATTAACAAAATTGCACAAGTGGAAAATGATATTGCACAGTGAGAATGAAATGAAATTTCACCTGAAATATCTGGTTATTGTCAGTTTTTTAGTGTGTAAGTGGTCTACTGGGAGCAGCGCTGGTTGTGTCCTACTGGGAGCAGTGCTGGTTGTGGAGTCTGACAGCTGCAGGAAGGAAGGAAGGACCTGCAATAGAGCTCCTTCACACACTTTGGGTGGAGCAGCCTGTCGCTGAAGGAGCTCTCCAGTGCTGAGATGGTGTCCTGCATGGGGTGGGAGTCATTCTCCATCATGGATGACAGCTTAGCCATCATCCTCCTCTCTCCCACCACCTCCACTGTGTCGAGGGGGCATCCCAGGACAGAGCTGGCCTTCCTGATTACTCTGTCTAATAATGTGCCTCAGAATGAAATAGTGATAAAAAGCTTATTGTAAGTCTAAAGACATAAACTCTCTGTTTGTTGACAGGTGGCAACAGCAGACACCAAACCAGGTGACAAGAACAAGAAGGAGAAGAAGCCGGATAAGGGACAAGGAAACGGAGGAGTGAAAGAGGTGATTATTAAAGAAGCACAGGACCTTGATGTTATCCTGCTTCCCTGTTCATCCATTACATCTTACATCTGCAGAGAATGTTCTCACCATAGTTCCTGCCTTTCACAAAACATGTGAAATATTAATCCTCTGATGGTTCGTATGAACAACATGCAAAGCTCTGTTCATGCTTTCATTCTTTCTAAACACATTTAAAAAAAGTAATTTATTGTATTTGATTGTTTTTATGTTTTCCTAATGTAGCAGAAGTCATTGCCGGGATACGTTGCAGAGCGCCTCAGCCTCTACGACGAGCTGAAGAGGGAGAGCGATGCCCTGCTGGCAAAGAAAGCTGCAGTCAGCAAACCCATTACTGTGGAGCTGCCCGACGGACGCAAGGTGGCGGGCAAAGCTTGGGTCACCACACCGTACCAGCTAGCTTGTGATATCAGGTTGGTGCTAAAACAACCGGCCAGATCCAATAATTGTATCATGAATTAATGGCTCACTT
The DNA here is from genome assembly GCF_015220745.1 of Sebastes umbrosus. Classification (NCBI taxonomy): domain Eukaryota; kingdom Metazoa; phylum Chordata; class Actinopteri; order Perciformes; family Sebastidae; genus Sebastes; species Sebastes umbrosus. The sequence continues at coordinate 9,672,411 of NC_051270.1, forward strand.
TGTTAAATTTAGACACATCATTTCTGAGGTGACTATGTTGCGCTTGATCTTTCAGCCAGGGCCTGGCTGACAATGCTGTGATTTCTCGGGTGAATGGGGAGCTTTGGGACCTGGACAGACCCCTCGAGCAGGACTGCTCTCTTGAGATCCTGCGCTTTGACAATGACGATGCTCAGGCTGTGAGTACATAGAACTCTTAATTTGATTTAAGAAAAACATTTGAACACATGGCTAGTGGCTACAGAGGGAAACCACAGAGATGTGATCTGTTTTACAGAAGTAGCTGTGATCTGTTTACCATTGGCAAATCTTTTGATTTACTATAATCATTGGCATTTTTATTTTTTCCCTTTTTAATCATATTCAGTAATGTAATGTAAAGTCATACCTTAATGTCTGGTGTATTAAAAAGGTCCAAGCCACGGCGTCCAAACAACATACTTGCTTTGATTAGATTAAATTGATGCACTGTATATATCTTCATCTTGTGTCTTAGGTGTATTGGCACTCCAGTGCTCACATCCTAGGGGAGGCAATGGAGCAGTTTTATGGAGGTTGTTTGTGTTATGGACCCCCCATTGAAAACGGTTTCTACTACGACATGTTCCTGGATGGACAGAAGTAAGTATTTTTACCATCAGTTATTTTTATACATTCTTAATGCATGCAGTCCTAATCATGTATTTCACTGCTTTTGAATTCAGTTGTTGATGGTTTTACTCAGTTTTTTAGATTAATCGATTAGTTGTTTGGTCTATAAAATGTCATAAAATGGTGAAAAAGTATCAGTGTTTCCCAAAGCCAAAGATAACGTCCTCAAATATCTTATTTTGTCCACAACTCAAAGATATTCAGTTTACTGTTATAGAGGAGTAAAGAAACCAGAACATTTTCACATTTAAGAAGCTGGAATGACTTTCTAGCCAATAAAGACTGTGACAAAATTACTCAAACTGATTTGATTGATTTATAAAAATAGTTGAAGATTAATTTATCGCTCTATCAAACGCTATGAGGTAATTACAGAAACGTTGTGATTCTTGTAGGCACTGACCGTGAGCACTTGTAACGAGCTTAACATGTCTGCTGTTTCCAGGGGAGTGTCCAGCACTGAGTTTGGGGACCTGGAGACTTTGTGCAAGGCTGTGGTGAAGGAAAAACAGCCCTTTGAGAGGCTCGAAATCAGCAAGGAGACACTGTTGAAGATGTTTAAGGTAAGAGAGCTGTTTCACAAACAAAGCAAAATGTTCTATAGCCTCGTTTATACAGTCTTACCTTGCAGGGTTTTTATAGTTAACTAAAACTGAAACCAAAAAAAGAAAATAAGCAGTGAAAAATATTTTTTTATTAAACTGAAACAAAGTAAAAAACTATATCCTTTAAGGAATAAGGGTAAAAAAAAATGAATAAAGAGTAAATAAAAATGAACGTAAATTCGTTTTAGTTTTTTAAGTATAACATATCACAACCGAAAAAAAGAGACCGCATGAACATCTGTCAACTCTGGTGACATTGAACAACTGAAATTGAACGGATTTGACATTCCAGCAGATGGCGCTATGACACAACTGTATAACTAAAGTAGTGAAAATTAAACATTAAACATTATGGCCAATCCCACACAGTTCTCCAACCATGTATTTTGTATGATTATGTAGCTAAATACTTGTGAGACATTATACCTGGCTCTAACAAAAACAAACTAAAACCAAATATATATAAATAAAACTAAATTTTTCAGAAAACTAAACTAAAACTAGCAAACACACTCTGAAAATTAAATTAAAACTAAACTAAAATGAAACAAAAAGTCCTAAATAAAATAAAAACTAATTGAAAATTCAACACTATATTATAATCTTGTTATCTAGTTGTATTATTGTTATTTGCATGTATGGAATTTGGCAAAAAAAATGAATACAATAAACTTTGTGTGTGTGGAGATTATCCCTTCTGCTCAGGATCATTTCTAACTAATCGAGGTGTTCTTATCTTTCAGTACAACAAATTCAAGTGCCGCATTCTGAATGAGAAAGTTAAGACCCCTACTACTACAGTCTACAGGTACGTTGATTATAAGAAGAAGAAATATTAACTGGATCTTTTTATTTTAAGAGGATGTGTGAGTTCTTATTGGGTGTTGAAGTTAACTGTTGTGTATTTTATGAATCCTGGTTAGATGTGGGCCCTTGATTGACTTGTGCAGAGGTCCTCATGTCAGGCATACAGGCAAGATCAAGGCCATGAAGATCTACAAGGTATGGGGGACATACACACAGGATCAAATGTTGAAATGAGTGTGTGTTGAGAGAGAGAGAGAGAGAGAGAGCACCCGCAATATTTTCAAGTAAGTTCACCCGTGCCCGCCCGCACAGAGAAGGGGACATCATCATTAGACGGGCTACTGTACTAAACACCGGTTGCTATGTATAAGAGACCGTTGCTATGGGCGCAGTTCGGATGTCGGACTCTGGCGGACCATTTTTGTGTCAAATTATTGATTTCTTAAGTAAGTAGCTGTGTAATAAGCGGGATAATTTACGGCGAACGGGTTATTGTTGTGAAAGAAACCCCTTCAGGGTGATGAGAGATCCCTCCGTCAGGGTTGCAGCATCGCCCTGTCGGAATTTCTTTCACAACAGTGACCGGCCAGCTGTACATTATCCCTTACATATGATATTACGATGTCACTTTTTTTTTGTTTTGACTTCGGATAGCTCTCTTTTTTCCCCGTACATGTGTTTGCATCCATGCTCAGATAAAGACTTTTTTTTCAAATGTTTTCATCTCTTACCTTCATTTTTCTAAGTAATTTTAGCATTTTTAATAAATTTGTCCCCAGAGTGAATTTCCCAATTTGTAGCTCCTCTATAATCTGTAATCCTGTGCTAACATGTAGAAATGTTAATATTTCATTCTTTTATGCCTCTGTCATCAGAACTCTGCAACCTACTGGGAGGGCCGCTCCGACATGGAGACTCTACAGAGGATCTACGGGATTTCCTTCCCAGACTCAAAGATGCTGAAGGAGTGGGAACGTTTTCAGGAGGAGGCCAAGAATAGAGACCATCGCAAGATCGGCAAAGTGAGTCACAGTAGGCAGTCATGTTCAAGCCCAACCATGCTGGCTTAGGCCTAAAACCAGTGACTGAACAAAGTGAATTTTGATTTATACATAATATGATGGCTGACGCATCTCCTTTGAGGTCTTTGTAGGCGTTGTTCCTCGTGAGAGTCTGTTTGTGGTTTTATGGATGTGGTGATATCCTGAAATGAACCTGGGTCACAGTTTCCAGGCAAACAGGAACTGTAAAGACACATTCAACAACATGCAAACAAAATAAAAACATCACGCAGTTGTTAGGAAAGGTTAAATCATTCTTTAAAATGTCACCCAGTCATCAAATTTTGTTGCAGTTTCGGACATGAAACCCATGTTGTTGCTGCTTCATATTGGCACATTTGTGACCGCTGTGAGTCATCTGAGCACCCCAGCTGGTTTCCCAGCATGGGAGACACAGACGGCAGCACCTCAGTCAGCACTGATAACAACACAGATCCATATTAAACCCGAGAGTCGAGATATTGCTGTTGAAGCCAGTTGGAAGGAGGTGACACAAGTGACATGTTGTTTAAAGATGGTGCTCTGTGGCATGATCCCAAGCTGACTCTGGTCATTTGCATAGTGCATCATGACAGCACAACATTATTGAAAACCTCTAGATGCAGTCCAATTGTATTACCCAGTAGCATTGAAGTAAAAAAAAAAAAAAAAAAAAATCCCACCAGGTGCATCCACAGGGATCAGTCTGTGTCTCTGACATAATAAAATAGATCAAACATGTTATACCTCACCAGTTTTGACATGTGTACAGAGGAAATATAAGAACGGGTTTGTTTTCCAGACGGGTGTTTCATAAAGCAAGATTAGTATTAAAAGATATTTCACTAATTCCAGCTAATTTTCAAGAAATTATTTTTCATAAAGGAGGTTTAGATAAGTCAGAACTAAGTTACCATGGAAACTTCTCCCTCCAGACTAGCCTGGTCCTGGTTAGGTTAGTTTTAAAGGTAACATTTAGGGGGATCTACTGGCAGAAATGGAGTATAATATTAATAACTATGTTTTCTTTAGTGTATAATCACCTGGAAATAAGAATCATTGTATTTTTGTTACCTTAGAATGAGCTGTTTATATCTACATAGGGAGCGGGTCCTCTTCACGAAGCTGGCCGCCATGTTTCAACAGTAGCCTCGAACGGACAAACCAGCGTGTTAACTTTTCCTGCTTGGGCCGGAGTCGATAACGTTACTTATTACACAGCTTTTTTTAATACTCGATTCTGATTGGTCAATTACGGCATTCTAGGGTATGCTATTTCTTTATAGCAGACCGCTGCTATGTATAAAAGACCATTGCTATGGACACAGTTCTGATGTCGGACTCTGGAGGACCATTTTTGTGTCAAATAATTTATTTATTAAGTAAGTAGCCGTGTAATAAGCGGGATAATGTGGAGCGGGTCATTGTTGTGAGATAAACCCCTTCAGAGCGATGCAAGACCCGCTTCTCGTCGGGGTCCACTGACGCATCGCCCTGTCTGGGTTTATTTCACAACAATGACTGGCTCGCTGTACATTATCCCTAAATTGCTCAAGAGTTTACGCCCGTCACTCCACTCAGCCGCCAGGAAACGAGACACAGGAAACCTCTGTTAGTCTTGAGGAGCTGCAGCATTTATTTCTGCACAAACTGCAACTTCCACTGTACATTCACTTGATATTCTCAAAGCTAAACTAACTCCGTCTTCTGCTCCACAAGCTCACTTGTTCACTCACACTATCCCACACATTCGCCACCGCTCCCTCTCTTGCTTCACCACTCGCTTCCCACGTACACACACAGTTTACACACTACCAAATGACCTACGCTACTCTTACAACAGCTCTTGATAGGGCCATTCACGTTTTCACGTCAGCTACCGTAGCTCTCTCTCCTACGCGCTTGGCACACGTGTGCCGCTAGATGTTACACACTGTACCTTTAAGGATTATCATCTCAGACTTAACCTGTGTTCCAATCAATCTGTCAGACGAAGGTTCCTCTGCACAGCTGCACTGTGAACATCAGTCAGTTTGCTGTTCATGACAGGTTTTCACAAAAAGCCCTGCTTTTTAGAGCCACTTTTATGAGACACCTCTCATGTGCCAAGCGTCTAATCCCACACATCAATTTACTTGTCAAATATTCTGTAATCAAGAGTGTTTTTTTGGAATGGGACATTTCAGTTACAAAAGCCTACATTTTTTTTCAAATCAAAGTGAATTTGACAGCAAGTATCATAATTATAGTATTTTTTTTCTGTTGGATTTGTACTGTAAATCTCTGTGATTTGTTTCTTCAATTAACTGCTGTAGCTCAAAAGGATGGAAAGACAGAGGGGCGAGGTGGAGGCTGTGTTATAAACTCATGCACAAGGAGACAACTTGTATCAATACTGTTCAAAAAAATGTTGTTTTTCATCACAAGTTAGTTGCATAAATCACAGGCCCGGGGGAAATGAATATTATGCTTCCCAGCTAGCAAGCCCATCTCTCTTTGTTTGTCCATTGAGCTTTTTTCCAGCAGCCAGTCGCTGACAGATGGTCTGCTGTGTAATGATTGGATTACGCCCAACTGTGTATGGAGGTGTTTCTCGCTGGTTGCACCTGCAGATAATAAGTATATGTGATATGTGTCATTAAAACGTCTTCTTTAACTACTTCATAGGATCAAGAGCTGTTCTTCTTCCATGATCTCAGCCCTGGCAGTTGTTTCTTCATGCCACGTGGAGCCCACATCTACAACACGCTCACCGAGTTCATCAGGGTAAGAGTGGTGGCCAAAAGTCTATCAGTGCCTCTTTTATTTATATTTACCAAGTTTCATTCTAAGCTACAAAAGCCTTCAGATAATGACCTCCTTTTTCTTTTTAGGTCTCTGTTTTTATAAAAAAAATAATGTAAAATCTTCATTGGGACCTAAATTATTATATCAATTTCAATTTGCATATATTATCAAATCATTACAATAGCCACAATGAATAAGTATGTACTATGAGGCTCAAGCTTAACATTTCTAGTGTACTTGTAGTGATTGTCAGCTCATTGATATGCAGAACATGCTATCACCAAGAAGATCAAAGATAAGCCATGAGTGTACTAGTGACCTGAATATTTTAGTTCAGCTCAGTCGGTTCAGATTCTGCTCTGAGACCCAGAAAAGCTCGGGCCAGTCCTGATTGCCGTATAAAAACCTGAATTATACATCACCCTCTGTCCTTTACAGTTCTGTAACCTCTCATCGGAAGAGGAAAAACTTTACTAAAACAAAAACTTTTAACAGGGAAAAAAGGAAGAAACCTCAGGAAGAACAACAGAGGAGGGATCCAGACAGACGTGTAATAGATGACGTGTGTAAAGAGTAACAACATAATGAAAATACAACATAGACAATCCATATGAAAAAATAAAAATGATATATATATAATGTGAAACAGTCTTCTCCGATTGGCCTCCTGGAGTGAAAAATGAAAGTGTTCTTTTCTTCTTCTTTTTTTTTAGTTTAAAGACAAACTACTAGTGTTTGGAAAGCCACCAAATCAGGTTGAATGTTGGCTAGAGTGGGCTGAAGTTCTCAGTTAAAGCTGCAGTCGGGAACATTGAGCAAATATAATAAAATGTTATTTATATGAAACTGACACTATATCCTAACAATAGTGGATGAGACGGATCATCTGTGAAAAAATCAGGTTCCTCTGCCTCCTTCTAGTGATCCTAATGGCATTTGCAAGATTTCACCACGGCTGAACAAAACCAATCAATCAGAGCTCCCTCCGGATCTCTGAGCTCCTCACCCTATCTCTAAGGCTGAGTCCAGCCACCCTACGAAGGAATCTCATGTCGGCCGCTAGTATCCTCAATGTCATTCTTTCGGTCACTACCCAAAGACCTTATGGTCGTGTTGTAAACAGTCGAGCCAAAACCAAACACCGCCCACTGGCCCGAGCAAACTTTCTCATTTTACAGCTAAACATCACACTGAGATAAATTTCTGAAAATATCTGAAGAGAGAAATCGGCATTACAGTTGCAGAAGCTTGATTCATATTTGATCAGCGCTGCCTAGTTTGATCGGAGTTCACGAGTTTTGCAAGCAGTGATTGAGAGCTGCTGCTCGGCTCTGATCGTTTTTTTTCCTTCAGCGCTGTGAAATCTTGTTAATGCCATTAGGAGGACACAGAGGAACATGATTTTTTTTTTCTGATTATCTGTCTCATGCACTACTGTCACGCTTGTCAAACTTTTTTTTTTTTTTATCACATTTGCTCAAAGTTATCTACTTTAGCTTTAAGAGCAGACCGCAGTCTTATCCAAAGTTGAGCAAACTTTAGTGTGACTGTACAGGAACTTGTCTCTGTGACGTATCTGCAGAGATGTGCTGACATCTTGAAGACTTTCACAGCACACACTACCAACACACCGGACCAAGCCAAGGAGACCTCACATACATTGCACAGAAACGGTGCAAGATCATTATCACGTCACTTCAGTCTGTTATCACTGTGTCAAAAAAAACACAACATGCTATGCATTTCCCTCTACGAGGTATTGCTGTTTAACAGTGAGAACATTTCTAGATGCTGGAGGACGGCCTCTAATGACTGCTATGTTGTCACTTCTAACATGACATTCAAGTTTTGTAAACCTCTTCTGATATTGTACTTATTCAGGTGAAGCTGACTGAGCATGCTTTATATTTTTAAGCTCCTTCCAGTTTCATATTCATAGTTCCACTCATTCACAGTTGAAATCTTTCCAGTAATGGCAGTCTTCTACTGTTGACAGCTCAACTGGACATTAAAATGTTTTGCTGAAGGAAAACAAACGGATAACTAAAAGCCACAGGATCTGACCTCCATCGCAGTGGCTCGAGATTCGTGCCAGAAGTCATGATTCAGCACAGCTCAGTACCTGTTCAGTCCAACTGGCTGCTTTAGCTTGTTTATGTGGTTTTTGTTGTTTTTCTAGGATGAATACTGGAGAAGAGGCTTCCAGGAAGTAGCCTCCCCCAACATCTATAACAGCAAACTGTGGGAGACATCTGGCCACTGGCAGCACTACAGCGAAAACATGTTCTCCTTCCCTGTGGAAGATGATATCTTTGCACTCAAGCCCATGAACTGCCCCGGGCACTGGTAAATTTAGATTGCTCATTTGAAGTGTTTTCCGAATGTTGTAAATCAAACAGTGCTGTACAGTATTTAAAGTGTGTCACAGTCATTTGAATTAGCGCTCTCTGGTTGTCTCGTAGTCTGATGTACAGCCACAGGCCTCGCTCGTGGAGGGAGCTTCCTTTGAGGCTGGCAGATTTCGGGGTCCTCCATAGAAATGAGCTGTCAGGAACACTAACTGGGCTGACCAGAGTGCGGCGTTTCGAGCAAGATGACGCTCACATTTTCTGCACGATGGATCAGGTGACCACATCAGTAGTTTTCAGCATTTTGGGTTGTTTCAAGGGTTGTTATACAATTGGAAAAAAATGTAGGTCTTTGAACGTATATAAAACAGTTTAGTAAAACAGTTCAAAAAACGAGTACAACTAATTTTGATTTCTTTTTCTTTTTTTTCTACAGATAGAGTCAGAGATGAAGGGCTGTCTGGACTTCCTCCGCTGTGTCTACGATGTGTTCGGATTCTCCTTCCAGCTTCACCTCTCCACTCGTCCAGAGAAATATCTGGGTGACATCGCTGTGTGGAACCAGGCTGAGAAGGTAAACTGCGTAATGTGTCATAGTGATGATATATGGTGGGAAATGAAGACCCTGTTTTGGTGGCACACGCTATAAAAATGCAGGGACTTTGCATCAACTTAGTTTTTTAGCAAATAATAAAATAAAAGAATGTAACTCTGACTTGGCACTGTTGATGAAAGAGTGTGTTCACTGCTGTGTTTGATCATACAGAGGCTCATATGGACATTGTTGCAGCTAAACAGCTCCACTGTTCTCTTTTTGACTGTCCTGTATACTTACATACACTTACACCTTACGAAAGGCAGCTAATAACTTTCCAGGAGATTAAAAACACGCTTCAGTGGGGAAAAAGGCAGTGCGATATCTCTCACCTTTCATTCTTTTCATCCATTTGAGCCTGTAGTCAAATGCCTTTGATTGTGGATTGCTGAGGTTGAGCCCAGTGAGCAAAGCAGGTCGCTCTTTTCTATTGTTCAATGCAAAGACTTTTATGGTGGGTGTGAAGGAGTGTGTATGTGTACATACTGTATATATTTATTTATTTACATACATGTAGTTACTTTTCAGATTACAATTATGTAATATTAATCCAAAAACATCTTAATAGTAAAACACTGACAGAGACCATTTTACTGCTGATAATACATGTATACTTTAAACTTAAGTAAGGTCTTGAATGCAGGACTTTTTGGAGTATTTTCACAGTGTGGTTACTTTTACTTAAGTAAAGAATCTGAATACTACTTCCACAACTGATAAACATGCTATTTTTTATAGGGGGTTTGACGTAAAATTCATTTTTAAGACTTAAAATAATAATCTAATGATATGATATATAATAGTATACCAGTCACAGGGGCTATTTGTCTGCATTGACTACTTTTACTTTGAATCCTTTGAGTACATTTTCCTGATTTTACTTACATACTTTCACTTAAGTAACATTTTCAATGCAGGATATTTTCTTGTAACCTAACAGAGTCTCTGAATACTTCCACCACTGTGAGGCTCAGGTAGTCATTGTTGCAGCTAAACAGCTCCATTGTTCTCTTATTTACTGCAAATCCAGGAGAATGGAAATGCCATTCATTCCAAATAAATACATTTGAGCTTCTAATGATTTTTCTTTAAATGGTTGAAATGGTATTTATTCACTTTACAGCACTACTGTCTCCCATAGCCAGCAGCCTAAATGTTGAAACAGCGCCACCAGCCCATTGACACTGTGATGTGGCTGTAAATGGTATTGCAGCTCATTTCCCTCTGACTCCTGGTGCAGTGTTGATGAGGGTTCTATTCCACCTGCTCAGAGAACACATTAAAAAACAACAAAACGACCAAACAACGTGATGGCTCGTGTTTCCAGCAGACAAAACAATTAAACAGCACTACAGTGGCACCTGTGGCGAGAATAAATGTGATTTAAGCTTTCAGCCCACCTCACCAATCAGTTTACAACTGATAAAAGTTCAGCTTTTATGAATAATGTCACGAGAATTCTTAATACATCCATTTTACACAGTGTTACCCATAATTCCAAGGGGCAGCCTCAGCCGATATAAAAGCCAATAATTTGAAAATTAAAGCAATTTTAAATATGAAAACTGTATCTGGCTAGTGACTATGAGAGGGAAAGTGTGTCAGACATGGTAATAACCAGAGAAGACAAGTGGCCACCCTCAGTGAGACGAGGTCCACTTGGAGCCCTATAAATACAGCTGGACTTACATATGTTATTGGGTTGATAGCTTGCTGGCTGGCTTAGTCATATGTCATCCTTGTTGTAGTCTAAGCCTGCTGATACAGTCAACACCATGAAGCCTAACTAGCAAAGCAGGATGCTCTTATTTTTGTGTGTGTTTATTTACATATAGAGAGAGGCAAATATTGTACTTTTTACTCTATTATCTGACAGATTTAGTTACTTTTCAGATTACAGTTATGTAATATTAATCCAAAAACATCATAATAGTAAAACACTGACGGGGACCATTTTTACTGCTGATACTACTTGTATACTTTTACTTAAGTGATGTCTTGAATGCAGGACTTTTTGGAGTTTTCACTCAATTTTCACAGTGTGGTTAGTACTTTTACTTTTCATTTTTTTCATTTTCATGTAGACTGCGCAATGTTTGCCTCAACTATATACGAGAGAAAGAGAGGGATATTCATTCATATAACTATTATGCATCAACATTCATTATTATGAGATATTTCCAGATGGATAGCGCTGTTAGTTCTGTGTGTAAAGGAGTGTATTTGGCGCTGTTCAGGGTACTGAAACGCAGATCGATATACAAACAGTCTCAACAGAGCCAGGTCTTGCATTTGATAGGTTGGCATGCATAGGCTTCAATGTATTCATTCATTCATTTATTTAAAGGCCTACTTATGGGCTATCGCTGTAATTCATTTGATGTGGTTATTGCACTTTTTGTCGCCGTTTTCGTTTCAATAAAAAGGAAAAGCGGGTGTTTTACTCTGACAGTCAGAACGTGCCACGAGAAAAAAAAAAACACTTTTCTAGCAGCTGTATATCTGACTGTTTCTCTTACTGACTCACTCACTGAGTGAAGAGTGAAACGCGACTAAAGAGAACTTCATAAGGAGAAGGAGGCTCTCTCTCTCTCTCTCTCTCTCTCTCTCTCTAGGAAAAACATATTATATACAAAAAATAGATAAATAAGTAAAAAGAAAATACACAAGTAAAAAATGAAAAACAGTAAAATAAAATAAAATGTATTTATATATACATATATACCTACATACACATATACACACACGCAGTATATACACATACAAAAACACATATACATATAATCAATTAAAAAAAATCAGTGTACAATTCAGTCATCATCCTATTCTATTCTATCTCCCTATTCACAATCATCCTGCTCCAGCAATGATACAAATTACAAACTACCTTGGAGTGACACCGATAGCACCAATCCTCTGATCACAGGGATCTACAGTCAGGCCGTTCATAAAATGTATGAAAGGTTTCCACATCATATAAAATCCTCAACTTTACCTCTTACTATGAAAGGAAGTTTTTCTAATGCCAAACTAGAAGACATCTCTTTAATCCATTGACTAGAGTTAGGTCTCAGAATATCCTTCCATTTTAAAGCTATTACACGTTTGGCTTGTAGCAAACAGACATTATTCAGTTTACGTTTCCTTACATTTAATGTAAAGTCTTCAGGGTATATATGTAACAAACATATTTTAGCTTCAACGGGAACAACACTTTCTGTCAATTCAGAAATCAGCTGAAGAACTTCTTTCCAGAGCATCTGGAGCTCCCTACACTCCCACATACAATGAAACAAGGTACCAATTTTGACGCAATTTCTAATGGCATAATCCAAACGATAATTTACACAATGGTACAGTGTATGATCTAATATACACTGGAAGTTGATCAAGTTGTTATTCCAATTGAGTGGGCGCATAATAGGAGGTTAAAAGATGTGGCTCCTGTAGTAGTATCAGAAAAGACATTACTCATTTGTTTGACTTTCTATCATTAATTTTGCACAGTTGTAAATAGCGGGCATAACTTAAAAAGTAAAAGTGCAGACTGAACTGCATGTTCTGTACTTACTTGTGCACTGCTGTATGACTTGGCCTGCTTCACACTGGCCTAATTGCTTTTCATTTTTGTTAACGTATGCCTCATGGTTTACAGCAACTGGAGGACAGCTTGAATGAGTTTGGGGAGCCATGGAAACTCAACCCTGGAGACGGTGCTTTTTATGGACCCAAGGTCAGAACATTTGATATTTGCTGCCAAATGCAAAATCATTTTTAATCGTCTGAGGTCTGTAAAGCCTTGTGATACTTTCTTTGCTGTTGCAGATTGACATTCAGATCAAAGATGCAATAGGACGTTACCACCAGTGTGCAACCATTCAGCTGGACTTCCAGCTGCCTATCCGTTTGAACCTGACCTTTGTGGGGTGAGTCACCTAATCAAAACATTGACACATCGCTGAGTCTGTGTTCTTTTCTGCACCAAGGGTTATGTTTAATCCCTTCTTGAGCAAGGTGTCTCAGCACACTGTGTTCCTCAGAGTCATGTATTTAAGAGTTGTATATAGATATGAACTTACTGAGCAGGTGGATTTTATGAACTCACCAGGAACTTCAGTTTGTAAACACAGCATGGGAAAACAATGCACATCCTATAGACGGGTTTCCTGTATACAAAAATTACTGGGTGCGTGCGCATTCAGGGGGCAAATGGAAAGGGAAGGAGGTGGTTGTGTAGATCAGTGGAAGGATCCTTAGAGGTAGATATTGATACTGAAGTTGCAGGCAGTCAGATTTAGAGCCAGTAGGTGGATACGAGTGATTCGGATGGTGTGATTATGGTTTTAATGGTTTATTTTACATTTATACTGACACATTTCACAGGAACCCTTTAATATTCTCTCTTATGTAACGTCTTACAGGAAGGAAGGGGATGACAAAGGCCGACCAGTCATCATCCATCGTGCGATCTTGGGCTCTGTGGAGAGGATGATTGCCATTCTCACAGAGAACTATGCAGGGAAATGGTGAGGTGCTTTCTGGTTGCTATTAACATTTGAGAGCTTTAATATATAAAATTTGTAAAAAAATTAACCGTAATGCCGATATGGCCCCCTGCTTTGTTCTGTCTCATATGTCCAGTGATATTTCGTCAGATAAATCAGATGTGATTGAATACAATTTTTAAGTGGTTATGGGTGACCTGCCATCTTGTTGGAGTGCCAAACTATCCACTGTATTGTTAGTTTAACCTTGATGTCCTCTCTCCTTACGGGCATAATTTCAGTAACCCCATAGCATTAAGATTTAATTCAGTAGTTCCCTTTAGTCAGGGAGAAATGTAGGTGTTAGAGTTAATAATGTTTTCATTACAGTCCGTCCGTCCTTCCAACAGGCCTCTGTGGCTCTCTCCACGTCAGGTGATGATAGTGCCTGTCAACCCGTCCTGTGAGGATTACGCCAAGAGGGTACGTCTTCCACTTCCCCATCTTGACCACATTTTAGTTCAATCATGAGTGCAGACATTAATTCTGTGGCATTCAGATTTGTATAATGCTGAGCCATAACTTATTTTTTTTCCCCCACCTGTCAGGTGTGTAAGCAGTTTACAGAAGCTGGTTTCATGGCAGATGCTGACCTGGACTCCAGCTGTCTTCTAAACAAGAAAATCCGTAACGCTCAGTTGGCCCAATATAACTTCATTCTTGGTGAGAAAGCTGACTGTTCTATGTACATTTGGGAGCTGCCGACTGATTCAAGAACATTTCAATCCCCTTTTTGCTGCTCTCATGGCTGCCTGCAATCACTTCAAAAGTACATTTAAATGGTCACTTCCACAACAATTCACATTCTATTTTAAACACAGTAATATTTCCCTTGTGGTGCTGATTGGGTAATCTAAATTTATTTGTAGTTACTAGGAAGGAAACACCAGATGTAGAGAAAGGAAGAAACTATATATGATTTCAGTGGATGTACATTTAAAGGACCACATCATACCAAAACTTAAGGTTTAGTAAAACAGCCTCAGTGGAGAATAGGCAACTTAAGCAAGTTTAATGCGAGGACATGCTTTAGTCAATATTTTACACTTCTGCCAAACAAGTTTTTTTTTAATAATTTTTTCATCATATCTGCTTTTACTTTGATCAAAGTTACATTGTTGTAGCATCAGAATAACTGCAGATGTTTAAAAACTATCTGCAGTTACAACTGTAGATTTTTAAAAAGCATTAAAAAATCCCAAAACCACTGAAATGTTTTTAAAAAATGATCAACATGTATGTGATTTGTTGTAAATGAGCTAAAACTTGACAAAAAAAATGTTTTTGGCATCATTGGGCAAAAAGTACAAAATAAAATACAAGATTTTTCTGAAAACATTTTATGTGAGAAATAGGCATTACAGAACATTGATTCATATTTGATCAGCGCTGCCTAGTTTGACCGTTTGATATGAGTTCACAAGGTCGTGATTGACAGCTGCGGGGTTGTCCGTAAACTCACCACTAGAATGATACTGAGTAAAAATAAACACATTCTTAATTGGTTGACCGACTATAAAGCAAATGGACCTCCAAGCTGGTTAACCACCCACAGTTTTAGAAGTCAGTGGCACAAAGCGGGGAATGTGTTAGGGTAGCTGTGTTTGTGTGTGTGTGTGACTTGGCCCATGTCAAGCTGTTGTGCCTTCTCGTGTCTTGGCAGTGGTCGGAGAGAAGGAGAAGATGACTAACGGCGTCAATGTGCGCACGAGGGACAACAAAGTCCACGGAGAGCTGTCAGTGGCCGAGGTGCTGGCCCGCCTGACCCTGCTCAAACAATCCCGCTGTCCAAACGCAGAGGAGGAGTTCTGATCAAGACAAAGAACAACCCAGACTCTTGCATTGGAGCACCTCAACTACAGTCAGATGAGCGGTAAAGGGACAAGTGAGGGCATATGTAAAGCAGGTATACAGTGAAAGTGTAGTACATGGAGCAGAAATCCTACAGAGGGACCGATGAGCTGATATTCTGTAAGTCAATGTGATGAATTGGGATTACAAAACAACTTTGAAAAGCCCACTGATCATGTGTGAAGGGTAGAAAAGGACAAGTTTGTGCACGTGGTGTGGGTATTAAGTTATGTCAAAGTAATTTAAGTCTTTCTGAAGGGAAGTTACCTACTAATTTAAGGAAACAGTGAAGTCTATGTGAATTTGGCACTGATTTTTCACAAAGGTCTGTCCCTGGGGAACCCCAGAAATAAAATAAATCTACTGAATGTTAGCGTTTTGTTTTTTTTACTCTCACAACAGAAGAGATGGATATTTTACGGGAATTACATGTGATGATAAACAGCAGTAGGATTATTTTGTAGAGACATGCAGACTTTCATGAATTTTTTTATGTTTGATTGGTTTACTCATTCTGAATATAAGGTGTAGGTGTTTTCAGCAGGTAGTTTTTAGTGAAGTGCATAGATTTACAATGGAAATACCAGTACAACCTTTAATGGTGGCAGTGATTGTCTTTGTCTATTGAGCAACACAGAGCCACTGTAATGACAGATCAGTGTTAGTGTTTTCTACAGAAGTCATACCCTAAAAACACCAAATTAAATGTGACATCATTACAGGAAAAACTTAAATAAAAGGTAAGCCGTTTATGATTAAATTTGATCTAATTAATTAATTGCGCAGTGGGCACCGGAAGTTCTGCTTCTTGTTATGCTGCGTTCACAGCCATGGGAAAGATGGCACTCAAACCCTTTTCCTTCTCTTTTTCTTATGGTCTTTTCACACTACTTTATAAACACAGGTTTTGAATGATATACTCTATTTTAACAACTTATTCTTCTCAAGATTACTGTTTTTGAGTTTGATGTTTATTTTTGCTGGAAGCTCCAATGGTACTAAGTCTGTGAATGGTTGAGTGTAGCAAACACATTACTGTATGAGCAATTACTGTCAGCTAAATGCTTCTTCCATACGGCTTTATTTGGCTTGATCAAACAAACAGAGAACAAGTACAGTATTTACCACCCCTTGTCTCAGACTAGCAGAGGATAGCTGACAGTAGCTCTTTTTTCCTACACGACGTGAACGCAGCTTCCTGCAGCAACAATGGCCACAGTCTGTCAGACCTGGAGACCGGACCGAGGACGAGGCTTCAAAACACACGCAATAGTGATCGTTCTGTTCATGGACCTGGTCCTACAGTGTGTTAACGGTATGTTTACGGGGACAGGTACAGATGTAACCCAGCTTGACTCGCCTGTATAGCTGTTTATCCTACTAACGTCAGCTTCCTCCCACCGAGTTAGCATTAGCTGGTTAGCCTGCGAGCTAACGTTAGCTAGTTAGTTAGCATTGGATGAGATGAGAGTAGCTCTGATTGAACAGTTGTTTTGTCTAATTCAACTGATATATTAACATTTAATTCACAATTAATGAGAGCTAACAGTTGCTAATTTGCAAGACTTGCCAGTTAACGCCTCGATACAGTTACTGTCAAGCAGTAATGTATTAATATAACATCTTTTAACTTGCTAACAGCTGTACTAGATTTCTATTTCATATTGAGTCATGTCTTATTGGCTTGTCTGTCTCGTAACAAGCTAATGCAGTAAACGTTAGTGGTCATTACTTCACATTATTCCCTCAAACAGCACAATATGTATTGTGCATATAGTATGTTTTGTAATTATGGTCATAGCAGATGAGTGGGTGGGACTCAGGCTGTATATCTTCCTTACTGTGTGGTTGCTTGTCAGGTTACCTGAGCTCTCCTCATGTTGGCCAGGAGCCTCCCTACACCAGAGATGCCCAGCATGTCATCACCAGCCCAGTGGTCCCTGCTGCAGCTTCAGGTAAACACATTTTACTCTCTTTATTTATTTGCACATATATAAAACTGCACAAAATCCAGTCAATGAAAAAAACAAAACAAGAAATGTGTCAGGAGAGGTCAAGAAGCCACAGGCTTATACAAAGGACCTCCCCCAAACCCAGGAGGAAAAAAACAACGATAACAAAAAAGGAAGAAAGATCTAAACTAACATAATTTTAAAAATACAACAAAAGTTAAACAACAACAAGAAGTACACAAAATGTGCAGAAAAACCTAACCAAACAGTGGAAAACAATCCAATAAAAACAATGAAATACATACTAAAATCAGTACAGAAAAAAAAGAAAATGTATCTAAACATATCAAAAGATAATTAGACATGAATTAAATGTGATGATAATTTCCTTTTAAAATATTCTAAGGATAACGAGCTCTTGATAACATGTGTTTTGGTGTTCCACATTTATACACCACGATATCTGAGGGAGTGCTGGCCATGTTATGTTTTGTAAAAAGGCAGATGAAGATGATTAACCTGTCTTTTGTTATGTGAATGAATTTGAGAATTAGATTTAAAGAAGTTGCTAAACGATGATGGTAAAGAAGAAGGCAAGAACATATATTTATATATAAACACACATATCTGATGAATATTTATGTCTACAAATCGTTTTTGCAACAAATAAAGTTTATGAAGATTGGAGGGGTATGTATTTGCCCAAACAATATTACCATAAATCAAATGCACATCAGCTATTAATAAACATGAATCCTACTGACTGTAACCTGGAAGAACTACATTTTATTTTACAATGAACAAATTAAGGGAGCCACTCTCAGCACACACCTAGAAAGAAATACAGCACTATCAAGAGTAGTAAGTAACCTAAATCACGGATTAATAACATGTTGTTGATTATGTGAAATTATACATACAAGCAGTCGACCCTCAGAGGGGGGTGATACAGAATAGAAAGGGATTCCTTATATATACCCTGGGATTATAAACTGCACATCTGTGCATATCTATATCGGTTTTATGTTTATGTAACCTCAGCAATGTAATACAGTAGTTATCTTTCTTAAACTTAATTTGTCTATGTTATAACAAACAAGACCAGAGAACAATGGCTTATTCAGGTAGGATTGGTCAACTTTCAAATCCATCATTTTTTTATTATTATTATCATGTTGCTGGCCAGCAGGCAGCCTTAAAGCATAAGCGGGTAGAAATGGAGCAAATATGATGAAAACAGTTATTTATTATAAAACTAATGTGCCTCTGTGTCCTCCGGTGTTCCTAATGGCATCTGCAAACGGTCAAACTAGGCAGCACTGATCAAATATGAATCAATATTCTGTTACTGTAATGCCTATTTCTTGCCTCAAATGTTTTCAGAAACATCTTGTAGTGTACTGTTTAGCGGTAAAATCAGAACATTTTTGACCCGGCAACCATGTTGAGTTCAGATGAGGAAATACCGAGCACCCACCAGCCGGAGCAAGCTTTCTCATTTTACAGCTAAACAGTACACTACAAGATGTTTCTGAAAACATTTTACAAAAGAAATAGGCATTAGAGTAACAGAATATTGAATCATATTTGATCAGCGCTGCCTAGTTTGACTGTTTGATCAGAGTTTGCGAGTGATTGACAGCTGCCTCAGTTGAATGAACCGCCAATAGGAACGCTCTCTCTCTGTAGTGACCTGTGATTGGTCAAAGTCTCCCGTCACAGGCTAGATTTTTTTAAAGCCTGAAAACAGAACCATGAAGAGGATCAGAAGTCTAGTTTTCTCTCAGAACACTTGGATTACAATATGCTGAAAGGTTGTTGTGGAATTTTTCCCAATGATGCCAAAAATATTCTGCCTACTGCAGGCTTAAAGGAGCAATCAGGAGTGAATGGCCTTGCTCAAGGACTTATTGTTGTCCATTTTTGTTGAGGGCAGAGTGGTAATAATTTACCTCCCACAGCCTTATTTTCTCAATTTGGCAAAATCACTTGCATTTACAAGTGTATTGCCATACCCAATAATGATCCCAGACATAAAGTCATAAAATGAACTTGAACCAAAGCTTTGCTACATTACGTTGTTTATTCTTGCTAGAAATTGAAAAACTCCTGTGACTTAATGTTTTCCATTTTTCAGTGTCTCCTGCAGATGAAGACAGCTACACTTCCAAGTGTCCCAGTGGGGGTTTGTGTAGTCGCCTGCCTGCTGATTGCATGCACTGCAATTACCAACCCAACTGCACCTACAGAAAACCAGCTAACTTCACTTGTAAACCCAAAAAAGGAGTTCACTGTATAGTAAGTAGCAGTTCATCTTGTAATAGATCTGTGCTGCATAAAGGTAGAGTAAGGGTGGAAGATTTATACTCAGAAGTCTATGTTAATAGTGATAATAAAAGGGAAATGAAACATAGCACAGTCATTTTTGTCAGCTATAAAACTGGAAGTGATCCCTATGACAAATAGTTGTGTGTGGTCAGAGAATTAATGATTCTAAGAAACAGCTGTGGTGCTCTAATTTGGGAATATGTGTGTAGTGCTGACCTGATGTTTTTTTTGTTTTTGTATTTGTAGGGAGAGTCGGGACAGCAGCAAACCAACTTCTCTCTCTCCATCTCCTGTCAGTTCTGCTGGCAGCTGGACCCGTCCGAGTACCGCTGCTCAAACTCTACCAACTGTATGACCGTGTCCTGCCCACGCAAGCGCTACAACGCCACCTGCGACGTGTTAGACCATGTACATTGTTTAGGTATGTATGATGAAGGCTCCGCTGTAAAGCCTGCTTGGTTTATTTCCTTCAGTGGGGTGACTGTGTCTCAGTCAGGCGCTGTACACATAGTTGTTTTGGGAAGTGAGAGTTTTACACATTCTCTCAGCCAGTGAAAAAAAATTACAAAATTACCATTTTGCCTCAAACTAAAATGTGGATTGTTAGCCATTCAGTGTTTCCCTTAAAGGAATACTTCACCCATAAAATGGGTCATTGTTTAGTGATGTTAATTGATTTCCAATATATAAATATATACATACATTTGCATAAAGCAAGCATATATGAGTATTAATTACTTGATAATTCTCCCTTTTAAGATACATTTTGAACAGATAAAAAATGTGCGATTAATTTGTGATTAATCACAATTAAATATTTCAATTGATCGACAGCCCTACCAAAAACACAATATTTCACCAACAATAATGTTGTGTTCCGAAATGTTTTCTCCATATATTGTAACTTTGTTGAGGGAAATGTGTTTTCAGTCATGCTATCTTGTTTTCCTGTGTCCACTAAACGTGTTTTTCTTGTGTAGGTAAAAGACGTTTTCAGAAACGTTTATTTTGTAACTGGACTGGCGGATACAAATGGTCAACGGCATTAGCGCTCAGGTAAACCTGCCACTAGTGTCACAATAATTATGATTTTAGATGCTGGAAACGTTCTACAAAAATCAATTTGAATCAGGATGTGTGCTCCAATAGCATCTTTTTGACTTTGTTCTGTGTTTTCTCCCATGTCTTTCTGTAGCATTACGCTCGGTGGTTTTGGGGCTGATCGGTTTTATCTGGGCCAGTGGAGAGAGGGTCTGGGCAAACTGTTCAGCTTTGGAGGCCTGGGCATTTGGACTCTGATAGATGTTCTCCTGATAGGGGTTGGTTATGTGGGACCCGCTGACGGTTCTCTGTACATCTGAAGCAAAGCTCTGGAGGCATGGCTGGACGGTTTGTGCCCTCTTTCCCTCTTCACGCCGCTTCACTCTCAAAGATTGAAGATCTGAGATGCTGTGTTCTTGGCACGTTCGCCCGCCCGAGCTCGCTGTGCAACACGTCCTCGCCCCATCTGCTAACAGGCAGGAAGTGTTTTCCTCATTACACCAACGACGACTCTACCCACACAACCATCAGATCAATCCCAAATCATTCTGCATCCGTCTCCTGTTGAGATTCTGCAGATGGATTCTGTGCACGGGGATGTGGAGCCGGTCATTATGTCTATCTGGTCGGTGTGATTTAACTGGTGGTTAGACTCCCGTCACGCTGATATATAGATAGGTTTGGCTTCCTGTGGAGCAGTGCTGTCACAGACATCCTGCCACCTTGGAGCCGCGTGTTACTCCTTCCTTATTGCAATGTCAGTGAATCAATGGGGGGGGTCAAATGGTAACCATGGCTACAGAGCTCTTTAAGGTGGCACCAGACACAATAGACAAGCTGAAAGGTAGTATTTATGTCCTGAAAGAAAGCGTGAATATGCAGAAAGGAATTCAAGTTTTTATTGACAACAGACAGTTGGTCTCGTGGTTCAGCGGTTATTTTACATCTTCTTTATTTTTCCCCACATTGAGTCAGAAACAACTGTAAGAACATCGCCTTAAGGGCTAGATAAATTGTACCATTTCTTTTTATAAGCTCAAATCAAATGTTGGAAGTTCATTGATAAAGTTCATATGTTGTAAAAAAAAAATACATAAAAGTTACTGTATATTCAAACTAATAGAGAACCAGAAAACTCTCATTTCTGTCATCACTTACTGCAACACATAGTCAGATTTTTTGGAAACGCAGAGATAATCATCTTTAACCGTGTAGTCTAACACTTCAAACGTGTTGCACTAGCAAACTGCAGTTACTCGTGGTTTCCCGTGTTGGAGATATTGGAGATATCCTGCGCCTTCAGCTGGTATTGTTCCTCACTCGTTATCACTCTTCACATTTGTAAAAGGAATTCTGTGTACTAACACTGTAAGATCTTTGCTTGAGACTGTGTGGCACAAACGGGCTCACCTCTTACTTCATGTAAATATGTTTTCTGTTTTCTGTTTTCAGCGTCGAGTCATTTTAATCGGTTTCAAACACTGTAAATGACATTTTTTAAGTTATCTAAATAAAATTGTTAAATATTATATGTGGTCAGGTTGTCAGTGGATTTATATGAGAATCGTGGCTTAATGTTTGTATTCAGTCGTCACTCAGCATTTAATGGGGCCACGCTGCTCCAGTGCACAGTTTGGTCAGGTTTTCTCAAAAAGAGAGGTGGATTTGGAAGTTTGTTGCACCATTTATGTTGTATGCATGTGAAGTGTTGGAAAAACTACCTCAAATTCTCAAGTACACCTTAAAAGTTTAAATGACAGACTGCAAAAATAGGAGTCTATGGGGAGTTGGGAAGATACCAACTCTGTGTGGCAGTAAGAAAGAGAATTATTGGCTACTGGTGGAGGCTGAGAGAAGGTAAAGAAACTAAACTCAGTGGAATAATGTACAACTGTCTGCTCAGCCTGCATAACACTGGTGTATATTCATCGCCATGGGTCTTGCAGGTTAAGCAGATAGTGGATGACTGTGGTCTATCTTAACTCTGGCTCACACAAAAATGTAACTTCAGCTGGTTGAAACTAACAGTTGAACAGAGGCTAAAAGATCAGTTCATGCAAAAGTGACAAAGCGAGCTCCAAAGTATGACGTGTGATATTTATGTAGAATTCAAACAAGTGTTTAAATTGGAAAATGATCTGTTGTCTGAAAACCAAAAATACAGGCAGGTTATTTGTAACTTTAGAGTGAACAACACTAGATTTCCTAAGGTCATTGGAAGATATAAAGGGTTAAGTAAAAACCATTTCAATTCTAAAAATCTGAAATTAAATAATTAACTTATCTGACTTTCTTGCAAGCAGCATTGTTTCCCATCCTGGACAAATCCATGCTTACTATTTCTTTGTGATGCTCAATACTTTAATATGAGGTCAGAGGTCAACATCATCTCAATATAGTGAACTTGAGCAAAACAGATGTTCCAAGGGGCCATGATGAGCTTGGGTCTTCTGCTCGAATGCGGTTCTCCTCGCAGCTTCTGATTGGAATTCAAAGCTCTATTATTAGCCGAGGTCATTCTTACAGATGTCTGTGCATTTTCTCACATTAAACACAGAGAGTGGTGCCAGAAGCCTGAGGTAACCACAGGCGTGTGACAGAAGGAGGGTCAACCTAGTGGCTGGGGAACATTATCTTCCTAAACTAGCACTGTTAAAGGGCTTTTGAGCAAGGCACCAAATTGCTAGAGACAGCGGTTAAGCATTAAGTTATTTCAGTGAATCAGTAAGTTTTTACAACAGCACTATTTCATTCAACAATTCATGATACATCTGTGCTCATGTTACATAATGTGAGGGTAAAAAAAAAAAAAAAAAGAAATCGCATGGGGGGAAAAACTAATTTCCCTTCTAGTAAGTTCTTGGGTTTTGTGTCAACTTTTCCAATTGGCTGCTTTGCCGAGTGTGTCGTAGACTCACTCCACCCTAAATCTAGTTCCTCAAATGTGTCACCGCCCACTCACAGCCACTACAGCTCCCTCCCACAGACTGATGCAAGTCTGTGTCATATACTCTGAGTTGAGGAGGAGACGTTAAATGCTCACCTACGTTCTGCTAGACTGTTTTTTTTTTTTTCCACCCTTTGGAAACTTTTCAATTAAATATTGACAAAAGGCTTCCACGGCACTACTGACTGCCTCAGCATGTTTGTCTGAGTCATACTGTGTGGTTGGGTATATCCAGTGGTGTAGTGGAGGATTCTGGCAGTTTACAGTATATCAACCTATCAGCCAAAAAGCCATTGGAATATGGAGAGTATCCCCTCTTCCGCCTCAGTAACCTACTACCCGTCTACCTAGTAGTACACCCACCTCATCAACGACCACTACATCATACTGATTGGATGTGTGGATGTTCATCCATCTTTGTATGTGCATGTAGATAAACTGTATAAACTGTGATGTCCGTGCAGCCCTCAATGCACGGAACACAGCCTTCACCTCAGACTCACCAGACGACTACAAACATTCACGTTACTCATTAAGGACAGAAATCAAACAGGCAAAGAGAGACTACAGACAACGGGTGGAGTCCAAGCTCACTTCCAACAACCCAAGGCACTTGTGGCAAGGACTCCAAACCATGACAGACTTTAAAGGACCCAGACAACAGATCACAAACTAATTTTTACGCCAGGTTTGACTCCTCTGTCAGACCCTGTGTCATGTCCTGCCCCACCCCCACCACTGCAGACAATCAGAACCCCTCCTTACCACCACTGCCATCTTACACTGACACCCCCCTTCCCTCTACCCCCACCTCAGCTGAAAACCTGGATTGCCCACCACCTCCACGAAGGCCGGCCCAGACGGCATTCCTGGACGCGTCCTGAAGTCCTGTGCACACCAGTTGGCAGAGGTTTTCACAACAATTTTCAACATGTCGCTCTCTCTCCGGACTGTCCCCACCTGCTTCAAATCCACCACCATCATCCCCATCACCAAACAACAAAAAGTAACCAGCTTAAACGACTGGCGCCCCATAGCCCTAACCCCCATAGCCCTCACCCCCATAATCAGCAAGTGTTTTGAGAAGCTGGTTAAATCCCTCATCTGCCCCATGCTTCCCCCCACACTCGACCCCCTACAATTTGCATACCGCCCAAACAGAGGCACAGAGGACGCCATCGCCCACGTCCTACACACTGCCCTCTCGCACCTGGAAGGAAGGGACACCTATGTGAAGATGCTGTTCGTGGATTACAGCTCAGCGTTCAACACCATAGTGCCCTCCAGGCTCGTCACTAAGCTAAAGGATCTGGGCCTGAACACACCACTGTGTGACTGGATCCTGGACTTCCTGACGGAACGCCCTCAGGTGATGAGAATAGACAACCTCACCTCCACTTCACTGACTTTAAGCACAGGAGTGCCACAGGGCTGTGTTCTCAGCCCCCCCCTTTACTCCCTCTACACCCACGACTGTGTGGCAACAAGAGCTTCAAACACCATCGTGAAGTTTGCGGACGACACAGCAGTTCTGGGGTTGATCTCCCATGGCGACGAGACGGCTTACAGGGCGGAGGTGACCACCCTGGAACAGTGGTGTCAGAACAACCACCTCTCCCTGAACATCTCAAAGACCAAGGAGGTCTTCGTGGATTACAGGAGGGGGGGTTGCACTCACCCCCCAGTCACCATCAACGGCACAGCGGTGGAGAGGGTGGACACCTTTAAATACCTTGGTGTCAACATCCACAAGGACTTGACATGGGCCACCCACACCACCGCTGTAGTCAGGAAGGCCCATCAGAGACTGTACGCTCTGAGGCGACTCAAGACTTTCAAACTGAAACCAAAAATCCTCAGGGACTTCTACCGGGGCACCATAGAGAGCCTCCTGACAGGCTGCTTCACCACCTGGTACGGCAGCTGCACCAACGTGGACCGTAAGGCGCTGGAAAGGGTGGTGACACACCCCCACAACAGCCTGTTCTCCCTCCTGCCCTCTGGTAGAAGATACAGGACCCCCAGGACTCACACCAGCAGACTGAGGAACAGTTTTTTCCCCCAGGCCATCAGACTTTTAAATCGATAATTCATTCGACACATTCTTACACAAAAATATATCAATGTAAATGTAATTGTAATGTAAATGTAATATAATTTATTATTTTAATGGAGCTTCCCAGCAAAAAGTATTTCACACGTTTGTACCTGTACAACCGGCGTGACAATAAACATCTTGAATCTTGAATCTTGAATCTTGAGATATGAGTGCATTATGCATTCTGTGATAAATCAGGGCCGACTCTAGCCCTTTTGGTGCCCCAGGTGAAATTCACCACTCACCCCGCCAAAACCATAACCCTAGCCCCCTAAACCGCAACACACATCAGACATCACAATGGTTTTAAGACAAAAGTTTAGACGTTTTTTATTTTCATAAATAACTGTATTTATTATAATATAAATAAACAACTGGTCCCTGATATTGTTGGCTTAAAAGTGTTTAGTCAGTTTCACTACAATTTATACTTTTATTAACAAATAAGTGCGGCCGGGCAGATGAATAAATAGAGTTACAGGGGTGGAAAGTGTATTTTCTTTATTCTTTTTATTTGTTCATTTGTTAACTCAATGCAAAAAATGAGGAAGGGCGCCCACCAGCCTTATATATATATATATTTAGAGGGTGGCCAGCATCCCCCAGAAGGTGGCGCCATAGGCGACCACCTATATGGCCTATGCCTTAAGCCGGCCCTGTGATAAATAACATGATTATGGTAGACTTCTTTAGTATAACACAAAGCTGAATGCACAATGACATGAAATGAAATAACTTTTTCAATACTGAGCTAAACCACAAAGCTGGAAGGTTCTCCTCTTTTAGCCCATCACATCTTACTAATTACGTCTGGGGCAAAAACGTCTGGAGTAAATAAGCTAAATTACTGCACTATACATAACTTTTTATTCATACATCAATGGTTACTGCCCAATTACAAATAATGGCCAGAGTGGAATCTGGTTTTGCTATTATCCTGCTTTTTTGCTGCAAGTAAGACCCCATCCTCAGTGGTAATTAAAACTGTCTCATGAGAATAATAGTTTCATTTCGTGGTACTTATCCCAAACAGACACTATTCACACGGTTAGAATGAACATCAGAGGATCATTGAGAGTTGGAGCCAAAATATTGTCTGTCGAAGGCAGACGGAATCACGACTTCCTGATTTTGAATTGCTAATCGTGCAAAGAGGAGAACAAAAGTTTATTCATCCCTCTCTTACGCAATCCCACTTAGTCCCGGCGCAGCTCTGAATGTTGGAGCGTCGGTTCTGACCCCCTGTACCTAGCGCTGGCTAACAGATTGTGTCCTCCTATTATGCTCCCTCCTACGAGAGATAACATCTCTAACACAAAGTGGATAAACAGAACGCTGCTGCGAGCACACAAATTCAAAAAGTCTAACGACTCTGCAAGTATCCAACTGTGTGCTCCATTCTCTCCCGCTTGGGACGGTTTCCAAAAGAGCACCTGAGGACATGACAGAATTTATCCTCCACCCTGTTTTGTAACACAGCATTGAATCACAATGGGGTATTTAATTAGCTTGACACTAATTGGCAGAGAGGGCTATTTAATGACAAAGGGAAAACAGAGCTCTGCAATATGATCTAAATTAAGAACAAATATAAAACAAAAAATAATTGATGGTGTATGTGCTCACGCCTACATGCAAAACATTACTAGAGCAGCCATTATTACTGCAGTGGAGATCACCTGTGTTTAATGCGATTTTAAGATCAATACATCTGTATCTGAAAAGTTCAACAGCTGGTTAGTCAGGGCAAAAAAAGACACAAAAGCGAGAACGCTACTAAAAAGCACCAACCTGTGGAAGGATACTTGAATATTTGCGAGACTACGGGTGTGTTTCGTATCTCATACTTTTTCTTTTTACTTTATATACTGCAACTGCCATTACAAAGTATGTACTGTTGCATGCTGTGTGCATACAATTGGGACATACTTGAACTTTGACCCTCTTGCTCACATGTGCTGCACAGAGGATTGTGGGTCAGAATAACCAGAAAAGCATGCTGGTTTGCATACTGCAAATTTGTGACCAGTTGTAATAGGACATCCTGGTATTTCTGGCATACTGCATTTGACATACTATGTATTGGGACTTACTAAATCTTTTTCTGGCATGCTAAATAGTACGGTAGTATTAGTATTGGAACGCACAGTAAATATACCTCAAAGGCTGTCCTAAAAACTAAACGTCTGTGTGAGAAGAGCGTTAGTGAGCAGCCACCGAGAGATCTATGTACACTGAAGGAGCAACAGGAAGGCATGTGGGAGCATAGATATAAAACAGTTGATGTAGGTTAAAGTAATCCAGTCGGAGAAAAGGAGATTTGTACTTCAGCATTTCAGGTCAAGCTTGCAATTTTGTAAAATACCTGCGATTTCTCCGCATTATCATGTAAAGTTAATGTCCATAACGTTACCTTGCAATGAGAATAACAGACAATTGAGACAAGTCCATCAGGAGTTGTGCTGAAGGCAATAACCTTTCCAAACAAAACTTACTTTATCAACTAAAACAACTCCTAAATTACAGTTAGAAAGGCTCTTCAACCTCTCCTCTGAGCATCAAAATAAACCCCATGCCGGTTGACCGGAAAGAAACGGCAATCAGGAAGTGACTGATTGTAATTGCCTGCCTCTAGGCCATAATACTGAATCTATTCAGGATTTCTATTTAAAAGATATCGCTTAATGTAGTATATTAGTCATTCAGAATACCAAAGACAGTTCTTACATATTAAGTTCAGGGAAAATTGAAAAAATTAAATCATTGTCTCCAATATAGATGCACAATTATGAGATTATCTTCATGATTGAAAGCATGATGTGTTCTCTTGGAGCTATAATAATCAAAATTCTACCAAAATCTGTTTTTCCAGTTCATTTTAGACTCATTACTTTGAATGAAAATCAGTATTGGTAGAAAAATACAAGGATTATAAGGACAGCATGAGCCTCCTTCACCATAGGTTCCAATTACAGTAATTTTAAAACTGTACCCAGGTAAGATGACCACCATATGGTCTCATCCTGGAATGACAAGTCATTAGAACATGTCACATCTACGGTTTTATATCTATGTGTGGGGGACTGACACACAAAGTAAGATGGCCACCATACATACTAAATCCCATGCAAACACTGCACTAAGCAGAAAAAGCCCATCCCCAGCATGAAGCCTGGTGGCAGCATCATGCTGTGGGGATGCTCCTCAGCAGCAGCAGACCCCAGAAGGCTTATGAAAGGAAAGGTTAACAGCAAAATACAGACAAATCATAGAGGAACATCTGCTGCAGTCTGTGGGAGATTGCTTATTTTCCAGCAAGACAACAACCCCGAACATAAAGCCAAGGCTAGACAGGAATGTACTGCATTCAAAATAACAATGATACGGTCCAATTCAGAATCCAATCCTCCATCCAATAAAGAATCTGTGGCGAGACTTGAAAATTGCTGTTCACTCACAGTTTCGGTGCAACGTGACACAGCTTGGACAATGGATGAATGGGGATGTCCAGATGTGCCCATCTATCCACTTTGACTCAAAGCTGCACAAAGGTGTCTCTGCTACATATTGACTGGAGGAGGGGAGTACTTATGCAACCAGTTTTGTTGCGTTATGTGCTACATTTTGGCGAGGAAAAACTGGCATGGACATTTTCAAAGGGGTCCCTTGACCTCTGACCTCCAGATATGTGAATGAAAATGGATTCTGTGGGTACCCACGAGTCTCCCCTTTACAGACATGCCCACTTTATGATAATCACATGCAGTTTTGGGGCAAATCATAGTCAAGTCAGCACACTGACAGCTGTTGTTGCCTGTTGGGCTTGAGATTGCCATGATATGATTTGACCATATTTGTTTATGCTAAATGCAGTACCTGCGAGGATTTCTGGACAATATTTGTCATTGTTTTGTGTTGTTAATTGATTTCTAACAATAAATATATACATACATTTGCATAAAGCAGCATATTTGTCCACTCCCATGTTGATAAGAGTATTAAATACATGACAAATCTCCCTTTAAGGTACATTTTGAACGGATAAAAAAAATGTGTGATTAATCTACTGACAGCCCTAATATCTATATTCAATCTGGATCATTTGTCGACATTACGGTCGATTGGTATCACAAAAGCCTAATTACATCCACCACATTCAACATTGTAAAACTAAAACATGCAAATAAAAACACACAGGCAATTGGAATAAATTATTTGTGCAACGGGTCTATGTTCGTGGAGATTTGATATAGTTTATAATCCATCATCTCTCTCATCATCCTCCCATCTGTGCAATCCATTTAAAAATAAATAAATAAAACACACCAGTGTGCCAATTCTGCTTTCCAACTGTGGAATCGCCTCTACAGTCTTGGCACAGCAACGATAATCACACTTAAAACTCGCTTACATATTGAAACAAAAAAATCTGATTTGATCATGTTGGTTTCGGACCATCACAACCACCTCAAAATGTGTCAAACAAAAGAGAAAAGTCAGGCCAATTGCAATTTTAGTGATTTATTTGTACAATAGGAATCGCACTGTACAAATACCCCAGCTCAGATGTAAAGGCAAGAACATGAGAGCATTTTTTTTCTTTTTCTGCCTGACCTGAACATCCCTCAAACCTCACTGTGAGCATTTAGACTGATGGAAACAAGAAATAAAATAAAAGCTAAAAAAATAAATAAAGCAGGTACCTGCCGAACAAATTAACATTTACAGGGCGAGAAGGGACCCTTCCCAACTAAGTGCCAAAGCGTACTGAAAATATCGAAATTAAAAAAGGCAAAAATAAAAACTAAAAAGATATCATGTCCAGATTTAACTGTCAATCCTTCATGGCAGTGGAGCGATTATGGCCTCAGATTAAACAGCATGTAAAAAACAAAATGGAACTCACAGTAGACGAATACAGAAAAGGCGTATGGTGATATCTCTATCAAGTCCACCTGCCTATGCCACTTACACCACCTACACATTTACACACCATCCACAGACAATGTTGTGAGCTTTTACACACAAGACAGAGGACACTTTTCGATTAAAAAAAAACAAAGAAACAGTGGAATTCCCTCTCCAATGTTTAGACAGCAATGGAGGTGACATGGTCCATTTCAAAGCAATTTACATTCACTCAAATGTCCATTAGTAAATCACTAATGTTACCTTGGTAACTCAAAACGTCGTATAAAAATATAACAAAGACTGAAAACTGATGCACTCAACAAAAATATATCTACACAGTCTCAAATGTGGGGGGTGGGGACTGAGCGACGCGGCCAAGAACAGCTCCAATATACCATTTCATTTCTGGGGGGGGATGCATGAGGATGCTCCACATATCAAGTCTGAGTGGCAGCAGTCTTTCCCCTCTCGGCGACAGAGACACAGTGAAAGCCGCGGGTTCCGTCGGGACCCCTCGGCAGCCTCATCACGCCGGGCGGCAGGCCGTCGGCGTTCTGGATCTTTCTTCCCATCATCGGGCTGCCCACCGGGCTGCTCTCCTGAGACGCAACCTGCTTGCGCCGCTGGACCCACGGGCTCCCCGAAGGGGTGAGGCTACTGTCCGAGGAGTAGTCTGCCCAGCGGCGCCCCGCCTCGGGGCTCAGTCTGCCCTCGCTGGCTAAGGGAGACTTGTTGGAATGAGGAGATTTGCGCTGAGAACAGGGGCTGGCGCGGGGGCTGGACCAGGGACTGTTCCGCGGGGAGATGCCAGGACTAAGGTGATTGTTCTGGAAGTTGATGCCCGCAGTGGTGGGGCTGAGCTTGTTGCAGGACTGGGACTTTCTGGCAAGCCTCGGGGACGTGGGGTTGCTCTCGGTCTCCGAGGAGCTGCAGGCCGAGTCGTCCCCGTGGTACTGGAGCTCTCGCACTCTGCTGTTGAGCGAGCGGCTTTTGCGCATCCCTCCTTCCTTCCCCCTTCCTTCTTTGGGCACCTTCTTCTTGGGCGGCTTGGTGCCAATCAGGACCACTTTCAACCCCAGCGAACCGGCCCCTCCGTCCTCGCTCCCCACGGCTTCATTGGCTTTGACGGCAGCCTCCACCTCCTCGAACTCCACAATGGCACACTCCTCGGTGCCCAGCTGAGTGTAGCGGCCGCTCAGCCTCTTCAGGTCGGCCGGCAGGTCCTTCCCGGGCTTCAGGACCCTGACCGAGGCGATGGCGCCGTACGTTCCGAACTCTTTCAGCAACAGCTTCATCAGCTGCTCCTGCTGGGTGGCGCCTCCCTCGCTGCCTCCATTATCCTTAGTGAGAGCTGCCAGCTCTGGCCAACTCTGCAGATCACTTAGCAGCAGCATGCGGCTGGGCAACGACTCGCTGGCAAAGACCGGCACTGCGGATTTACGCCGGACCTTACGCCCCTCATCGTTCAGCTCAAGGATCTTTGAGTGTCTCAGAGCATAAGCAGTTGTCCTCCAGTCACGAGTCAAGTGTTTCACCTGCAAAGAGACAACGCTTGTGTTACATGGGTGAGACGCTAAGTAGTTTAAGAGGGCCAATCTCATAACCATTAGGTCATATATTGATCCTCTTTGAGAGTTATGAAGCTTCAGTTTAAAAAGATTGGCTAAACACTAACTTAAGCCTGTCAGCGGGATCACTCAGTAGTGTGTTTACTGCTTTCCTTTCAGTCATACTTCCTGAATCAATATCTGAACCAAACATCCTGGCCTCACTGCGTTACTCAATTCATCACTGTATAAATTTGCTGTGGTTTAAACATGAGTCACCTCGGTGTCGTCAAGCTCGTATGTCCTTGTTTATGTTAAAAAGGAGTGTGTGCGTGGGGGCTCGGATCACTAGTGGCGTAAACAGATTTAAAAAAAACAAAACAACCCAACAAATCTTTATGCATGGGCCAAAAGTAGCACCAGCTGTTGTGAACCAATGTGAGAATATCACTGCATCCCCAACAGCTAATCATGTTTTCTTACTTTAATGGGGAACTACGCTCATTTTCAAAATTCATACGTGTTATTCCTGTGGTCTAAGATGGTCCAAAAAATATTAGCAAACACGAACAACTCTCTTCCAAATCCAAAAACTAGAATGCTAAAACTCAAACTTGTGATGTCATCTAGGGTATAAAGTGTGGAGCTGCTCCATGGACAATGAATGGGGAGAGATGTTCTAGATGACACTGAGAGCACCCAGGGGAATGATTTGAGTATCATATGGGAACTTTGACTGTTTCACAACTGAGGAAACTACAATAGAATAATGGTGCCTTCAAATGAAACTCGTGAGCTTGTGTTTACAACATGGGAAATGTACACGATATGCTTGGCATTCAAGTTGTGAGAACACCGCTAAGCAACGGAAATATTAATGTTACTGTTGGTGTGTAGAAGCCACAGAGACTAGCAATTTAGCAAGCTAGCAAGTGGGTAACATAATGCAGGAAATGCAAAGGCAAAATGACAGAGGAAAAAGATTAGGTGGTTGGGAATATCAACATTTTCCTCAAACCCATTATAAAATTACGAAGAAAAACAATATACAACTAAAATTACAATATATTCACTTATGTACCGAAAACTTCCATGGCCTCCACCATTTCTGACGACATCAACAAACACAAGTCGGGAACTCGAAGCTTTCAGAAACTTTCCACTTACGAGGTTGTGAATACCACGAGAGAGGGGACTCTACTCATATGGACTCTTCTGGTGAACACGGTAAACACGACCCCATTTGAAGGCACCATAAAGCTTATTTCGGTATAAAAAGAAATGAAACATTCTGTGGGTCCATAAAATCAGTCTCCCATTCATTGTCTCTGGAGCAGCTCCAGACTTTATACCCTATATGACATCAAAGTTTGGGTTTTAGCACTCTAGTTTTTGGATTTGGGAGAGAGTTGTTCGTGTTTACTAACAATTTTTGGACCGTCTTAGACCATAGGAATAACATGTATGAATTTTGAAATGCGTGTAGTTCCCCTTTAACTTCATTTGTACATTTTGGTCAGCTTTCAAATGTCAAGTATGTAGAGTAGACTGTGGCTGGACCTTATATTCAGTACACAATCAGCTCAGGAATATATTGAAAGTTCGTAATGAGCCACCTTTGGGACATTACCCCTACCCCATGTGGCATGTGCATTATCATTTAGCCCATAATAGCAATGGCTTTCTGTGTCCAGCCTTATCAGGACCGGGAATTCAAATTATTTCCTATTGTGTTTCCAGATTATACCCCTGTGCTTTGCAGCCATGGTTACCTTTTTGAACGAAGTGAGCAACTTGACGCTGACGAACCCCATTTTGTTGCGTCTGACATGTTTAAGCAGGAAGGCGTCGTGCTCCAGGTTCTCATCGGACAGGTAGTACTCGATCTGAGCGACCAACTTCTGGATGAGCTCGGAATCTGGCGGTTGCCAGCTCTCCTCCTCCAGCTCCCCTCCACTGGTCCCGGCACCGCTGTGTGTGGGAAGACAACACGCATCATGGTCAGCGGAGACTGAAAAAGCCGAATACTTCATATCCTAAAAACGGTTCATATTTCTGCAATTGTTACACATCTCACTTTCATCACTACAGTAAGCCAGAAGCTTACAAGTTGTTGGCAGGAATCCTGCAATTTGCCTTGCAGCAGTTGACAAACTGTGTCCTCAGCCATAGTCACCATGCCTCGGTGCCAGACCTCGACACCAGTGCCCCGCCAGTCCTCAAACTGCCAAGACCTCTCCATCTGAAGGGCGTAGAGTCACAGGCTCTCCCTCCCACACAGAGTATGGTGGCTCACCAAAATCTACTTCACACAATCTACCAAAAACTGGTACCAACACTGCATATAGCTGAGGCTTTTAGGCACAATGAGATCTCAGTCAGACGCCTGGCTGAAGCTGTGTGAAGCAGCAGCAGCAGCAGCGCAGTCAGGTAGCTTTGCAGATTAGGGAGTTGGGGTCTGATGAAATTTTTGTGGATGACTCATCACCTCCTCCAGCCTCCTCCCCTCCTTTTCCTCCCTGCGCACACACCCTCAGTCAACAGCTTTCCAGCCGGCTGACCGCACAGCTGTGGCGCGAGCCCACTGCTTCGTCAGAGAAAGACAACCACGAGCGGAGCTTTTAAAAGACAATACTGTCACTGTCAACACATACAGGATAATTTATGAATCAAATATGATACAGCAGAATGTTAGGGATACTGGATTTTTTTTTTTTTAAAGGCTGTGAATGAAGTTCACTGTCATGTCACTGTGAAGTAGTGTACTGGCTTAACAGCCACATGTACATACAGCTGATCATATCAGTTCCAAACATGCTTCCCATCACATGTTCAGTGATCATACGACACATCCGGTGTGTGACAAACCTGGCACAAAGCACCAAGGTGTGATAGAAGCTCTTTGTGCCATTAAGGCGTGACCTGGAGCCCAACTGAAAGGATTGGTATGGACGGAGAGATTTATTTTCCCCCATTGACCTTTCTATCACTGACTCAGTCTTTGCGCTCGCAGTCCTGAGTAGGGAACTTATAGGCCAGGGAGGATATAAATAGCAGGCCATGACGCAGGGGAATTAGATTAAAGTGAAGGTGCCATCCTTTATCTCTCAGGTGTCTGGTGCTTGGCGTTAAAGCACCGGTGCTGCCGACAGGTGGTTAAACACTTCCCCCGCCTTCCTGCCAAGGATAGTATAATAATATCAAGCAATCAAGTATGTCTGTGAGGATTTACCCTCCCAATTGTGAGCGATCTATTGTCCTCCTCTCTCACACACTGTGATGTTTGTTCACAGTCTTTTGTTGTCACTGTCACACACCTGTCTGTTTGGGTTTATTTGTACAGCATCTTTCTACACAAACTGGCATTCTTTCAGTGAAACAAAAGGCTACAACTGTAACCCACGCTGCTCATGTGCTGCTGCCAAGTTACAGAATAAAAATCAGACACAGAAATAGACTGGTGGAGTTGCAATAACCTTGACACCAAGAGGAACCCCAAAACCTCACTGAACCCACCATGATATTTGGGGAATACTCACATTTATGAACAAAACGAAATGTATGAGAGTAAAAGTCTGTCAAGGCCAGGAACACAGTTTTGTTTACCAAATGATGATCTGATTGACTTCTATTTATAGTTTACCAACCGTACCACACTGACACTATAAGGACAGTTAAGTAAGGTGAGGAACAAAGCGCTACAGGAACAGCTTTGTTCCAGCTGCAATTGTTCATTTAAATAAGTCCTAGCAGCTTTTGCACATATTTATGGAAAGTTTATCCCTTTTCTCATTTATTGTGTCTTTTTTGTGCTGATATTTCAGTGTTTTTTTTATATTGTTCTTGTAGCCTTTTTCTTTTTGCTGGGTCCTGATCCAAGTAAAGCCTTTGAGTTCTCTTTGTCATGATTTTGGTATGTCTGTCGCTTGTCTGTGCTCTCTACCTTATTGTCAGAGTTCACAGAAACGTGTCATCAGCTGACAGGAAGTAAACATGGAACCAAAATGTTCCCCATCAACGCAATTCTGTTGCAATTTCGTCGCAATTCGTTGAAATGCACTAAAAACGGAGCGTTTCAGACAGAGCATGAATACAGGTATATTCAGGTCGACAGTAGGAGGAAAATATAGTTGTTTTTTTTAACATTAAAGCATGTAAACCCAGTAAGCCTTTGAGTACTCTTTGTCATGTTTTTGGTATGTCTGTCTCTTGTCTGTGCTCTACCTTATTGTCAATATGGATGTCATCCTCTATTTTTGCTGCAAAACAAATCTACCTACGGGTACAAATAAAGTCACCTGAACCTGAACCTTTAAGCCAATAATACAAACCTAATACTCACATTTATGAACAAAACTAATTTGACAAATGTATGAAAGTAAAAGTCTGTCAAGGCCAGGAAACACAGTTTTGTTAACCAAATGATGATATGATTGACTTCTATTTATAGTGTACCAAACTTACCACACTGACACTATAACACAGTTAAAGGTCCCATGCTCATTTTCAGGTTCATACATGTATTTTGTGTTTCTAATAGAACATGTTTACATGCTTTAATGTTCAAAAAAACCTTTATTTCTTCATACTGTTGACCTGAATATGCCTGTATTTACCCTCTGTCGGAAACGCTCCGTTTTAGTGCATTTTGACGGAATTGCAACAGAATCCATTAACAATGCTAGTCAACAGCTTGGGTCCATGTTTACGTCCTGTCAGCTGATGACTTTCACATTCACTGCAACCAGGAATAAACTGGGACACATTTAGAATGTTTTACGTTTAAAATTTGTGTCAACGGTCTAAATATTGTATATTAGTGACATCACGAATGGGCAGAAATCAAAACGGCTTGTTTCAAATGCAGAGTTTCTGAATACCGGCTGTGTGAATTTCCCTGTGGATCGAGTGTTTCGATACTTTCACAGTATTTATATAGGATTTAAGCCTGCTTTATAATAAAAAAACATGACAATCTCACTTTTTTTTATAATATGGGACCTTTAAGTAAGCAAATAAATCCCAAACCTTGATTTGTCATGTCTTCCCAGTTCGTCCTCGCTGCAGCTGCCTCCGAGGAAGTCGATATGATTGGATGACAGCAACTCTGGCTCCTCGTCCTCCTCTGCCGCTTGAATGGCCACTGTGATCGTCACCGTGTGCTGATCCACGGTGATTACCTCATCGATGCCGCCGCGCTGCTCCTCCGCTGACGCATCGAAGACGCACTCCGCCGGGTTCAGCTCGGGGCTCCCAGCGGACACGGACCCGCTCATCATCATGTCGGTCCTCCTGGAGCCAGTCAAGGTGCATCCAAGTCCACCACCACCGGTTGTTGTAGCAGCAGCAGCGGCAGCAGCAGCAGCGCCTCCTCCACGGCTGCAGCCTCGAATCTCGGTGGTGCGTAAAGCTGCTCGACGCTGCTTCTTATCCGGGCACCAGCGGTGTTTGAGAAGGACCCAAGGGGCTCCGAAGACGCGCTCCACGGCTCGCCAGAAACCCCCGATCCAGATCCGACCAGCGGGGCTCGTAGCAGCAGCCAGCGAGACGCAGCCTGGTGTGACCGACCTGGTGGAGCCTCCTTGGGCTTCTTCTACTGCTTCTTCCTCTACTGCTGCTGCTGCTGCTAGTGCTGCTGCTGCTGCTGCTACTTCCTCATATGTAAGAGGCTTTTTTCTGCTTTTGAAACGAGCTCTGGGATTGGGCCGCAGCAGCGTCTCCTCAGCGCGCTCACTCCCACCAGCCCACAAGCACAAGCAAGAGCTGACACAAAGCCAAGAGGGAGGCAAGAGGAAGGAGAGGCAGCGCATGAAGGCGGTCACCAGCGCGTGCATATTCTCTTTTTTTTTTCATACACAGATTGTTTTACACACAGACAGTGTTGTCTTTTTTTTTGTTTTGTTTTTTTTGCGATGAAGACACGAACAGCGTGTTGTTGCGTGGCTCTAAGTAGGGAAGCCAATTCACGTGTTCCTCTCTCCTCTAATTGGAGAATTGCGCGTGTCAAGGACGACCCCTTCACTAACGACGCTAATTGGATAATAGGCTCCAGCAGTCTGGTGGCTGCAGGAGAGGGAAGTAGTACCTAGAGGAAGAGGGAACACTTAGATCAGTGGGAGATATTCATGGCAGTCAAAGCAGAGATTGTAAACCATAAGGGGATCAGGAGTCAAGATTAGGTAGATGGGGATTTGGTACACAAGTCTTGGCAATAACCAGGATTTAAATATACTTCTAACACGTTTTTTTTTTATATAATAAATGTGTATATATATTAGGGCTGTCAATCGATACAAATATTTAACAAAGAATAATCATGATCGTCCATGATTAATCTGATTAATCGCAACTTTGTCAGTTCAAAATGTACCATAAAGGGAGATTTGTCAAGTATTTAATACTCTTATCGACATGGGAGGGGAAAAATATGCTTGCTTTATGCAAATGTATGTATATATATTTACTATTAGAAATCAATTAACAACACAAAACAATGATATTTTAGTTTTATATATATATATATATATATATTTAAAATCCTTATTTGGAGTTCAAATTCTCCTAGTGGCACCCCCTCCCCTCCCCATCAAACAAAATGACAAAAAGTCAATTACATTTTTCAACAAAATTGTATTTATTCCACATTTTATATATTCATTAAACTGTTCGCTCATATATTCTGCCAAGTTGATCTCCCTGCACACTGGTCTAAATGCTCAAATTTTCTGTATTTTAATTTGCTTTACTGAAAAACTCTGAAATTTAAGAATATTGACTCCAAAAAACATTATATTGTAATATGTAAACTCACCCTCAAGTAAGAAAAACCAGTGGTGCAGTGGAAGGTATACACTGGGTATACGGGATATACCCATCTCTTTTTCTGGTGGTTTACAGTATACTCACCTATCAGCCAAAAAGCCACTGGAATATATAGGAGAGTATACCCATCCTCCTCAGTAACCTACTACCCATCTACCTAGTAGTACACCCACCTCAACGACCACTACACCACTGCCAGAGACAATACTGAGGACATGACCTCAGTGACCTCAATGCTAGCTATAGCCCCTTTCTTGGCCTATGGGACCAGTGATCCCTCACTAAAATAAAAGTAAAAGTTTTTTGCCTTTGATTCACTTGGACCTCAGAAAGAGGCCATGGGGGCCCAGAGTTCATACTCGCTAGTTTTATTAATGGTAATTTGTAGCACTAGAGTACCATATGTAGATGTTCAATGAGAGCATTATTATTACAGTCATCACTAATACCTCAAGTGCATTTTCGTAAAGCTTGTTGTTGGCCTGCATCCTAATAGCCCTGTAAATCACCCACACCAATGTTGTTGGCTGTTGGCTGCCCTGCATGAAATATCTTTACTCCTCCCCACTGGCAAGCCAGGCGCACAGCTGGTGGGCAGTCTGACTCATTCTCTGCACCACATGCCACACAATGCTCCAGTTTATGTACAATGCAACAGAGAGAGGGACAATGAGTGAGAGAGAAAGAGGGAGGACGGGGGTGAGGAAGAGATTGGCAACAAATAAACTGAGGCATTTAGTGTCTTATTGAGGGCTCCTATTCTCAGAGGAAGCTCTGCCAGAAGGGTTGTTTCAACTGCAGTGCAAATATACATGTTTCAAGGATTTCCTATAATCACGCCTGACGCATTACCAACAAAATTCACATGAAAATTGTTGTGAAACTGTGAGTCTAGGAAGTGATGTCAGGACGGCACTCTATAAACACCTGTTGATGGTGTTGCAGATCACTTCCTCTTTTCAGGCACGCTTGCCCCAGTTTGACACAGACGGCCTCCTTTAGGCCTCTTTCAACCGTCAACCAATGTGCACAAACATGTACAAAAATGTGTATCGAAAGATGTGTCTATTATTTTTGTCCACCCTTATTTATGTCACTAGAGGTCCCTTTCAGTATAATATAATACAACTCAGCAGCACCACTAACTACAGCCTCCAAAATGACCATATAGAGTTCAATCAACACCTCTCTGAAGCATTCTCGACAAAAACTAAATAAGACAAACTTCATGAAGACAGGATGTATTGCAGGGCTGTTGTATTGGAGCTAATTAAATTAATCTAGGTGTACTAATAAGCTGGAAACTCAGCGCCAGTCTAAAATCTCTCCCAGGGCATTTTCCTCTAATTTCGCATAATTACAATTTTCCCACTTCTGGCTCCATATTGCATCACCAGCCCTCCAAGGAGAATCTCTCTTTGAATTCAGAGGATTTTCCCTTTTCCTTCTTCTTTATTTATTTTCTCTCGTCCCCTTATGTGCTTTTCAGGAGTTTTTTTTTTCTTTGAATGGTGCCAGTGGGGCTTGGAACATTGTATATTAAGTTATCCAAATAAACTTGACTTTTCTTAATTTATGAGACTGTGATGTAATCACAACTCTGGTAACCAGTCAGTGGAATTGAAGCCTCTTAGATGAGTCTTATTGGCTTAAACTGAATATCCTATGACCTGGAAGTCTGACAATCTTCATATAACTTGTATCTGACATTACCTCACACAATGTTTGAAGTCTGATGTCTGGGCAGTAGACGTCTAAGGACTCTTATTTGCAAAAGACAAAAACAGCCATGTTAAATTAAGTTGTATGAATCTACTGGTAGTACAAAAAGTAAATGAATTATAATATCTTAAATGCTGAGACCAATAATGCTACACCAATCCCTGATCAGCCCTATTTGACCCTGAAATTTGGTTAAAGTTTTAATTTGTCCAATATTTTGGTTCATCACCAAATACATGCAAAACCAATGACCACCAGCCTCAGCTGTACTCTGTGTTTAGTGCTAATTAGCAAATGTTAGCATGCCAATGCGCCAAACTAACAGGGTGAACATGGTAAATATTATACCTGCTAAACACCGGCATGTTAACATTGTCATTTTGAGCATGTTAGCATGCTGATGGTAGCATTTATTTCCAAGAAACGCTGTGCTGTGAGTACAGCATCACAGAGCTGCTGCATCACCCAATAGAATGAATGAAGCCTTTTGGATGAACAGCACATGCATTTCCCTTTGAGGTCGTCACCATAATGTTTAAACCTGACATACCACGTGCATAGTTGCAGTTATTGTTGAGTCGAAGATACAGTAGCTAAAAACAGGAGAATAAGATCATTTTTGAATCCTTTAGGTTACTGAAAACCATTGTTGTTTATCTCCACTCACAGAAGCCCTCCTCTCTTTGTCTTTGCGAAGCTTGGTATTGTTGTTACGTTGTGACATGGCAGATGGAAGGGGGCTTGGAAACCAATCTGTTTTCCCATTTTTCTTACTTCCATGTTTGAGGAATACTGCAAAAAAATGGATGGGGGATGGTTGTAAAGCTGTGAGGAAACGTTTGCAACCCCCATCTCTTGCAGCTGCCACAGCAAACAGTGGGCTGTTCAGGCATGTGTAATTATCTAAATGTCATCAATTTCACCGAAGGAGAGATCTCACATTAAATTAATTAAAATAAATTAAAAGTCTCTTCATTTTACTTCTCTTGTGCTGCTGATATTATATCTTCTGTAAGCTTATCACACATCCTTTTGGACACTTCAAATCACGTAAACTCAAGGTTACTGCGGACCATGAGTGCAACAATAAAGCTGTACCTGAACCTGTTATTCTTTGCATGTAACCCAGTGTTGCAACCCTCCTGGTTTCTCTTAAAGTCTCTCATACACAGGATGTTACATAAATAATGAAGTGAAGCTTGAAATCATTAACCCAGAGAGATCTATTTTTCCCTCTCACTGAACAGCATTCATCTTTTCAGTTGCTCATTGTTTAATAAAAAAAAAACTTGATAAACTGACTGACAGGAAAAAACAGTGTTGCTTCTCTCACACACAAATGCACACACTCACTCCCAGATGGTAGACAACAGCAGATCTATATGCATCACCTATCACCGTAATTCTGCTTTCAG
This sequence comes from Sebastes umbrosus, assembly GCF_015220745.1. Taxonomy (NCBI): domain Eukaryota; kingdom Metazoa; phylum Chordata; class Actinopteri; order Perciformes; family Sebastidae; genus Sebastes; species Sebastes umbrosus. The sequence goes on from NC_051270.1 coordinate 9,714,422, forward strand.
ATTTTCTTTTTAACGTGAGAACATATATTCCTATTTCTACCTCTTACATTCCTCTTTCAGCGAAGGCAGCAGTCATGCTGTGCTGCTGCCAACAAATCAGCACTGCTGGTAATTACACCTCGTTTATTTTTGCATTTCCTATGATAAAGAAGCCAATGTGTATGAATCTCTAACAACCAACAGTCTATATCATTTTTGTTGTGCTGTATATCAGACTGTGTACAAGAACACACATTGATCTCATTTGCATGTAACCATTTCCAGGCTCACATATGACGTATGTAAAGCTATATACATACATCTATCTATACATGAATGGAATTATACTGTACATTGTACTTTGTCAATATGGCCTGTCATACAAACTGTTGATGATCATCTCCCATAATATGTGTCAGCCTGTTGCTTCGTGAATAGATTGTGACAGGCAGTGTGTGGGATGTCCCTTTGATGAATCTGGACTTGTGTTCTCTGAGCAACCGCTCATTACTGCCAGAGTAAAAAGAAGCTGAAAATACACAACGCAATCTATTTCATCACATTTGGTGTTCAGTGGTGTTACCGGCTCAGATTAAATGGGTAGTCACCTGAATTATATTGTAAAAGGAGCAAACACAGAGCAACAAATCTGTGGATAAAGACAGGGTTCAAAATGTCATCCATCCGTGACATGACAAAGAATCTCAGTCAGGGTAGATTTTGAGATCTAGCCAACAGAAAGCTAATGGCAAGAATGGCCGAGATATCTTAGAAATGCAAGTGATTCAGGGCCATGAGCTTTAACGGCACACCTAACTGGAACAGAGCCATCATTAGTGTGATTTGTTGCACCTGTGCCTTTTCCTGTAATGACAAAATGCCCACTGTGAGAAAGGTCTGACGTCAATGTCATTATCATAGCAATCTTAGCATCACATCAATTTTACCCTGACTACAAAATAGGAGCAGAGAACAAGTCAAAATGAAATGTTCATAAGTGCAGGAACAACCAATTGCATGCTTTTTTTAGGTGTTTTATTTTAATTGTGTTAAGAACTAGGATGGAAAAAAAGTGCATTCAATACTAGTATGTGTAATTTGCATCTCTACAAATATAGCACTTTTGTTTTGTCATACAGCTTGTGTCAGTTTTTTGTGGTGAGGGTGGCCTTATAATATTCAGACGTTTTGTCTTCGCTATATACCAGGATTAGGATTTTCTGAGGATATGTTTGACTGAATAGTTGCATGAAACACTACCATTTTGCTCATATGCCTAATTTATTCTAAATGTGATATGATTACTGTAGTTCATTTGTGTTGCAGGAAAGAAAAGCGAACTGGACCCACATCTCAAAGGGTAAATGTGACTGACCATAGCAGAGGCTACTTGTGTTTACTTAGGCTACTGTGTACATCAGACCATTTGTTTTTTCTGTAGTAGGTGTATTCTGGGAGGGCATGTGTGATTGGCTGATAGGCCTAATTTACCCTTGACCTGTTTAACTGAGAATTATCTTCACTCTGATGTAAAATGAAAACAAAGACTTAAGGCTTAATAAACATGGCAAGCTTAACCCAACAGGGGGCCCTGGTGTTATAAGCTGTGGGCCCCTACTGACCCCTGTTCTGCCCACTCTCTGTACATTATGCAAGTACTCTGTCAGGTGCAGTCCATACAGCAGACTACATTTGGCAGCTTAGAACCAGAAAAATGGCAAATGCTCCTATTGGGGTATACCCGCTGTATCAGAAAGGCCAAAAACATAATCAAGGACAGCACTCATCCTGGACACAACCTGTTTAAGCTCCACCCATCAGGCAGGTGCTTCAGATCAATCCGAATACGCACAAACAGAATTAAAACAGCTTTTTCCCAACTGCCATAAACCTCCTGAACTCTGACGTCTCCTCTGTCGGAGTTGAACACGTGCAATGTAAATGTGCAATAACATGTTGGTCACTTTCGTGTCACTTTTGCAATGTAAATACTGTAAATCTGCTGTTACAGATATGTGCAATAACATGCTGATCACTCTGTGCAATAATTATATGATACTGTGCAATAGTTATATAATTATCTGACGGACACTTTGTGTAATAATCTGGCAAAACTGTAATCTGGTAAAACTGTCATCTCATCAATATACATATTGCATTTTTATATTTTATATTGTATTATCTTTTATATATTTTTTATATTTATTTTGCACTATCTCTTTTTTTATTCTATTATCTTTTTTAGCACCTATGGGATTGTCACAATCTAATTTTGTTGTACTACACAATGACAATAAATGGCTTGAATCTTGAATCTTGAATCTACTATCTGTTCTCACAATATAAACTGAAAGGCCTTTAAAACTAGATTGTGACACGGGTCTCTTCTACAAGGCAAAGTCGCAGTATTGGGTGATAATAACTGAAAACTAATAATCTGCAAACCAAAATAAACCCCAACTTTAACTGAAGAAACACAATTTCAGGACTAGTTTCCCTACGGAGTGCTTTTTAAGTGTGACACGGGAAGTGAGTGTAACCAAGCAACGCCGTCGTTGCCCTGGCAACAAGGCTTGTCTCCCTCCTCGGGAAGTTTGTTGTGCCTGAAGTAAAGATGAATATCGGGTTTGTTTGGAGCTAAATAACTAGCTCTATAAATGTATTACTGTAGAAAATGAGTTAGTTTATTTCTTTTTAAATATTCATGAAGGTAGTTTCGCTTCTAAAATATAGTTTTTTTATCCGAGGTTGGTCGAACTTTTCACTTTAGCAAACATTTTAGCAAACATTTTAAATGGAGCCGGAACGAATTGAGGGCAACACCATGCAGCCTCAGAAACACAACAGTGTCAACGACAGATGGGTGTTTCTCACCCCCATGGTAAATACCACCTTTAATACACTTTTTAACCATTGCTTCACAGTATTGTGCTATATAGGCTAACCATTAAAAGTTTAAGCTTCAGACTCAGTAGAGAAAATTATGGTTTGTTGAAGTTAGTAACCTAGCTTAACCAGCTAGATAACCACATGCTTGAATTCAGAGGATTTCCCCTTTTCCTTCTTCTTTATTTCCTTTCTCTCGTCCCTTATGCACTTTTCAGGAGTTTTTTTTCTTTGTATGGTGCCAGTGGGGCTTGGAACATTACATATTAAGTTATTCAAATAAACTTGATGTGATGTGATCACAACTCTGGTAACCAGTCAGTGGAATTGAAGCCTTTAAGATGAGTCTTATTGGCTTTGACTGAGTATCCTATGACCTGGAAGTCTGACAATCTTCATATAACTTGTATCTGACATTACCTCACGCAATGTTTGACTGTGCAGGAGACGTCTAAGGACTCTTATTTGCAGAAGACAAATGTTAAATTAAGTTATATCAATCTACTGGTAGGTAGTACAAAAAGTAAATTAATTATAATATCTTAAATGCTGAGACCAATCATGCTACATCAATCCCCGACCAGCCCTATTTGGCCCTGAAATTTGGCTAAAGTTTTAATTTGTCCAATATTTTGGTTCATCACCAAATGCATGCAAAACCAATAACCATCTGTTTAACATATTTTTGCAGGTCAACAGCTGCAAGTTGCACCTTATAACTGTCAAATCACTAGGACAGGAAAGAGCCCAGATGGTGAGTCATGACAAAGAACACACTGATGAAAGACGAGCTATGTTTTTTTAAATTTTTTTTATTTGCACATATATAAAACTGCTTAAAATCCAGTCAATGAGAAAAAAAACAAGAAATGTGTCAGGAGAAGTCAAGAAGCCATAGGCTTATACAAAGGACCTCCCCCCAACCCAAGGAGAAGAAAAAAAAATAACAAAAAGGAAGAAGGATTTAAACTAACATAATTTTAAAAATACAACAAGTTAAACAACAATAAGAAGTACACAAACGTGCAGAAAAACCTAACCAAACAGTGGAAAACAATCCAATAAAATCTATGAAATACATACTAAAATCAGTACAGAAGAAAAGAAAATGTATCTAAACATATCAAAAGATAATTATATATCATTAATTAAATGTGATGATAATTTCCTTTTAAAATGTTCTAAGGATAACGAGCTCTTGATAACATGTGTTTTGGTGTTCCATATTTGTACACCACGATCCCTGAGGGAGTGCTGGCCATGTTTTGTTTTGTAGAAAGGCAGGTGAAGATGATTAACCTGTCTAGTGTTATGTGAATGAATTTGAGAATTAGATTTAAAGAAGTTGCTAAACGATGATGGTAATGAAGAAGGCAAGGACATATATTTATATATAAACACACATATCTGATGAATATTTATGTCATAAACTGAAAGAGTGTTCAGTTTCCTGAACAGTAGAGCAGAATCCTCCTTAGAGTTTGACAAAGTTGCCAATCTTACAAATCGTTTTTGCAACAAGTAAAGTTTATGGAGATTGGAGGGGTATGTATTTGCCGAAACAATATTACCATATATCAAATAGGGATAAATCATGGAATAATATAAGGTTAATAATCAAGAAACATTTATGAAACTTCTTGGTTTGCTGATGATTCCTAGTGACTTCACTGTTTTGTTTCAAAATAAATGTATATGTTTTTTCCAATTTAATTTTTCATCAACTAAAATTCCTAAAAAACGAGTGTGAGAGACTTGAGCAATTTCTTTTCCTAGCTATGTGTGGTTATTAGCATAGACTCTCCAAGGCATGCTTCTCAATTTATCATGTTTACTGTTTCACAGACTGACACTGACATGAATATCACACAAGCAATGACTCATTCTAACCCAGGTAAGCTTGACCCAGTCCACTCATTTGCACACTCACTTCCCCAGCATTGTATTTGTATATATTCATGAATGGCTAAAATTTTAATATATCTGATTGACTGTTTGCACGCTTTGTTTCACTATATACCATACCCTCTGTAGAAAACAGGTTGTATGCATGCAGAAGACTTGACCAGACACCTCCAGTGCCACCATTTGCCAGTGACTCTACAGATTCCCATGTACATAATCTAGTACCACCAGCATGTGGGGCTCAAAGTGGTTTGGATGCAGTTTCACATGCTACACAAGACACAAGAGACAAATCTAGGAAGCCAACGGACAGTGCAGGAGCCACTTATTACCGTTATGCCTTAAACCTTGCCAAGCCAGCAGGTAAATATGGCAACATCGCTTGGCAAATATTATGGAATTGGGAAACTAGTTTTATTGCTGAGTTTTAGATTTAGAGTTTGTACCCTACAAGTATATAGCATTGATTTTTTAAAAATGTAATGCACAATGATATTTTGTGTATCTTGAACTGAGTGTGTAATGTCCGTGTCAGGTGGTTCTGGAGGTTATAAACACAACACAGTTTCTGGTTTTCCCTTCACTGGATTGCCCTTTGACGGTTTCACATCCAGTTTTCAACGAATCGACTTGGACAGGTACCTCTGGACTCTTTTTTTAATTTTCTGACAGATTATAATTTTATCGGGGCGCCGGTTAGCTCACCGGGTGGAGCGGGTGCCCCATGTATCAAGAAGGCGAGTCCTTGCTGCAGCGGCCCAGGGTTCGAATCCGACCTGTGGCCCTTTCTGCATTGTCATCCCCTCTCTCTCCCCATTTCACCACTGTCACTATCACTCTCAACAAAAAAAGGCATAAAAAGCCCCCAAAAAAAAAAATTATTATAATTTTATCTGTGTAGTATGTTGGTTTAGCTGTCACTGTAAACTGGACATATAATGAACATGTCATGTGCCACGGCTGTTCTACGTATACAGTATTTACTTGCAGTGTTGTTTGTATTCTTGTGTCATCCCTATGCCATTAAGTTTTGTTGGTTTTATGAACTCAGTCTGGTCACAGTATGTGCAGTAGAAGTGATAAAAACTTCACCTAAAATGGCAAGTGCTCTTGATTGCCACCAGGGAGCAGCAAAGTCCCTTAAAATACCCACCCGTTGTCTCAAAGAAAAGTCTTTGCTGACAAAGAACTACTTCATTGGTGAAAGAGCACAGATAAGTCAATCAATAGTGAAATAGTGAAATATTAGAGCAGTGATTTCCACCAATAAATTGCAAGGCTTGAAGGTGAAATACAACAAAATGTTCTTTTTATTTTCCAGGCGCTGTCTGGAGGAATGCCCCCAGCTGGGCATTATGGATGAACTACAGCTCCTCAACCTCCAGCACAATCGAATCACAACGATCCAGCATCTGTCACATCTGCAACAGCTTTTTTTCCTGAACCTATATGACAATCACATCTCTGAAATGACTGGCATTGAATCTCTAAGCTCTCTTCGGATCCTTATGTTGGGGAAGAACAGGTTAGTTGTCATCAGTGCAAACAAACACAAGAATTTTAACACATTTGTTTAAATTGTCTCTGTTACACAGATATTATTGTACAATTCATTCATATTTGTGGTAGTGAAACAAAAGTTACAGAGTAGGTGATAGTGTAAAGGCATCAAATGGCATATTGTTCTTTAATGTAACACCTTGAGATCTCTGCTTTACTGTTAAATGTGTAAATGTTGCTTGTAGGTTATTCAAGATATCTTGTTTGCATTTAAGGTTTCATACATTTTATATACTAGCTGCTGCTACATGGCTACAAGCTTCAGAGATGAGAGTTTTCCAGCAGGTGTCCAGTTTGATTGGAAAACCATTCACTTTGGTGTTAGTAATCTTTATTTCAAAAGGTCGGCAGGAGGGAAATTAAAGTCATAAATCACTGTGAATATCATCAAGATCTTACAGATGAACTCTGACATTTGTTTCACTCTCTGTGAAACATGACATTTACCTTTTTTGACCTCCTTCCAGGGCCATATGGGGTTCTTGAAGAGTAAAGAATACCACTGATTTAAGTTACCATTGACATTTTGCAAGAGACTAAAGGCTTTCATCCGTATGTGTAATCTGATAGACAGTCCTGAACATTAAGTGACTGTACAGCACTGTATGTTTGGTTTCTGGGAATGTAACCTTTTAATACGCTTTTTGGTCAGTCGGCTGTCCTTCGCTTGGCACCTGTTCAGTAGACGCACACACTTTCCCATTTTCCTATGATTTTTCTGAATGCCTATATGCACCTGGTACATTTGAGAATGGGGAAAAAATTTTAATATTGTGACAAATTGTATTTCATGTACCTTTTATGTCATATTTTCCATTTGATGTCACTTCTTAGAATCCATAAAATACGCTGCCTGGGAAGCCTGTCCAAACTGAATATCCTGGATTTGCATGACAATCAGGTACTGTTCCTTCACTGTCCTCCCACCTGCAGCACAAGTGTGTTTAGTCTTGGTCCTCCAGCTGCATATACTGTAACTGGAGATCATGATTTTTCAGCTGCAAAGTTCAGCAGATGTGGATTGTCTTCTTTCACCTCCTCTACACTGTTCCTAACTAGGGGTTTTGCTATGTGAGATGCAGCTCTCTAAATTCTAGCATCAAACAGACATGACAGCAAGAGGCCAGGCATGACAAATGAATGTACTTATTCTAAACCCCTTCATCCTAGTCCACTGGCCTATAAAATTATGTCTATTCAGGGCAGACATTGCAGCCAAATTGTCTACTTGTTTCTGTATAACACCTCTCAAAATAGTGCAGCTCTATTTTGTAGATTGAGTGCCCTAATCTGTATTATGTAGAAATAGGTCATGTCTAGCATTCACTCTCTGTTTAATATTGCCATGTCTTCTTTAAAGCAGCAGTGGATAGAAATGGAGCAAATATGATGTAAAAAAGTTATTTTTATAAAACGGTCTCTATATCCTGACAGTAGTGCATGAGACAGGTAATCTGAAAAAAATCATGTGCCTCTGTATTCTTGTGTCCTCCGGTGTCCTCCGGTGTCCTCCGGTGCTCCTAATGGCATCTGCAAGATTTCACAGACCGGAGGAAAACAACAAATCAGAGCCGAGCTGGAGCCTTGCCATCTCTGAGCAGCTGTCAATCACTCGCAAACTCCGATCAAATGGTCAAACTAGGCAGCGCTGATCAAATATGAATCAATATTCTTTTACCGAAATGCCTATTTGATGAAATGAGAAAGTTTGTGACCCGGCAGCCATGTTGAGATAAGTTGAGGAAATACCAAGCACCGCCCACCAGCCGGAGCAAACTTTCTCATTTTACAGCTAAACAGTACACTACAAGATGTTTCTGAAAACATTTGAGGCGATAAATAGGCATTACAGTAACAGAATATTGATTACTATTTGAGCAGTGCTGCCTAGTTTGACCATTTGAATTGAGTTTCTGAGTTATTGACAGCTGCCTCCATTGAATGAACAGCCAATAGGAACGCTCTCTCTTTGAAATGACCTGTGATTGGCCAGAGTCTCCTGTCACAGGCTAGATTTTTTAAAGCCTGAAAACAGAGCCATTAGGAGGTGCAGAAGTCTAGTTTTCTCTCAGAACACAATATGCTGAAAGGTTATTATGGATGTTTTTGCCCAATGATGCCAAAAATATTCTGCCTACTGCAGGTTTAAGTCAGAAATCTGATGGGTATTAAGATCATTTTTTAGCGCTGTTAGAGACCGAAGGATTGAAAACCATCAGAACCCACAAGCTCTTGTCAAGGGTCTACTCCCACATCCATTTCCTCAGTGACCTCTAGCATAATTTATTCAACAGGCACAATTGTTTTTTATGTTTCCAGCATTGGGAATGGTTATGAGCTGAAGCAGATTGTATTGTTCTTCAATTAAATTCAGTCTTAAACTATTATCGGGGGCCGTTTGTTCAGCCTCCGCAATAGAGCCCGGCTCACTGATATTAAAAGCCTGGGAAAAGAAATGATGTAAGCGGCACTGATGTCAGATGAGGATTTTAGCAGCTCCTGGAAAAGGAAGATAGAATAGAAAGGCTTCCCTTGGATAAATTAGTGTTTTGCCAGCATGCCGCCTACGTCCCTCCTCAGAGAGCTACTCCAGAGACCTGGTAAGACCCAATTACTATTCAATGACTGCTACGGTGTTATGTGATTTTCCTGACGGAAGATGCTTTGTTGCCTAAAGCATCTGTCCTCTTGTTGTGTTAACTAACTACACCTCTACAGTTAATTTAAACAATTCTGATAATGTGACAATTGAGTGAATGAAATAGTATATATATATTTTTTTGTACTGTCCTTTTTGTTGGTAATGAGAGGTAGCCATTTGTTGGCCAGCGCCTATTGAGGAACAGATGATAACTCTATCATTCTGACCAGGACAGGTTGCTTTTCGCTCACTGACCTCAAAACCTCCTGTTTTGTGCATTTAAATAACGGTTCAATCACCTTTATTCAGTGTTTTCCAAACTCACCAGAGACAAATGTAATGTGAGTTGCTGCTCACTGATAAAATGAGATGACGAATTGAGTGAAGTCAGGGTGGGAATTAATGTCTTAATGAACGAAAATAATGTTGAAGTCATAGGTGTTGTTTAGTCACTTTTGGCCATAGAACACCAGCTGCTTGTCCTCTTTTGTGCATGTTTTAACCACAGGCAGTACATCACTGTCGTCCTTTCTTCCTCCCATCCTCTCGCAGGGGGCTTTTTTTACCCTTTATTTCTGTAACAGGATGTTGTTTTATTTCCAGTTTGTTGAAAGTATTTAAAAGGAGATATTCTCTCTGGGAGTGCGCATCCAACCCACTCTTGGCCTCAGCGACCAAGTGTTTGGGGGTTACAATGTGACAATGTTGGATAACCAGTCTTTAGTTTGGCATTGATGTTTTCCACTCGAGCAGTTTGACTTGAATACTCACAGAAGACAGTGGAGAATGCCTAGAGGGTCTGTAAAACAAAGAGAAAGTATCACAGAGTTAGAGGTTTGTTAAGCTCATGTCCATGGTAGAAATAATTATATCCCTCCTACAAATCAAGATGATGATTTTGTTTGACTGAATCTGTCATGTGTGGTCAGCATAGCACTTTGGGTTAGGGTGAAGCTGGAACAAAGACTCCCCACAAGGACTACACTTTGCTGTCATTTATGACACCAACCACAAGGTTGTCTGTGTTTGTGTCGTCTTCTTTGACAATACTGGCCATCACACAGTATGAAATGTTTAAGATGTGATTACTGTATTGTTTACAAGGAACATACCAAGAGCTGATGTTACTATCCCCTCTTCATGGTATGTCTCTCTCTTTAACTATTGCTCTCAGCTCTCCAGACAAGAACAGGTCTCTGTCTCACCCGTGAAGAAATATTCTTTTATTCAGATTTTCAAGCATTTTCCACTAATGTTTAACACATATTACAGACACCACATAAATCTTTAGTAAAATAAAATCTGTGTAGCACATGTCAAACAAACTGGATGGCTGACTACCCCTGGAAAACACCTAATTCATGGTGTGTAACACAAGATCCTTAAATATTTACAACATCTGCTTTAGTGTGTGCAGAGATACTGTATCTGTGTGTTGACAGAGGTCTGATATAGCGACGCCTGTCTTGTTTAGGTTGGGGATGCCCAAGTCTGGGCCTGAGATAATGTTAAAGGGATAGTTCAGGTGTTTTGAAGTGTATGAGGTTCTTATCCATAGTGCGTTACCTACAGTAGATGACGGTTGGCACGCCCCAAGTTTGGAGAAGCAGACAGGACTTACCGCACGGGAGCAAAGCGATGTACTGCTGTGGATGGGGCCGGCAGCAAAACGTTTTTTAGCCACCTAAAGGAAAGGCTCACCTAAAAAACAAATAGTGTCAGTTTAAGTGTATGTTATATTAGAATATTTTCACTGCTTTACCTTGCTGTCAGACAGCCCTTTCCGACGGGGAACTGAAGCTGTTATATCAATCTCTCCTCTCACTAAAGCCACCAGACTCCATTGAAAAAACCTGTAATTTGACCTTGCAAAACACTGGGGTTGCTGGTTTACCGCTGCCTCTATCGGTTAGTTTGTTGGTGCTATTTTGTGACTTTAGTGAATCCGAACTAACCAAAGTCACACAATAGCATAAACAAACTAAGCGATGGAGGCAGCGGTAAACCAGTAACCCACGTGTTCTGCAAAATAAAATGACAGGCTTTTTCAATGGAGTCTGATGTCTTTGGCGAGAGTATAGATAATGGCTTCAGTTCCCCGTCGGAAACATAGACTATATAGCTGTCTCATGGCAAGATAAACCAGTAAAAATATTCTAAATATAGCGTACACTTAAACTGATATTGATTTTTTTAGGTGAGCCTTTCTTTTAAAAATACGTTTTGCTGTACATTGCTTTGGCTCTGTGCAGTAACTCCTGTCTGCTTCTCCAAGCTGGGGGCGTGCCAACTGTCATCTACTGTAGGTAATACACTGACTATGGATAAGTACCTCATACAACCCCACTTCAAAACAGACAAACTATAGCTTTAACGTCGTGAGAGTGTTTTTTTTCTCAGCATGCATCTGTGTACCATCCACTGACACTTTATATTCTTGTATTTTCCTTCTTGATATTTGCACCATAAAAGTGTCAAAAGCCTTCCTCTCTAACCTTTTAGGTGTCCTATTAGTGATAGATGCCTGCGTGTTGACTGAAAGTATTCACTTCAGCTGTGACACCACAATACGATTGTTGTAAAGGCCTTTCAATGCAGCGTGATGATCTCACTCTACTGTATCCATCCCAGACTTGACCAGCTTGACTTGACGCACTCTGTTTATTGTCATTTTCTTGCTGCCACCTGTAGATGCACACCCACTGTCAGTACATTTGTTCATGCTTCTAAAATAAGCAAACGTAGCAGTCTATCCTCCCTGATTCAGAACATCTGATCATTTAATGAACATTGCCAGAGTGTTCTGTAATGTCTGCCTGTCTGAACTCCCTAAAACAAGAAATAAATCAACTGCAGTTCATCTAAAACTCTATTTTCTACTCAAAAAATTTCTATCCCAATTGACCTACTGTATTTAACATGAACTGATCGGTGGGTATTGCATTTTGACAGAATCATTGAACCCCTGATGCCCTTTTAACCTTATCCTTACATGTACAGTGTGCGCTACAGGGAGGAAACGCATCATTCTCAGGGTAACAACCACCAGGAATTCTTCTGAAGTATTTCAAGTGTCATTATGACAGGGGCCCCTAAGTGTTTTCTCCCAGAGGAAAGGGGGGGGGGACTGGGCATCATTTCACTATTGACTGACCCTCATCTACTTGTTTGTTATTATGATTTGGGAGGTCAAGCAGGAGTCATGGCTGGATGTGACTGGACTGCATATCATGTCATTCAAGATAGTCAGAAGTGATATGGATTGTTGTTGTGAAATGGTTCACTCTGAGGGCAGTGGAAAAGTCATTTCTGTTGTAGTGTCATTCAGCAGAAGGTGTAGCCTTCTAGTGGAGCGCACCGCGTTTTGGCTTTCTTGCACCCCGAAAACATTTAGCTTTGTGCAAATTGAATAGTTCTAAATAGATGTGAACCGTCTGATGATTTGCATGTGAGAGTGAGCACTGAATGTATACAACTCCAGTGTGTTATGCTCCGCTAGCCCTGCCTCCCTCTGTGTCTTTCTTCACGTAGAATATCATTATCTAAATTGCCATTTCACATTGTTTTATCTTATGCACCATCTTTGTCTCTCTGTGCTTTCATCCAGATCCGCAGGATAGAAAACATATCTCACCTGAGCGAGCTGCGAGTGTTGAACCTGGCAGGAAACAGCATATCCAGAGTGGAGAACCTGCAGGGACTGGACTGTTTGACTGAACTCAACCTGCGGCACAACTGCATCTCCGTTGCGGTGAGGGGCCTCTTTCCCAATTAGCGACAGCTTAAAGCATTTTATTCACTGCATGCTCACTATTCTGCTCCTTCACATAAAGGAAAAGGCGCCAACTGTTCACACAATCTAATTTTCAACCAAAACGTTAGTTTCTGCTGCCCTTTTCCCTGTGTGGTGCTTCCATTTTCCTCCATTTGAAAGAGCATGTAGGAGTTTGAAACATTATAAAAATGTGTTACAAGATATCCCAGTAAGTAGTAGTAAGTAAGTTAGTTGCAGGGTACAGTAGATGCAGAGTTTGGCTGCTGCCGTAGAAGGATTTACTTGTTGTTTGTTGATGTGCATTAATGCAGCTGTGCTGTGTCTGATCTGTACACCCTATACCAATGCATCATACACATGTATTGGCTCAGTGTTGTAATAATTCAAACCTGCTCCAGATTGTAAACACTGCAGGTACCTTATGGTTTGTAAGAGCAAAGGACGTTCAGCTCAGGTTTTTTCATTTCCTGAACTGGTGAAGTTCGTGCAACTGCTAATGATACATTCACAGTATTTCTTTCTGCATTTTGATGAACAAGCAAACACATGTACATGTACCCTGGCAACTGTTCTTTAGGAAAATGTTCCTCAAAGGATAAAAGTACCAGTAGCGTGCTTCATCTTTCATCTTCATGTCATTCTTTTGGACCATGTCCTTTGGATGGTTACTGTTTCCTCTATTATGGGATCACACGTAGCAGTTTTTACTGTCACAAAATAACAAACACAGAAATCACATCAATAGAATCTTTGTAAGAAAGTCCGTGGTGAAATGTATCTCGATGGCGTTACCTAGGGAGACGTAGCTCATTACCCACAACCTCCCTCCGACTTTCTGGCGCAGTAAAAAAGAAACTGGATATTCTAAACACGGAAATTCACTCCCCTCGGTTTCTATAGTTTTAATCTGATAAACAGAACAGTGCATGCCAAAACAGGCCCCTTCATTTGTATGCAAATCCCCTAAGCCCTTTCCTGCTTTTTCGGGTAGAAAATAGGAACGGAATCCAACATTGTTGTTGTGTGAAACCTCTTCCCATCACTCACCCTGTCCTCTGCCTGCATCTCCTGATCAAGAACCACTTCCAGTTGTTATTATCGGATGTTCTGTTTTATTTGACGCACGGGAGAGGAAAAATGCTACCCTCAGCAGATTCTCCAGCCTCTGTCATTAGTGGTGTTTGCTGCCAAGTGCTTGTGTCATGCACAAAGTAAATAACTATCCTCCAGGTGTGCAGGTTTTCCCTTTTCATTCAAGAAAAAGTGGAATTGTGGATGCTGAGTGACTTATAATAATTAAGTTGAAGACTTGCTTATATGTTAGGCTCAGTCATCCAATACATATTATATAAGCATTATATGTTTATCTTTAAGTGAATATTTTTATCTTTCGACACATTAATATAATTAATATTTAGATCATGTTGTAATGTATCTCTCTAAATGTTGCCATTTACATTTTTCCATAGTAATTGCAACTATACATTTCTACTTAAATCTAGGGCTGTCAATCATTTTAAATATTTAATTGCATGATTGTCCATAGTTCATCACGATTACTCGTAAATTAACTGCACATTTTTTATCTGTACAAAATGTACCTTGAAGGGAGATTTGTTAAGTATTTAATACTCTTATCAACATGGGAGTGGGCAGATATGCTAGCATATGCAAATATATGTATATATTTATTATTGGAAATCAACAACAGCTGTCAGTGTGTCAGTGTGCTGACTTGACTATGACTTGGCCTATACTGCATGTGATTATCATAAAGTGACCATGTCTGTAAAGGGGAGACTCGTGGGTACCCCTAGAACCCATTTTTATTCACATATCTTGAGGTCAGAGGTCAAGGGACCCCTTTGAAAATGGCAAGGCTAGTTTTTCCTCGCCAAAATGTAGTGTAAGTTTGCAGCGTTATTTAGCCTCCTTCCCGACAAGTTAGTATGACATGGTTGGTACCAATGGATTCCTTAGGTTTTCTAGTTTTATATGATACCAATATCTTCACTAGCTTTAAAACTGAGCCCGCTACATCCTCCGAAAGATCGATTGTGTTAAAGAAATTAGTGGTGTTAAAACAAATTTGCGTTAACAGGCTATTATCGCGTTAACTTTGACAGCCCTACTTAAATCCATTACATTTTCGTATAAATGACAGTTTGTTACGCTCTCACAACACAATAACTGATGACACAGTGGTGATTTAACATATAGTCATTTCATAAAACCTGCTTTGTTTACACCTGCTCTCAGGTGGGTCTTTCCATTGAGAAATCCTGTGGCAGTCAGTAAGTGATGCATTTTACATTTTTGGCAGCAGTAACAGTGATTTCTTTGGATGAGCTGGGTAGTCAGCATGAGCCTTGATAGAACAGACAAAGCGAAAAGGCATCACCCAGAGGCAGACTGGCTTTACGGATTAGCAGGATTTTTTTTTTTTCTCGCATGGGCTTGTCTTCTTGTGGGGCCAGTAGTGAGTCAAGCATCACTAGAATTGAAATGTAGAAAATCCAATCTGCTGTAGATTAGTCAAATCTAATCTGTGTGTGAGTGTGAGATGAGGTCATAAATTCATCACCCCCATCACATCATCTCCTCAATACATAATTCCCCCTCTGCTAACATTATGTAGGTCTGTTTTGCCTTTTTATATACTTTTAAAATTTGCATCTTAGAGGATCTAATGAATCATGCTTGCCTCAGAGCGCTGTGGAAAATATTATAAAAACTTGAATTATCAAAAACAGAGTCAATATAACAGCAACAATGAGGATTTTTTTGTAATGCGAAAATCAAAATATGGAGTTTAAACCTGGCATCATTGGGCAACAATACCATAATAACCTTTAAGCATATTGTAATTCAAGTGTTCTGTAAGAAAACTAGACTCCTGCACCTCCTCATGGCTCTGTTTTCAGGCTTTAAAATGATCTAGCCCCTGACGGGAGACTTTGGCCAATCACAGGTCATTTCAGAAAGAGAACGTTTCTATTGGCTGTTCATTCAACCGAGGCAGCTGTCAATCACTCGCAAACTCCGATCAAACGATCAAATTAGGCAGCGCTGATCAAATATGAATCAATATAATAATATCTTGCAGATGCCATTAGGAGCACCGGAGTACACAGAGGCACATGATTTTTTTCAGATTACCTGTCTCATGCACTACTACGTTTGATAAAAATAACTTTTTTTAATCATGTTTGCTCCTGTTCTACCCACTGCTGCTTTAAGGGCAAATAAAAACTGTAATATAAAAAAAAAGCAAGCTAACTTTTGTAACTAACAAAACCAGTGCAAAAAACAACACAACAATGCAAGCACTTGACACCAGATTGTAGTCTCAACATGTGTACGAGCATAATGCACAGCATCTGCAATTCTAATGCACAATACCTGAGGCCAGATGTGTGGCGACTAAGCTGACACCTCAAGTCTGCGCTATTCATAGAGCAGCCACAAAACCCAGCAGCTTAATAACAATCTTTGAAACCCTCTTGGCATCCAAACATGTACCGGTGTTTATTTGTGCAGCTTCCATGCTCTTTTGTGGTGTGTTTTTGCATGCAACAGAGACAGCGGTGATGAGAGGTAGTTCTGTGTTTATGGAGTAATGTTTCTCTGCCAGAGCTCAGTATTTGAGTGTGAGAAATGAAGACACGCAAACTGTCAATGAGAAGAGGGTGGAGCCGGAATGAAGCGGTGAAGGCGCGGCTTCATAAATACACACCCGCAGGCACACACACACAGCAACAAAGCTGTACCCAACCTCACAGCACATCCTGTCAGCCGATTGGTTCCGATCAAACAGTTTTTTTTTCTAAAAAGAGACCACATTGGTGGGTGATTGTTATGCAGCAGCACATCAGCTCAGTGATGACATCATTCTGTCTGAGACAGGGATGCTATATTTAGTCTCAGACAGTGATGCCGCTTCACCAGCATCCACACAGGGACTGGCACCACAGACAGAGACACTGGGAGTGTGGTGGAGGGTCAGAGTAAGCTAGCACTGGATAGCATGACTTGCAGTTTTTTTAAAAAGAAAGAAAGAGAACAAGCCCCTGTACTGCTGAGGTGTACAGTAAAGCATTACACAATCTAATATAAGAAAAATCCTTATACATTCTTAGTCTCTATGCACATAATGTATTATTCAGTATGTTCTATGCTGTATAATTTGTCTCTCCATACATCAGAAATGCCAAAGTGATTTTGTTTTATTTCTACGTAGTAATAAACCTAGTGTGTAATTAGAGCTTCTCTGTGCTTTGTTTGGTTTTAGTGCATTTCCGTGCATGTGAGCGTGCCCCACTGGCCAGCTCACGACCACTGCTCTGCACTTCTCTCATATGACAATGATGGAGGTATAAAGAGAACTGGATACAGCGTTGTAGGCGGGCTCCCATTCATTCCTATGAAAGTTGCTCAGTGGCGCATGTAGCCAAAATAGCTTGACTGTCGAGTGATAAAGTACCCGGATATTCTGCCGATCTTCCGTATCCATTGGGCCCATAAAACAAGCGTACTAGTGTGTCCTTTAACCTTTCCTCCCAGCCCTCTGGATTTCTCTATCAGTGCATTTTACACATTTTAGGACCGAATGACTTAAATAAGGGATTTTCAAATGTTCATACTTAGAAGTTGATTTACCTAAAAAAAAAAGTATCCCTGTCAGCACTGTTGCCTTTGTTTGCCCTGTTGGCACCGTTAGCCCCGTTAGCTGCGAGCTGCCGGCTCAGCTGTCGCCATGTTGAGAGCCGCGTGGAGGCAATAGAAAGTCTCCCAATCTTGCATTTAGCACTTTTAAACATTCTGTGTGTCTTTTTTGCTCAAACGACACTAGTTGCCTGCGTACCTTTCTACCAGCTCTCATTGCGAAGATGGTAGATATCCATCTCAGCTGAACCACTAAATTTAAACTTAATTCATAAGGTGGGAGTGAGTGCTCTTTGACATAATCTCACGTTTGTCACTGGTCTAAATAAGATGAGGCATGTGCAGTAAATGTTTCCTTTGTTAGTGGCTATTTGTGTGAGTTCTGTATGGGCCTCACTCTTTCTTCTACATGCTCATTCTCATTGTATGCTAGCTTGTTTTAAAAAAAAACGTGGCTCAGATATAATTAGATGAAACCACTCCATACTGTGGTCACAATTCTCACTAAAGATTCACAGGTTAAATGATTTCATTATATTAATAATTCCATAGATTGAGCATCAACAATGTAACACAGGGGATCAGGCTCTCTGTAGCATTGCTCCTGGTGTTGCTTACTGTACTATAGTGAGCATTCTGGCCGTCGGAACGGACGAAACAGGGATGAGTAATTGTGTACTATATTTATATGGTTGTGTGGATGGGGGTGGTAGGAATTTTCTAAATGATGAGACTGTGCTGCAGTGTTGCACTGTTCTCTGCAGAGGTGCTAGCATAGCCTAAATGCTATGGGCTGATCTCTCATTAGAATAGAGACTGGCAACAGTTCTGGAGGAGGCAGCGAGGCGGTGGCTGCAATATGGGCGGACGCTGACGCAGCTCATTCAGACTCATTCAGGGAGTGTCCTTTCTGCTTCCAGCATGTGGCCATCCACACAGACACACACACACCATCTGATTAGCTGAAGTCGTTGGTTGTGACATTGCCTGCTACATCCCCATGTATCCTCTTCAGCTGGCCAGCTGCTGCTCCTTACCCCACCCACTCACTAAATTCCGCATTGATTTAGATGCTGAGCCTTCCTGATGAAGAAACAGCCTCCATCCCAATCAGTTATCACTGAATCTACCCAAGCTATTGTTCTTGTGTGACAAGGTACAGTAGTTTACTGCTCAGTGTGTGCGACTGGATGTATACTGTATGTGTTCCAGTGGCATTTCGAGTTCGCCTCCTGCAGCAGGGGATCTCTGCATTAGCGCAGCACACACTCCACTCTCTCTCCCCTCCCCCCTTTCCTCCTCTTGCTCACTCTCTCTGTCTCTCCTGCCCCTCCTCTCCATGTGCAGACAAGGCAGCGTGCTGTATATGTGTGTGTGGTGTGTGTGTATGTGTGTGTGTGCATGCGCAGGGTGGATGGGGATGCTGTACGCTGGAGCTGAGAGCTGCAAGGTGACTGTGGGAATGGAGAGGGATACAGAGCTCTGACGACAGTGACGATGCAGTGCCCTCTTCCCGAGCACCTTCTCCTCTTCACATCCCTCCATCTCTCTCTCTTCCCTCTCCCTCTTTCTCTTTCTAGACTGAGGTGGACCGCCTGCCCTGCTTGCAGCGCCTCTTTCTCAGCTGCAACATCATCACCAGGTAAGAGCTCGCACCGCTTAACTCTCTCCTCCCCGCAGGGCAGGGACAGAGATGGTGGCCGGACAGTTCCACGTCCACTCCCTCGGCTCTTGGCAGGGCCTGCCCAACAAGCTGCAGGCAGAATGCACACACACACACACACAAACACACACACACACAAGCACGCAAAGGTTTGCTGTGGTGGGCAGTTACTGTAACCTAGAAAACAATAACCTGCATGTTGTTAGTAATTAACATGCTGTTATCTAAGAAAAGGGTGTGCCAATACTTTAAAGTTATTCAGAGAGCAGAGAAGCAGGCTCAGAGAAGGCAGATCACTTCCATTGAAAATTAATGATAGATTTGAAGGTTAAGTGAATGCAAAAGCAGTATTACCAGGTTAGAATGTGTAGGATGAATGAGAGGTGTCTTCTGCTGCTTAGTCAGCCTGCTTTACACACTTTCTCCAGTATCTGTGGTCTATTTTTTTTTCTTTGCTTCTCTCTCTCTAAGGCCAGCTGTGAATATGTGTCAGAGTAAGTTGTTGAAGCAGCATAGCCCTCCCACTGAATAAGGCAGCTTTAAGGAGGGGCCTGCATGTGGGATACAGGGTAGGACAGTGTTCATTAGCCTCCTTGACCATAGTCACCTTGTGCTGTGATAGATCTGACCTGACGTCTCAAGCCAGCCCTGCTGTTCTATTGTCTCTGTGTGTCTGTGTGATTATGTATCTGACACACTGTTACAGAGAGAATCATGACAAAGAAATAGGCAACAGAGAATTTAACTTAAACTCCTTTATGACATTATAAAGCAACACTAAGCGCAGCGTGATTATTCAATTAATTTCCATAATATGTACTCCTTTTTTCTTCTTCGTATTATTACTATTATGACCTTTTGGTAAAGGCATTTTAATTCACACTCCTCCTGAATGGATGCTCACCATGGCATTGTAGAAACCTGGCGTGTATACGTTTTGAAAGTGTTCAATGCTGATAGGAGAACAGTTGTGCTCTGTTGCTAGGTAGAGGGACAGAACACTCTTGTCTACTTGGTGCAGTCAGTTTGTCCGGTAGAGGATAATGGAGCAAAAAAAAGATCCCTCATGAATGTTTTCAATTATTATATCACTTATCATAATCTTGCATTTTTTACTTTACCTGCCTGAATAAAGTTAGAAACCCTATGCATCTATGTACACACAGCAAACACATAAATATATTCACATCTTATTGGACCGTTGAGAGCACCCAGGGACAGGTGCATGTAGACTTTTCATTACTGCGGCTATTATTGAGCGGTTTTATCATAGTAGCAATACCCAAGAGGGCATTGGTCACTGTGATTATGAATGCAGTAATTATGCAAAATGTATGAGATGCAGTCAAGCACCATTGGGATCTTTCAAATAGTCTCTTATAATCACTGTGAAAAACGCCCTCTTCATTATCGCTAGAATATAATTGTCTTTATTATAAGTTATGACACAAAGTTATGTCAATGGATAGGAATTAATAACAATTAAAAACGCCTTAGCTCACTGGTTACTGCGTGTAATAGACTGATAATAGACTCAGACATACAGTGTGTTCCAGTGCAGAAGAGAGGTCTGGCTGTGTCCACTGTCACTCTGAGATAGGAGAAAATAATACTCTATGTTCAAATTTGTCAAATTAGTGCCGTTTCCTGACTACTCCAAATGAAATGTGAATTGTTGCTTTGCGTTTGTTAGAGCAGGGGTTCTTAAACTTTTTTGGAGCCAGGGATCCCTTATAGGGGAGAACATTTTCCAAGGACCCCCTCTTAATCCTAACACCGATTAAGCATATGCTTCCTACCATTTGTATTCTTAGATGCCGTTGGAATTATTTCTATATTAATACTTTTCAACCTAAATACTTCAGACCTGTTTCATAGTGATAAACGGAAACACATTTCCATTTGAATTATGTTAAGATAAAATGAGATAATACTTTCCCACAGCAGGGAAATTAGCAATGTTATTGAGTGTTAAGACCACTTATATACCTTTTAACCAGAGGGTGATTTTATTCAAATTGCATTTGGACTCAACTTGACAACATTTATAGCCAACATATCAAGTAATTGATCTTTAATAATTTCCGAAAATGAACAGTAGCAAGACTGGCATCGTCCTAATAAATCCAGACATTCAAATTAAATTTAACAGTCTAAATCTGACTGTCAGAGAGTGCTTCAGCTTGTGTCACGATCATATCAGAGTTTCTATTGGCCCAAAGCTAATGGGGTAATATGCTTGGTATTTTTGGCGCAAATGGTCCCCATCTGTAGATATTCACTTTTTAATGATACAGCACAATTTTATAATTTATAGCAAATTATTTTCACTTTGAGAATCGCTGTGTTAGAGCACCAACAGTTCATCAGAGGTTCACTGTCTGACCCTCTTTTTCATCCAGAGAAACCTGATTAGGATCACAGTGCAGTGCAGCAGGTTCATGAGTGGTTCCAGGCAAATGACTCATCAAGGTTATTATCACAAATTAGCAATGATAGAATCTCCACGGCCTTACTTAGCCAGACTGTGGTTTTTCATGTCTCCCTTTGCCACAGGGTGATATCAACAGCGTAGCGGATATCTCTCTGTTCGTTGCCCCCTGAGTAATGTCAGGCTGCCAGTGTTGCTGCTAAATTACCGGTTTTACATGTCTTGTTTTTAGCTTGGCTCTATTCTGTCAATACAAGCCTAGATTAAAGAATACAAATATAGATGGGGGGATGTTGTCTTATTTGAGTTAAGCGGTGGATGACTCAGGCTTCCCAAAACGTAGTTAGATCACCATGTATTACTGTAAAGCGTTCAGTGTACCTTGTTTTGAAATCATTTGTGTGTTTGTGTAGCTTCATATCTTTCAAAATGTTCTTTCTCTGTGTCTAGTTTTGATCAGCTAGCCTGCCTTGGAGAGTCACGATCCCTTTCTGAGCTCACCCTGGATGGGAATCCTGTAGCCCTGGAGACATGGTACAAGCAGGCCGTCCTGCGCTGTGTGCTTCATCTGAGACAGCTGGACATGAAGCGCATCACAGTAAGGCTCAACTGTTTAACTATGTCTGTGTGCGTTTACCAGAGGCAAGACTGGCCACTGGCCAAATGATGCTAATAATAGCTGTGACTGTCAGGTTTTTTAAATTTAATTTATTGTCCCTTTTGATATATATTTTTTTATTTCTGCACATTATGTCTGCGTAATAGTTTTTATCATGCTATATTGCCATTATCAAACATATTAAACAGTAAAGAGGATGTCGAGTTATGACAAACCTAAAGCTATAAAACCCTCACAACTCATGGTTGTGCTGTACTAATTTACAAAAGCCACGTTGCATGTCATATTTGATCAAACCTTTATGTTACTGTCTGAGCACATGTTCCTGACTGCACTGTACATGTCGATTCTTGAGCGTGACTCTGTCTTGACATTTACTTTATTATGATTTTACAGTTCAAAACAAACTTACGATGAACCCTCATAGGCACAGGTCTCCTATTCACTGTCAATCGGGCATCTCTAAGCTCCTGAACATCTTGACGATGCCATACTCATTAGTATATTGTTTTCGGACATTTGTGCAGCATTCATAATTTTCTCTGTTGCGTATTAGAAGCAAAATGCATCAGTGACTAAACTCAGACTATAAGCTAAGCATTTAAAACACACCTAGTGTATATTCAGTTTAACAATGATGATTCTCAAGCATAAACATGAAGTATTTATACAGCATGCCAGAGAAGTTCTACAGTGGAATATCAGCATGCTTTTAGAAGCTGTCAAGCAGGGAGCACCCAGGTCTGAGCTTGCACTTTAAAAAGGAATCTGTAAGTACCACACACCTTGCCCTCAGAACATACTGCTAATACCTTAAAAAAAAAAACTCGGAGCTCTTATTTCAACAATTTTCATGTTTTTACTTGAATTCTAAGGTACATGTGGTCCTTAACAAGTTTAGCAAGTTTCATGATCCCCAGGGCCCATTAAAGCCCTCCAACAAACTTCTGTCTTTAGCTGTCAATCCAAAAAACAGGGATGATGTTTTTATTTCCAGAAAGTTTACTTTTGGGAGATGCAATGTTTTGATTTGACATCAACAACGTAGTGTAGGACTGCAGTTTCCATCTTTTCAAACTGTGTCATGATACTGCTGGGGGCAAACTTCGTTGTAGCCACTGAAGATCTAGAATTTCCCCTCTAACGGATTTGGAAAAACTTGCCCCCAGTGCAACTATGCTATCAGCAGGAGGAGTCAGACCAGATTATCTGAGATAAAATCTATGCCTGCCTGCTGGCAGATTGGCTATTATTTATGAATGAAAAGAGAGCTAGTATACTGCAAATGAGGAGATACAGTACTACTTTTGAGCTTTGGGCTAAACTAATAAATTCTGTTTCTCTGTTTCGTGTGGGGATATAGAACTGTTTGGATTATTTCAAAAATTCAAACAACACGTATTCAGTAAACTGGATCTGACAATTATCAATTGACTCAGTCATTATATTTTATTGACTGATAAATCATATAATCCCACTATGATTATAATATTTACCTGCAAATATATTCAATGGCAAATAGAGCTTCAATATCAAAGACAACTATTATGTTTGTTGGAATATCTATAATTTTCAGGAAATAACTTAAATGTAATTAATATTAGTATTGAACTAGAAATATTGTTGACTTGAGCTGTAACAGCTAAATAATCAACCTAATAGACTATGTGGAGGCTGCCCAAACAACGACATTTTCATTGCTGAAAAATAGCACCCTTTGCAATCAATAAGATATTGATCAATTTTACAGAATAGCATATGCAGCACTTTGGTCATTTCCCCCCATTAGAAGCTGTTCTTCTCACTAAATTAGTTTAAAGTAGTGACATACATGGAGGCCTCGCATCTTAATCTGTCTCCACTAGCTGACATCAGTGCCTGGCCTCTCGTGAGGCGAGCAGTTTGCCAATATTGATCCGACTGAAGCATTATCTGTGCTAGCATCGTCACAGACAGCTGAATACCCCCAGCTCTCATCTGGCACACTCAGATTGGTGTTGGCAGCATTGCATTCTGGGAGTTTTGGCTTTCCCCAACAGCTGGGCTCGGTTGATCCGAGACTGAAAATCAGACAGATAATCCCGTGATGCAGCCGGCTGGTGTGAGAATCTCTCCCATCCTCCACACTGGTCCAGTTCTGCTGTAGAGAACAGCCTTCCCGGCGGCGTCTTTTGTGGTTCCCCCCTCTCTCCTGAATAATTCAGAAACTCATGAATGGAGCGACACTCTGATTGCACGAGCTATCTTTTTCAGGACGAGGATCGGCGCATGGCTGGTGTACAGGCTCGAAAAGAGGAGGAAAAGAAGAGGGAGAATCACAAGCAGACCATTAATAAGGTACCACTCTGATGTGATTTACTCCTGTTGTTTTTGTCTGCGTGAATTTAGAGTTTGAATATGTAGCAAATACACATCTCAGAGTAGATTAACAGGTGTCCTCTGAACCAATGGTGCTCTTTTTCATATTTTGGGTGTTGTGTGGTTAGTTATTCTTGGTAGTATGAAGATAATTAGTTGGCTGAAAGTATTGGATGAGCTACATACTGAGGTATTCTAAAACTACCACATACTGTATTGCTGTAGAGATGTGATTAACCGTGTTTTACGTATCAGCTGAATGTTACACTGTATATACTGTAGTTTAAATCCAATGCATTTTACAGTATTGGCGTGTTTCAGGCCATTATTATTTTGGGAAGTAAGTGTGTTTTTGGACAATGCCGACCTTTTTGGCCTCTTAATGGTACTTTTTACCCATCAAAACATGTTTTATGAGAAAGCTCTAAAATATTTAGGTCATGCTCAGGATTTGTTGTTAGATTTCCCAACTTCTTTCCCTCCTCTTATGTGTCTGATGATGATTGTTGAGGCTGCGTGGGCCATTAAAGGTACAGTGTGTAACATTTCGGGGGATCTATTAGCAGACATGGAATTAAATATTCATAACTTTGTTTTCATTAGTGTATAATCACCTGAAACTAAGAATCTTTGTGTTTTCGTTAGCTTAGAATGAGCCCTTCATATCTACATAGGGAGATACATAGGACATGTTGCTCTGCCATGTTTCTACAGTAGCCCAGAACGGACAAACCAAACACTGGCTCTAGAGAGAGCCTTTCATGTTTTTACGTTATCTGAAGGCCACCGTAGTTCTCTGACACGCTTGTGAAACGAGGTAACGAGTCGCTGAGTGCAAAACCGTAGTACCGCCAGTCGCCGTCTGACTTCTGTTGCACCTAAAGTTGTGTTATCATGGTAAAGATGGCCTCTGAGCGAGGCGAACGGCGTTACTACAGTTTTGCACTTGACAGCTCGCGTTACCGCAGTCTTGGAAAGGGAGGAGTGAGTGGAGGGGCACTCGGTTGCCATCTGCAACCACACCACTAGATGCTACCAAATTCTACACAATGTACCTTTTAAATACACTTTTTGTATGCTGACATGGACTTTCAACTTTTCAAACGTAACCACATCAGTACTACACAACAAAAGTAAATGTTGAGAACATTGTTAATGTATGGGGAACGGTACACTGTCCACAGTGGTACTGAATCTGTAAATGAGTCTGTAAATTATACTGTTTCTTTAAATGGTCTAAGATGTTCTGTCTTGCAAAGGTATCTGTTTTGCAGTAATTGCCTGTGTGTGTGTGTGTGTGTGTGTGTGTGTGTGTGTGTGTGTGTGTGTGCAAAAGTACATATTGATGGTGCTCCTGCTGTGTCTGCGCTGCAGTGGTGTCTTTTGCTGAGAGATGGTCTCTGTGCGGAACACATTGTCTCTCAGTAACCTAACTCCTGTTAATCCCTGGTGTTGAGAAAATGTTATAATTGAATCCCGCAGCCAAGAGTTCGTAAGGGTGAAGGATGTACTATGATTGATACTGACTCACCCCTGCATCGGGGAGTGGCGCATTCCATAACCGAGCACATCGAAACTACAGCTTGGCCAGGAGAAGAACAATTGAAAGACCGCAAAGGAGCAGAAATCTTCTCTCTTGCAGGGCGGGGATGTCCCTTTTACTGCTGCAACTGCAGTTAAATCAAAATGCTGCGGTAACATTAGCAAATAAATTGGACCAACACACGCATATACAATTTCAGATCTAACTTTAATGAGATGTGATATTCTGCCAGTAAGCAGTTTTCATACTCTCTTCAACAACAGAGACATGCAAGGCAGGAGGTATAAGTTTGCCTGTGATTATGTCAAGATAGACAGAGTGATTCTATTAGCTTAGTTTATGCCCTCTGTGTTCTGTTCAAGAGAACTGTCACTTGAAACTTTCCCTGTCCTCTGTTTGTTTGTGTGTGTGTGTGTGTGTGTGTGTGTGTGTGTGTGTGTGTGTGTGTGTGTGTGTGTGTGTGTGTGTGTGTGTGTGTGTGTGTGTGTGTGTGTGTGTGTGTGTGTGTTGCGTTCATCAAGGAGAAGCGGCGTCTGGCGATCCGTAATGCAGCGCAGCAGTGGGAGGGCGTCAAGGCCTGCCTGGAGCTGCCACCAACAAATGGTGCTAAAGAAGAAGTCAGTCCAGAGAACAGCCCTGCCCACAGCCCCGCCCAGACCAATGGCCTTGCACAGGAACCATCTCCAGATGAACCCAGGTACACACCACATCAGCAGAAGATTGAGTCACTTAAAGAGGACCTATTATGCTCATTTTCAGGTGTATACTTACATTTTGGGTTTCTACTAGAACATGTTTACATGCTTTAAAGTTCAAGAAACGCTTTATTTTTCTCATACCGACTGTGCTGCTCTTTTCACCCTCTGTCTGAAACGCTCTGTTTGAGCTCCGCCCCCTCCCTCCCAAAAAGCCCAGTCTGCTCTGATTGGTTGGCTGGCCTACTGTTGTGATTGGTCAAACAAACCAAACTCTTCAGACTCTGCTCCAGCTCTGCTCTAACTAGCTTTGTGTGACGGTGTGTCGAAGTAGCCGCTGGGCAGGTATTATGCAAATGTGTTACTTGGTGACATCACCACGTTACGAAAGAAAAGACGTGACTTCAATCAAGGCATTTCAGGCAGTTCAGGAGCCGTGTTTTGTGTGGGGGAGAGTAACTCCCTTTGGCGTGGACTTTTGTTCTTTGTTACTTTGCAGACCTTTTACATTCACAAAACACTATATAAGACACTAAAGGAAAGGTGAAAAAGCACAAAAGTAAAATAGGTCCTCTTTAAGATTTCTTTTCTAGGAGCAACAGAGTGACACACTGGCTGGTAAGTTACTGGTGTCATGTGTGACCCGTGTTCATGTTTGTTACAAAGAGAATTGTGGAGGAATCAGTAAATATTTGTAATGTTATCTGACATTTTACAATCTGTTAACCGTTAGATCTACCACCCATACTATATATATATATGGTAAGTCAACATGGCTAACACTATGACTAGATTGTACATAATGTAGCTTGGATGGGAACCTGAAAACATGAGGAATGTATGGACGGCGTTGGGTTTAGATCCTGGACGTGTGATTTGATATACAGTACTCATGAGTCTCCTCTCCTGAAAGTTGGAGGGAAAATCTGATCTAGGGCCTTGGTACTGATGTCGGGCATGGACCATCTGTTGAAGAGGAGCAGTTTTCAGATAAAAGTGTAACACTTCAGAGCTGTTGGCAGACTCATCTGGAGCGCCCTGATCATTTTAAACCAGTTTCATGTTTCTAAAAATCTGGACAATTATATCTATGCTGTCTGAATTGACACACAATAGCAAACACGAGGCAAATCAACAAGGTAGAAGAAGGGAGATAACGTTTATGATGACAACCATAAAGAGACATCAAGATCTTGTAGCCTTTTAGTTTGATTGACAGCTGAGATGGAGGAAAGGAAATGTGTCATTCAACGTAAGATTTTGGGAGAGTGAAGCATGCATGAGAGAGTGAGACTAGCATGTACATTTTTTCTGGCATATTAATCTTAGTAATATATGTTGTGTGTGATGCTGGTATTTCTAATCCTGCAATGTATGTTTGTAATTAGAAAGCAGAGAAGTCTGTAAAATGTCTTCTCATGTGTTTGAGCCAGCTGATTTAAAACAAAAAAAAACTCTAATCTGATCATGGCTTTGAAGCTTCTCCTTCATCTAAGAGGGTTTATGAAAAGAATAATTTGCTCTCTTGCTGAGTTTGTGTTTTTGTTGTTTTATTAGACGGGTAAGCCCAGGTTCAGGACCAGAGCGACCATCAGGGGGAACGGAGAACCGACTCCGCACCAACAGCCGTCCAAACAGCCCACGAGATCCAAAGTGAGTCAAAAATGCTTGTGTGTGTACACCCACCTCACCCGCCCAAGCTTTTAAATGCCCAAAAAATAGTCATCGTCCATAGATTAGTGAAGTTGTCTGTATTGACCAGTATGACACACAAGCTGATATTTTCTGTTGAAATTTATGATGATTTAGAAACAGATGTATTGTAAAATTAACTAAAGGATAAGTTCACACAAATTGAAAAAAACACCTCTTCTCTTGTGATATCTAGCCCTGCAGAAAATTCTGGTTTTATTTGCCAAGGTTTTGAGATATCTGCCATAAAGTGCTACAGGAATGAGTCCTAAAACCTGGAAATGAGTTAGCATTTTAGCACTTTGGGTTCCCTCGTCTGGAAGTCAATGGTGTTTTTTGAATGGATTTGTAGTTAGATGCCTGAAATAAGGTCTGGTGTTAACACAAGCTTAAGAGATTTTAACGTTTTGTCCTACAATATAAAATACGTCAGTAAATACCCCACTTGTGAATTTTGAAGACTTAACTTTTCTTAAAAAATGCAGTTGCTAACAAGTAGCTAAATGAAACTACTAAACGTCATCACGCCGACTCGTCCGTCGTTATAGCCTTGTTGTTTATACTCACGCTCATGTGACCGTGGTGTAGTTCGTTTATAGACTAACGTTAGCTTTTTACTTCTGCCGATGGCATTCACACTTCACAAATCATAAAAGTGGTGTTCATTTGTGAAGATTATCTTGCTGAACAAAACGTGTATGTATCATAAACGAGTGTTTGCCACAGATCTAATTTTCTGCAATAATCCAAAACCCGATGGAAAAATCCCATTGGCTTTTTGTTGAAGGAACCAGGGCGGTGTTAACTTCCAGGTTGGCCTACAAATATAAATCATCCCTGGAGCACTTTATTGTGACACCTCTATTGGATTACTAGAATGGAATTTCACTTAATGTAATAGTACATGAAGTAACATTGAAAAAGGGGAGTACAGACAGACAGACACTTAGAGACAAACACACAAATATACAGACCAATGAAGAAAGCTAACTTTGTCTCTCCTGAGAGAAGGTTGCTGAGTTGTGTTTACTAGCAACAATGCAAACATTGAGATTGTTGGTTGGCTGCTCCTGCCTACCTGACTCTCTCTCTCTCTTTCACTCCACTCTTTTTTTTAATTTAAATATGGGTTGTATTGTATGGGTTGGCAGAATAGTCTAAATATAACATGTAGAGAGATCATCCCAGTTACAGATTTGATCCCTACAACAGCTGGTGCATCAAACCCATCTTGAAATATTCTTAAGCAACAAAGTGACCCCTTTACCTGCTGCAGAGGTCTTGCCTGATCCTAAGCTCTGTGAGCTTTCTGGTAAAAAATCAGTACATTTATGTCGAAGATGTCTGAAAACAGTTTTTTTCCACTGTTTATAAAATGATGCTGGAAGTGCTCTAAATCAGCAGTCTGTGCTAAGTTTAATGTGAGCGTAGGGCTCTGTCTGATATACTCTCCTGCACAGAATTTGATCCAGGTCTGAATGAGTTATGAGGGGGAGGACTAGATGAAAGTGGGGGCTGTGTCAAAGACTATTATTACATGTCTCAAAGACGGCTTTTCCTTCCTGCACCAGGATATGAAAATGACCCCGAAGCGCAATCCCTCAATGGCAATGGCTTTCCTTTACAGGGTCTATTATAACTTCAGTCATGTGGCTTAACATGTTATGGTGACGAACAGGTCTCACGCGATCCAATCTACCACACTCTTTTGAGATGGGAGTTGTATCACTTTGGCTTGTATTGAATGACAAAATAACAAGGGCCTTTACAAACCTTGGCACAACCAGTAACTTGAAAGAGAAGCTGTGACTAAAGTACCTGGGAATATGAACAGTAGATGGAAATTTTAAAGGTTGTTTCGTTCACCAGTGTGTGGGTTTATTGAAGGGTTATAATGCCTACACAGTGTAGCCCAGATTACCTCAGATAGCCGTTGAAGTATATAGATGCTGACTCAAATTACATCATCCTCCCAGATGTAGAGCATGCAGGGGCAGATGATGGATGAGCTTGTCTCGGTTTTTTGAAGCCTGTGAATCAACACTCTTGCCTCAGTAGTACATGACATCAGGAATCAGGTCGACGGGGCTGTGAATTCCCAGAAAACAGGAGGAGGTTTATTCTTTTGCACCCTGAAGAGACTGTGTATGGTTTGTTGCATGTCATCCATAATCCTGCTACTCCAGAATCTCAACAGATTCTTGGTTTTTCCATTTAGGTCAGGGGCTGAACCTGGCATATCCGCACATCTGGATCTGCTCAGTGACAGCTCGGGGAGCAGGGCAACCTCTTGGTGCATGTGTGTGCGTTTCTTCCTGAGAAACAAACTGGGGACTGCCCTCTATTTCTTTAACTCCAAGCCCACTGCTGAGAAATATCATCTCAATTAGAGACTGCTTGAAGGGATAATTTGCAGCATTTTTCTAAAAAAACAAAACAGTATATAGACTGATATAAAATAATCCCTCTCAATTATCACTTTTGACCCACTAGAAGTTTGTGGCAGTGTCTGTATCTACAGAGACCCTGCCCTCTGCCTGTATTTTGTTCGTATTTTGCTGTGTTCGGGACGTTTCTGGGTGTCGGCAAAAAGCCTTTGGGTCCCACGAGGGGAAGTAACCCCCAGCCAATAACAGTGTGCATCCCGTTCAGGTTGTGAAATACCGCTGCATTGTCTGATATCTAGGCACACTGTCTTTCTCTCTCTCTCGGCTTGTTGAGCCGAGGAAGAGGGGCCAACTTTGAATGCTGTGTTAACAACACCATCCGACAAAATGCTGCATATTATACTTTTAATCAATTAAAGTTGTGTTTTACTCCTAAGTTTAGAAGTTTTGAAAAGTCTGGAAATGGGGGGGAAAGGTGTAAATAATTTAAGTTTCTACAATTGCTATATGTGAAATGTTTGCATTGTTGGAATTCAGAAAAGATTGCTTTTAAAAAGGTCCAGTCTGTTGTCAATCACAATAGTAAACAGTATGTTTGTGTGTCCCAAAGGGTTGAAAACAGTTAAATATAAAGAAAACTACACCACACTGCCTCAGAATGTAGTTAATGTGATGACAAGTAGGGAGAAAGATGATGCTATGATGTCATCTCTGGTTTGCATTAGCAGCCCCAGTTTGGTGACAAATTAGAATGAGGTTGAAGTGAATGTTGACAGCACATTCAACATGGTGGTGTCGATATGTTCCTACAATAAGTTATGGGACAACAGTTTGTGTCACTGCCAACGTGTGACAGGCCCAAGTTTATTCCTATGCGAACAATTGGATTAAGATTTTAAGATTTATTGGACCTCATTTCCCCTGAGAGATGGGATTAGGGGTGCATGGCAGTGAAAGAGTTATTACTCAGACATCCAATGGTGGTGTTGGTCGCTGTGTGGGCAGATGGAAAAAGGCCTTTGTACTATTCATACATTCATTTAATGAAGAGTTGTGCTGAGACCATGAACAGGTGGTTTTGCAGGCACATACATGAACTATCTTCACAATGGTGAGAAAAAAGTTCAGCTGGCTCTTCAAATGAAACCTTAAATCTAAATCCACCACACACTGTGGAAACACACTTTACTCTCAGTCCACAGGACTCGGCACCCAGTAAGCCTAACATCTGCACTGCAGTAACTGCCACTTGAACCATTTGTTTCCACTTTCCAACTGTGAAATGATGAAATGACTGCTCAGAGAGTAATGTCTCATACGCATCACACTACCACTCGGTATTGAGGCAATTGGAGACATGTGTATGTTACAAGCCATGTCTTTGGGGGGGATTAAGTTGTTGAGAGATGACAGATGTCCTTTTAGAGAACTTGTGTAGGATTAAGTGAGATCGCCCTAATTGAATTAGATTCAGAGTCTAATAGGCCAGAGCAGAATCCATGTAATTGCGACTCTTCATTCGCTCTTCCCCGCCTTTTCGCTTCTTCTTTCAGCGTTAGTTGCTGGGTTCATGTCACAAGGGGGATTCAAGGCCACCTGGCAGCCTTTCAGCCGTGATTATGGGCTGAACAATACATGACACAGCGCAGAGTGTGTTGATGGCACACTTCCAGGCGCACAGAAGTAACTCTCATTCTTTACGTGACTTATCTACATGTTCCGCTTCATGTCTTGCACCGCTCTCCAACTCCTCCTGATTTAATGCCTTTGGCAATCTTGCATCTCGGAGGCGTGGCGTATCCTGATGATTAAACTGCCTTTCAATGCCTGCCACCTCCCCGTCTATTTCTGGCCAAGTCACTTGGACATTGAGACTTTAACATTTCTTCACTACCAGGTTTTGATGCTTTAAGTATTCAATCAATGCTCTTGTCGTTTGAATGCACATTTCATTATCTGGAAGAGTGCACTCATCTTTTAACATTTATGCACTTATACCCGCTTTTGTAGCTGCGCTCAGAAGAATCCACTATTTTGAGGCCTTTTTCACATCTTTCAATGCCCATGTAGATGTTAGCAGTGTAACAAGGAACCAGAGTAATTGTGTGCTCTTCAAGGTGTCCTTGAGTCCTTCAGTTTCACAGATGTCTGATTTGTAATCATGGTCTTTGGGAGAAAAGCTTTCTGGGCCATCAGGGGATTTTTTTAGTTGGAGTTTGGCGGTTGGGAAAAATTGACAGCAAGAATGACTTTTCCACACCATATCTAATCTCTTGATATATCCATGGCATTCCCCCCTGTATTCTCCCATGATCACCCCTTGACATTTGATTAGGAATGGCTTTCATATAGGGTGCATGGAGGATCAGCTTAGATGTCATGTAAGAGTAATGTGTCTGAATACAAACATGATGAATGAGTGGGATATTCCCTGTCAGTCACTGGTTTATTGGTTCAGGCTGTATTACATGATTAATCTGGTTGTTGTCTTGTGTTTACTGGCAAGTGTAATTTGTGTAATTGCTTTTTTTGTTGCTCTCCCAAAGGGTATTTAAAACTAACTGAACTAATTAAAACTGGCTGAACTCCAAGGCAGACTATGACCTCAAAGAAGACTTTTGAGTTACGTCACGCTGTATACTTCTAGAGACACCTACAAGCAGACCACACACACACACACAGAAAGTTTCCCAAGGGCCCAACAGCCACGGTCTGAACTGGTCCTGCACATTGCCGTCTCCTGAGGCACCTGACCATTCACCTGTCTTTTACACAAGAACGAGGGAGTTAAAGTGACTCGAGGCCAAAGTTTCACCTGCTAAGAACCTGATGTCAATGTTGAGTTCCTCCTCCAGCAGTTTACACATGTGATGCGGTCGGGGACTGGTGGAATATCACATTATGATCACTCGTTAGTGTCTCATTTTTCAACACAATCACTTAACGCAAGTACTCAACGGTCTTGTTTCTCAATTGTGAGGATTTGCCACTTTTCTTTGTCTTATGTTATGGTAAATCAAATTTATTTGGGAAGCAATTTGGAGACTTCACCCTGACATTTTTTTTTACACCAACAGTTAACAGATTAATCGAGAAAATAATCTACAGATTAATCAATAATGATAATCGCTAGGTGCAGATTAATCAACAGCCTGATGCATCAGCCAAATACTTTCAATATGATTAAACTGTATGCAATAGATCAAAAGCTTTAAGTTCAAAGCAGTATGTTGAAGGCTTTGTAAAAACAACAAATGTATTTGGATCTAGACAAAAAAAAAAAAAATTATGAGCGAGAAAATTACAATGTCATGCTGTAAACATCAATATGTGCAGAGGCGGTTATTTTTTACACTGAAAAATAGCTCTCTCCTCTCTTCTTTAGTCTCTCTGTTGTTTTTCCTTTACCTGGGCCTCCTTATTTATTTGCCGAGACCCCAATCTACTCCAGCATACCTCTCATTTTGAAGATGGCCCTTAATTATTCAGTTTAAGTGTTTGTCTGATTCTCCAAATCTTTGGTCCTTTTTCGCTACTCAGTTATGAGAGGAAACTGTTCCTTCTCCCCTGTACAGAGGAGTCACCTCTGGGGGATCGGTCTTACTGTGCCTGCAACAAAGGAGGCCTTTTAAAGAAGCATCAGTTACAGTACAGCTCCATTTTGTTTCCTTACGTATGTACCTCTCTGTCTACAGTATGGCTACTGTCCTTTTTCTTTCTTTTTTTTCTGTCATACACTTCTTAAACACACTTTCTAAAATTCGGTTTCAACAAGAATCTTGGATTGGAGTTCTGTAATCAAAGGATTAGTCTTCTGGCTTTCTGTTGCAGCGAGATTGGGAGGGTGTGAAATATGAATAGGGGTGATTAGTTTGTTGGCGGGCTGAACTCAGAATGATCAGTGTTGAGTAGCGTGCAGCAAGTAGCCATCTGATGCCCTGCTCTGCTGAAAAGTCCCCTGAGTGTCAGCAGACCCAGAGGGCTGAGCACACGGGCTCGGGCAGGGAGATTATGTCTCCTTGAGACTTGCCCAGATTCTCCACTCTCACGACTCTCTTATCAGAGAAGGGCACTTCAACTGTCCTATAGGAGAATAGAAAGCAATTAGGCAAGACAAATAGGACATTTACTAGACCCCTGCATACTCTGTAGTAATGTTCCTTTTTCCTTCTTTTAGCACAATGCTTGCTTTTTCAAGCAAATGTAAGCACTTTTGGCCCAAAGATATCCTTCAAGTTTCACAAGGCAACAAAGTCTGTGCATTCAGCATATCAAGTGTGGCTCACAAAGTGTGTTTTTGTGTGTGCGTGTGTGTATATCTTGCAGGCTTGTGGAGACAGGGAGCGGCAGCGTTCAGAGCTTGTCCCTCTCTGACAGTCACCTGGCGGAGCTGGATGGAGACACCCTGCGTTTATTCGGACCCGGAGCCCTGGAGGCCCTGGAGAGGGGCTGGGGAGTTCAGACTGCTGGTGCTGTCGCTGTAATAACCTTCCGCTACATCAACTTTGACGCCATTGTACCAACACTGCCGCGAATAAGGGTCAAGTTCCCCAATCTATCGGTGAGGGC